>NC_143547.1:34737124-35067124 GCF_031878675.1 Megascapheus bottae | reverse complement strand
TTCATGCATGCTAGGCAATCATTCTACTACTAGGCCAAACTCCCGGCTCGTCAAAATATTGTTATATCTCTTAGTATATCTCAGAAAGGATTTTTTTGCCAGTCCTGGGCTTAAGCTCAGGGACTGAGCACTGTCCTTGGATTTTTCTCAAGGCTAGAGCTCTACCACTTGAGACTCAGCACCACGTCCGACTTTTTCTAAGTATGTGGTACCAAGGAATCGAACCCGGGTCTTCGTGCATGCTAGGCAAGCATTCTACCCCTAGGCCAAACTCCTGGCCCTCAGAAAGGATTTTTAAAGCAGTAATTGAGGTTAACTTAGTTCACTGAGTTGGTCCTAAGCCAATATGATTTGTATCCTTAAGAGAAGAAAAGATTATACATGTGTACATATACAAGGATATCCACATAAAGATACATGGAGAAGACAGCCATCTATAAGCCAAGGAGAGATATAGGCCTCAAAAGAAATAAATATTTCTAACATGTTGATCTCAGATTTTAACCTCAATACTTCTCAAGAGATAAATTTCTGTTATTTAAGCTACTTGGGCTGCTCTACTTTGTTTCAAAAGCCCTGTCAAAGTACTCGAATTCACAAGCAATAAATTTGAATTATACTTTCAAACATTTATATAAAAATTAATTAAAAATCAATATAATAAATGGTACTTTAATACTATCTGCATAATTAAAGTTGGCAATACACTATTAACTAATTCTAAAGATATACAGTTAAGCCTATACAACCCTATCTAACATGTACAAATTTAATTTAAAGGAAGGTGGATGGACTGACATTTGTTACATAGATATTGTTCCTGTAAATTGCAAAATCACAATAAGTGAAGCTAATATATCATCCAAATGAGTGTTTGGGTAAAACTAATAATAAGTGGTGAGAAGGATAGGTAGTAGCTGTTGGCAAAGGAAAGAATAAATCAATTTAACAGCAGTGACAATTCAATTGATGTTGCAAATGAAGCTCAAATCAACCAAATGGTATTATCTCTTAGCAAATTTATACCAGAGGCCTACAAGGGTTAAATAATATGTTTATCAGGACTGTTCCTTCTTTGGTAGTCTGACAAGGTTAAATGGAGCCTTTGAATTTTAAGTAAAATAGCTCAGGTAAAAATTGCCATAAGGAATGAATATTAATGCAGAGCAAAAATTTGGTAATGTAATGGCTTTTAGGTTCATATTTTATCTACTATAAATGATATAGTTTGAGAAGGACTATATGAAAACTGCTCCCTTCCAGGCAATAAACCTTGTGGTATACAACTTTTGGCAGATAGGTCATTGTGTAATTGCAAATTTTGAGGACTGAATACTTAGAAATATTCTTTGTTGTAATGGAAAAGTAGTGCAAGAAGATTCCCAACATGCCACAGCCTACTATGCACAAAGAAATTTCAACTTTGCTTTTGTTTTTAGAAAGCTTTTTTCTAACTAGGAAAAAAGTAATGCGATTCTAATCTGTTTAAAGCAGAATGTGTCATGTAGTGGGCCAAAATTCCCCTGAGAATAGTCGCACCTTGAGGCAAAGAAAGATATTAGAGATCTTACGGAATATTCATTAAATTATATCTTACTGTGACTACTACTCAACTAAAGCCAAGTATCTCACTGATAGAAAAATAAGTTACAATCAAACAAGAATATTAACCCTGTGTTGCTGTGTTGCAACTGGAGACAGGATGCTAATGTAATGAGGTCCCTTATGATGGCTGAACAGCCAGGTGCATGTTGCTCACACCTTTTAATCTTAGCTCCTCAGGAGGCTGAGAACTGACCGTCATGGTTCCATGCCAGCCTGGGCAGGAACATCTGTGAGACTCTTAAATCCAATAAACTACCAAAAATCCAGAAGTGAAGCTGTGGCTCAAGTGATAGAGCACAAACTATAAGTAAAAGTAAGCTCATGGACAGTGCCCAAGCCCTGAGTTTAAGCCCTAGGACTGGCACAAATTAAAAGATGACTAAATAGGAAAATGTTACAATAGAAGCTTCCTTCATGTAACTAACTCCATGAATGTGAGGAGTCAGTGGAACAAAGAAGACATTATTCCAAAGAAAGGATGACATCATAAATCATGAAATAGGTGAAAAGACAGCTGAAATCTCATGGAGGAATACATAAGCCACTAAGTAAGAAGTAGGAAACATCCCACAGCATTGACCCAACCAGCTCCCCAAGAAAAAGAAGCCAAATTGACAAGGTAAGCCAGGTAAGTTTGAAAACACACTGGCAATCCTAACAACAAGACAAACCAATGGCCCTTGCACGTTTAAATTCAGTGTATGAATTTATTGTGATAATCATCCTTCCCACGTGACAAGCTGATAATGGGGGAGAAAATCCAATTTTTTTGCTCCAAATATCTCAGAGAACAACGACTGGGAGCCATCTTGACAATGAGTCTATTATCTAAGACTGAGCTACTCTAGGGGCCTGAAAACAAGGAATAAATGTGAGTCTGTCTAGAAGTCCTGGGACACCTAATGACATACAGGGTAAAATACAACCAGGAGATATAGTTTTGTTAGGAGAAACAGGGTTGAACTTAAACCTACTGACAAGCCTAAGACTTAGGAAACTTAGGCTGTGAAAAGATAGATGTTGGCAGTTTTGGACACTGTAGTGAAGAAGGAGCCCTATCACCAGTGTATAACCAAGAGATGGGGAGCAATCCAAGCAATGGTCAAGGGATTGCTCAACATCTAGGAATGCATCCATGACAAATGTGGTAGCTGGTAGGTAGACTGAGAGCTCTGAGCCCATGTCCAGAGGGTTACTCTTTCCCCAGCTGCTTACTTCCTGTGGGGTGATTTCATTGTTGAGCAGATTCAGAAAGCTCTATTACATTGAAATCAAATGCCAGATTTCCCTAGTCTCCCCACCACAAGTGAAAATCTCAAGGCTCTGATTGCTTATCCCATTCTCCTATAGATTCTGGGGAAACCCCTAGCCTTGGTATTTGTCACCCATGTAGACACAGAGATCTGGATGTATGGAAGGTGCCTAGCCAACAGCTTTGGTTCTTAGGGCCAGCAGAAGCTCTAGTACAAAAGGAAGTCTAAAATGAATGCAACCCTGATCATCCCAACTAACTTTTGACTAGCCCTGCCTTCAGCCCACACAACTCATTCTTGAAACAATTGTGGTGGTTATAGTGGCTTGTTATTTCCTCAATGAGTGATACTAAATTGATCCCTTAAGAAAATATCACTAAGAAAGTCATGGAATCAAATTGGAAGAGGTATCCATTTAAAAAGGCATAGAAGATTCAAAGAAACAGCTGAATGAAGCAAGAAAGTCATGGTCTGGATAAGGAAATCATGAAAGATTAGGAATTCAAGAAGGATATGGGGATTGTTGGGGGGGGAATGAGAAATATGAGAGGAAGCAAAATGGCAGATTAGAAGTATCCCCTATTTTTATTGCATGAATGAGAGAAATCAGACAACACTGGTGCTACTAGATTCTGAAGATATGGGAGGAACAGTATCAGGAATCATAAAAAGTTCATCAGAGAGGTGGGAAACCACAGAAGAATGGGGGAGGGGGAGGAACAACCAACCAACCAAACAAACAAACAAAACAGCAATAAGTTCAAAGCAGGCCCTACTGTTTCCAGAAGAGAAAGGAAAGTTAACAAAAAAATCCATTACAAGATAAAATAGAGGGACCTGACAGCAAACTGCCAATTCTAACTGCACAAAAAGCTCACATTCCCAGTCTTTAAATCTAGAATGGGGATCTGTGGGACAGTAATGGCTCTGGTGTGGAATGCTAGCCTTGTGAAGAAAGACATTCTATAACTGCCACCTTTACCTCAGGACGTAACAACAAGATTCCATGCTGAGAGAGAGCTTGCTGTTTGGAACTAGAATACTCTGGGGGGCAGGGGAAGGGAGGGTAATGAAAGACAAGAAACACTCAGGATCAGACAGTATTGAAATATCATGTCAAATTTTGGGTGGCAAATATCCATGAGTAATGGATGAGAATATGGAGGCTGAGCCATGAGGTGTGCAGTGTTTGAGCTGTGTGGAACAGCTCAGGCAGCATAGGATATCAGACGCTTAGGTACCTGCAATTGCTAGGCCACTGGCTGTATTGTAATCACACTGCTGCAGCTTAGGTCCAGACAAACAGCAGTAACTGCCTGTGTCTGTGCTTACCTAGGTCTCCACAGGGGCAGCAACTACCTAGGTTCCCACATACTGGAAGAATCACATCTACTGGTGTCCCCAGCTGCTGGAAAGAACATAGTCTACCTATATCCCCATCCTCTGAGAATACCTGCAACCACCTAACTCCCACAAGGAAGCCTCCTACATCCAGCCTGCCAGGGAAATGCTTAGTGTAAGACTGGGGATGGTAAGGCCCCAAACCTCAGAAATTATCACAGGAGATTATAATCACATCTCCAAATCTATAGCCCTTTAAGCTGTAAAGTAAGTAAGAGTGAACTCCACTCTGGACTCCATCTAAAGACTGCCACCTTCTGGTTCTAAATGTAGAAATCAATAAAAGCAGAGACATTTGAATGATCTTAATATGCAAATATACATTTGACACTGCTAATGCCATCTGTAGTCTGAAGAACCAAGAATCTTTTCTGGCCCTTTTGGATTCAAAGTCCAAATTCCCAATTACATAGACTTGAATATATTTAAAGTCCTCTATTTTTCCTGTTTTTGTTGTTGTTGGTCGTATGGTTTGAACTCTGGGCCTTGGCATTGTCCATGAGTGCTTCCATTCAAGGGTAGTGCTCTACCACTTGAGCCACAGTGCCACCTCTGGTTTTCTGGCAATTAATTAGAGGTAAGAGTCCCTGCCCAGGCTGGATTTGAACCATGATCCTCAGATTTCAGTCTCTTGAGTAGCAGGTGCCCAAATGAGGTGTGTGTTTTGTATAAACTGTCCTACCTTTTTTCTTTCATTTTTTTGTCAGTCCTGGGGCTTGAACTCACGGTCTGAGCACTGTCCTTAGGCTTTCTCAAGGCTAGAGCTCTACCACTTGAGCCATAGTACTAGTTCTGACTTTTTCTATGTATGTGATACTGAGGAATCAAACCCAGGTTTTTGTGTATGCTAGGCAAGCAGTCTACCACTAGGCTAAACTACTAGGCCCCATCCTTTTTTTAAAAATGAGGACAAAATTAGAACTTATAAGTATGTACCTGACTGGGCTAGAAGTGTGGCCAGTGGCAGAATGCTTGCCTAGCATGCACAAAGCCCTGAGTTTGATTTCTCAGTACCACATAAACAGAAAAAGCTGAAAGTGCGCTATGGCTCAACTAGTAGAGCACCAGCTGGGAGAATGCGCAAGGATAGTGCCCAGGTGCTGAATTCAAGTCCCAGGACTGGCAAAATCAAAGTATGTACCTGAGGTTGAACTTTTGCCTGAAAAAATATATTGAAATTCTAGCCTTTGTTCTCACTGGATTAGAAGAAAGGGACAATTTGAGGAATTAAACAGCTAGACAGTCCAGCACTTAAAAATTGTAAAATTCCCAGCCTATATGATAGTATACTCTTGAAGCAGGGCTAAAGGTCAGTCTGGCCATATATTTGCTAAGGTTCTTAGGTCTGGGATTTATGAATTCACTCAACCATTTCAGCAGAAGCCAGAAGCAAACATGAAATTTAACTATGAAGGGTATGAGGAGAACTTTCATGTCTAATGGTATGGATTTTCTTAAAACTACAGAAAATCAACACATTTTTTCAGAGTTTTATGTCTTTAGAAACCATACCAGATAGATTGAAAACTTAAGGAAGAGATTGAGAGAGAAGTCATAGGGTTTATATGCCAGAAAGTATGAGTCTACTTATGTGTAGGAATAAGAGCAGACACACTAGTCAAGCCAAAAAGATGGTACATTAAACCATAGGGGATTATTCTAAGATCTTAGAATTCAGAAGAATTCTCATTATTCGTTTCAGACTTGTTTGAAATGATTCCTTTTCATGCCTTCCAAGTTATTGTTTTTTCTATTGTAAATGATTTTGCTTTTACGATTCTTTCTTTATCCTATCATTGTATACTATAATCTTATAGCTTGCTTTTAAAGTTCCATAGACCACAGGTGGAGAAGAGTTTTGCCACAGGGCAATTAATATCCAATGGCCTTAACCCAAATGACAAAGACAATTTGGAAGATGAAAATGAAAATTAAGAACTGCTTAGCTGGGTGCTTGTGGTTCATACCTGTAATCCTAACTACTCAGAAGGGTGAGATCTGAGGATCACAGTTCTAATGCATCCTTGGCAGAAAAATCCATAAAACTTTTATCTACAATTAACCATCAAAAAGCCAGAAGTGGAGCTGTGGCTCAAGTGGTAGAGAGTTAGCCTTGAGCAAAATAAACAAACAAATAAACATACAGGCAAATAAAAATAAAACCATTCAGGGACAGGTCCCAGACCCCCAAGTTAATGCCCTTCAACCAAGAACATTAACAGCAAAGGCAACAAAAATCCCTTCCATGACAAAGAAAACAAAAAATGGTGGATTAGAAGCACCCAGTGTTTTGACTCCACGAATGAGAAAAGTTAGGGTAACAAAGGAGGGATACTGAAGAAAGGAATATCACTAAGAATAACAAAACAGGTACAAGACAGAGGAAAACCACAGGGAAATGGAGACAACAGAGAAAACCAGAAAAGTGCTATAAATCCTGGCATTGGCCCCTAGAAGGGGAGGATGAAACTGAAGACACTAGCACAATCACAGATGGCCTTGGTGGTAAATAATTTCAGCTTTGGAATAAGACTACATCTCTTCCAAATCTTAAATACAGTATGGTGAGGAGGAAAACTGGGACAAAATGAGTGAGGGGGTGACACTGCAAAAAGAAATGTACTCATTACCTGGCTCATATAACTGAAACCCCTCTGTACATCATCTTCAAAATAATTTTTTTAAATAAAAAGTACTTAAGGGAAAATAAAAAAATGAGAACAATGTGGTGATTTGGTAAACCAATGACTGGTCCTGTATGAAAGGTTAGACTTGGTGAAGAAATTCTGTAGTTGCCCTGTCTCTGAAACAAATCAAGATGCAATCTTGATAGAAGGCCTATTAATTGACACTGAGCTACTTTGGAGGCTTGAAAATAAGGGACAATCACTTCAGAGAGTGTTGGGACACAATGCTATGGTGTCTGAGTAGAAGACATCCATAAAAGCTATTTATAGAAAGAGAGAGGCTCTCATATAGTTCCAAAGAGAAGTGCATATAATGGAGAGCTTTTGCAGCAAGGGGCACAATTATCAGATACTGTGATTCCCCCAGGAAAGGAGCAAGTCTCATGGCCTGAAGGTTGCAGCAAAAACAAAAAACTGAGACTTTGCTTGGCATACTATTTCTTCTTCAAGGCCTACCTCTAGGTGTGTGTGTGTGTTGGCTGCTCCATAAGTCTAAGAACATTGGCCTCTTCAATTAAAGGTGAACTGCAATGTAGGACCTAAAATCACTAAAGCCCACCTTTGGAATCAGTATTCCTGGCAAGTCTTTGCTGCATGTCTTTGAGGGCCATGAAGCACACATTTGGGGAAGTACATGATTTCCATGGCATCCTCCACATCCCATGTAAATACTGAGCCCCACCTCTGGGAATCGCATCCTGGTGAATGTTACAAGGTGTGATCAAAGCCTTGAGTCTAAATCCGCAAAATCTGAAGATCTTCACAGCTTACTCCAAAACCCTTAGAGAGACAGATTACTTGACAGGGTCTGGGATCACGGAAGCAGAAGGCAGAGAGCTCAGTTCATGTTCCTATAAACCTCAATGTTCTCCACATTCCATTTTCTGATGCATTCAGGGATTACCACTAGGTTTAGGCATTTGCTACATTATTCAATAAATGTAATACAGGCTAGAAACAGAATCAAAGACAAATGTATGACTATCTCAACTGATGCAGAAGAAACCTTTTGTAAAGTTCAACATGCTCTCATGATAAAAAAACCTGAAGAAACTAGAAATAGAAACAGTGCTTCAATAGAATAATGGTTATATATAATCCATTTTGTTGTTATTTATCTTTATATGATAAAATTTTAAACATCATTATACCATACACAAAATAACTGAAATCATTTTCTCAAAAGCCAAAATTGAGATGTTATCCTCTCTCTCCTATCTTCACAATATAGCATTGAAACTTCTAGCCACAGTAAAGCAACGAGAAAGAAATAAAACAGATTCAAATAGGTAATAAAGAAGTCAAATTATCATTGTTTATGGGTGATATCTTATATGTAAAATACTCTAAAGATTCCACATCAAAAAACACTTTTAGATCTAATTAAGACTTTTATCCATGTGGCTTAGTAGTCAAGTGCTTCCCTAACAAATACGAAGACCCAGGTTCGATTCCTGGGTACAACTATGCATAGAAAAAGCTGGAATGGTGTTGTGGCTCAAGTGGTAGAGCACTAGCCTTGAGAAGGCCCAAGTGCTCAGGCCCTGAGTTCAAGCCCCAGGACTGGCAAAAAAGCGCCCCAATGATATATTTTCTATATGTGAACAATGAATGGTCTGAGAACGACACCAGGTAAATATTTCCCTTTACAATAACTTCCAAAAAGTATCATAATTTCTTTCTTTCTTTCTTTCTTTCTTTCTTTCTTTCTTTCTTTCTTTCTTTCTTATTATTAAGTAGTGGTATAAAGGTGAATTACAATTTAACCAAAAAAGTGATGAAAGATGCCTACAATGAAATAATAGCTTGGAAACAGTAATGCATGCCTGTAATTCTTAACTATTCAAGAAGCTGAGATGTAAGGAATAAAGTTCGAAGCCAGCCCAGCCAGACAAATCTGAAAGTTTCTTATATCCAAGTAAATAATAAAAAGATAGCGCTAAAGAGGAAATAAAACTATCCCTCTTTGCAGATGACATGATTCTGTATTTAAAGAATCCTATAGACTCTACTCCCAAGCTCCTTGAGATGATTCAAAGCTTTGGAAGAGTAGCAGGCTATAAAAGCAACCCTCAAAAATCAACTGCCTTCCTTTACGCCAACAGTGAGAGGAACAAGGCAATAATCAGGAAAGCAACTCCTTTCACAATAGCCTCAAAGAAAATAAAGTACCTAGGAATTAGCTTAACTAAGAATGTAAAGGACCTTTTTGACGAAAACTTTAAAACCCTAAAAAAGGAAATTAAAGCAGAACTAAGGAAATGGAAAAACCTCCCATGCTCCTGGATTGGAAGAATCAACATTGTGAAAATGACAATCTTGCCAAGAGCTATCTACAAATTCAACGCAATACCCATCAACATCCAAATGTCATTCTTTAAAGAAATAGAAGAGGCAATCCAAAAATTCATATGGAATAATAAAAGACCCCGTATAGCAAAAACACTTCTTAGCAGAAAGAACAGCGCTGGAGGAATTTCAATTCCAAACTTTAGACTCTATTACAGAGCTATAATTCTCAAAACAGCTTGGTACTGGCACAAGAACAGGCCTGAAGACCAATGGAATAGAACTGAGGACCCAAATATTAAACCACAGACCTATGGCCACCTAATCTTTGACAAGGGAGCCAAAAAAATAGAATGGAAGAAAGACAGCCTCTTCAACAAGTTGTGCTGGCAGAACTGGTTAAGCACCTGCAGAAAACTAAAGCTGGATCCTTCTTTGTCACCTTACACTAGAATTAACTCCAAATGGATCAAAGACCTGGAGGTAAAAGCTGACACACTGAAAACTTTACAGGAAGGAATAGGAGATACACTAGGCCTCCTTGGCACAGGTCGAAACTTTGTTAATAAGGACCAAGAATCACAACAAACCAGAGAAAGGCTGGATAAGTGGGACTGCATTAAACTGCAGAGCTTTTGTATGGCAAAGGACATAGCTAGTAAACTAATCAGGAAGCCTACAGAGTGGGAGAAGATCTTCACGGACCAAACAACGGACAAAGGCCTCATATCTAAAATATATCAACAACTCAAAAAATTGAATCACTCCAAAACTAACCTCCAAAGTAACAACCATCCCATTAAAAAATGGGCCAAAGACTTAAAGAGAGTCTTCTCTGAAGAAGAAACAAAAATGGCCTATAGACACATGAAGAAATGCTCAACATCTCTGGTCATAAAAGAAATGCAAATCAAAACAACTCTAAGATTCCACCTCACTCCAGTTAGAATGGCCAGGATCAGGAAAACGAATGACAACAGATGCTGGAGGGGATGTGGCCAGGAGGGATCACTACTACACTGTTGGTGGGAGTGCAAACTCGTTCAACCACTATGGAAAGCAGTGTGGCAGTGCCTCAAAAGGCTAACCATAGAACTCCCCTATGACTCAGCAATTCCACTACTTGGCATTTACCCAACCATCCAGAAGCAAGGACATACAAAATCCACTTGCACAACAATGTTCATTGCAGCACTATTCACCATAGCAAAGATATGGAACCAACCTAGATGTCCCTCACTTGATGAATGGATCAACAAGTTGTGGTATTTGTACACAATGGAATTCTATGCTGCTGTCAGAAAGAATGACATCGCCCCATTTGTTAGGAAATGGAAAGACTTAGAAAAAATCATATTAAGTGAAATAAGCCAGACTCAAAGGAACTTAGGCTCAATGGTTTCCCTCATTTGTCATAATCAGTAGAAACCTTGGGCTCTACTAGCAGAGATTTGCAATAGAGCAAAATCTTGATACATAAGGACATATAATGTGAAGCTAATTGAAAGGACCTCCAGGATATTGAAACAAAAGCCATATAATGAATGATTGTTGTCCTTAATGTACTATGTTGTCTCTCATCTCCTTTGCTGTCCCTTGGTTATCTCATATTAGTATAGTATCTCACTTTGTTATCTGATATATTGAATTTATTTGTATTTGGATTTTTGAAATTTGATAGGGAAGGGGGGAAAACCAAGACGGGTGGGAGGTGTGGGGGGGGGAGGGAAATGGGTACCAAGACATGTGAAAGGGTATCAATGTATGTGAATTAATGCACCTTCTATCTGGCAATTATCATGTAACCCTTTTACTAATTACAATAAAAAAATTAAAAAAAAAAGATAGCGCCAGAGGTATGCCTCAAGTAGTAGAGCACCACTCTGCAAGAACATAAGTCCTGAAGTTTAAGTCTGAGTACTAGGAAAAAAACCACAGCAGTATGAAACCTTGACAAAGACATTAGAAGATGAAAAGACTTTTCATGTTCAGGGTTGGCAGAATTAATATTGTAAAAATAAGTATACGACTGAAGATAATTTGTAGGTTCAAAGCCGCTAAGATAATTCATCATAGAGATAGAAAAGTTAATCTTAGAATTTATAGCACAAAAGATGCCAAACAGCCAAAGAAATCTTGAACAAAAAATGCAACCCTGGAGGTATCACAATAGTGGATTTCAAAGTATACTACAGAGCTACAGTAACAAAAATAGCATGATACTGCACAAAAAAGACACAATACCAAATGCAACAGAATAGATAATCCAGAAATTAATCTACACACATAGTTTCATATTCTTTTGGCCATTTCTTTTTGACAAAAGAACCCAGAATATACACTAGAGAAAAAGCAGCCTCATTGGCAAATGATGCTGAGAAAACTAGATAACTAATTGTAAAAAACGGAAACTAATTTCCTATCTCTTTCTATGTACTAATATCACTTCAAAGTAGATTAAAGTTTGTAATGTAAGACCTGAAACTACAATGAAAATGAATGTAATATTTGGAAACTACAATACAAATTAATAAAGAAAATAGTGGTGCATACATTTGATATGATATGATGGCATAATATTTGATGCATGGTATTGCATCAAATGAAAAAGCTTCTTTACAACAAAGGAAATAATCACTATGCTGAGAAAAGCCAACAGAATAGAAGAGAGTTTTTGTTAGCTATACATCTGACAGGAGATTATTAACTAGACTATGCTGGAAGCTTCAGTACTTCTGTAATGAGAGCATGTTGAATTTTGTAAGAGGCATTTTCTGCATCAGTTGACATAATCATACATTTGCCTTTGCTTATATCCTGTATTACATTAATTAATTTATGCATCAAATGTCTAAGCCTAGTGGTAATCCCTGAATGCATCAGGAAATGAAAGTTGCAAACATGCCAGGATTGTACAAATACTTCTTGTAAAAAACTTGCAGAGTGCAAGTTGAGTAAGGTCATCCAGTGATCCTCTCTCCATAGACACCTCAACTTTAATAGTTATACACATATCAAATTATCTTCTATCAGGAACTAAGGAAATTAGATGAAATAGAGCATCTGTTGCTATGAAAGTTAAATATAAGCTAGGGGCCTATGGCTCATGTCTATAACCATAGCTACTCAGGAGACTGAGATAAGAAGATCGCAGTTCCAAGCCAGCTCAGGCAACCAAGTCCTCGAGACTCATATCTCCAATTACCTACCAAAACAGCTAGAAATAAAATGGTGGCTAAAGTGGTAGAGAGATAGCCTTGAGCTCAGGGATAACACCAAAGCCCAGAGTTAACCCTAGGACACAGGTCCACACAAACACAAGTGACAAATGCATACAAAGAAAAGAAAGCAAAAGGGCTCAGGAGTGTGGCCTAGTGATAGAGTGCTTGCCTAGCATTTACGAAGCCCTGGGTTCAATTCTTAGGTACCACATACACAGAAAAGGCTGGAAGTGATGCTATGGCTCAAGTGGTAGAGCACTAGCCTTGACTAGCTGGGACGGTGCCCAGTCCCTGATCAAGCCCCAGGACTGGCAAAAAGAAAAGAAAGAAAAGAAATGAAAGCAAGAGTAACTGAATTATGCCTATTTTAATGCTAAGCAAAACTCTGTGAATTAAAGAAAGAATCCAGTCTATCTGAACGCCAGTCAAGGGATTGTCTTACTGCTCATCCATCAATATCAAGCATGACAGATACTTTAGAATGAGTGTTTGCAGAAGTACCATAAAACTGACCAGACACCAAGCAATATCTATGTTTCATGAGGTAGATATACTCGGTGTCAGCTTGCATTACTGCTAACCACAGATTCAGATTCAGTACACCCACAGGAATGCAGGCCCTTGTAGTTCTGACTTTCAGGTGCAACAGAACCAGCAACTTGCTGGGTGACAGTGGCCCATGCCTATAATCCTAGCTATCAGGAAGCTGAGATCTGAAGATGACAGTTCAAAGGCAGTTTGGGCACAAAAGTCTATGAAACTCTTATCTCCAGTTAACCACCAGAAAACTGGAAGTGGCACTGTGGCTCAAAGTATCCTTTAGCTGAAAAACTCAGGGACAGCACCCAGGCCCAGAGTTCAAGCCCCAAAACTGACAATAAAATAAAAATGTCTACAGCTTTCATATCCAAAGCTAGTGTGTGTGTGTGTGTGTGTGTGTGTGTGTGTGTGTGTGTGTGCGCGCGCGCCTGCGCTGGCCCTGAAGTTTGAACTGTCCCTGAGCTGTTTTTGCTCCAGGCCAATGTTTTACCACTTGAGCCCAGCTCAATTTATGGGTTTTTTTTTGGCGGTAATTGGAGATGAATTTCATGAACTTTCCTGCCCAGGATGGCCTTGAACCATGATCCTCAGATCTCCTTGTACCTGCAAATGAAACCACTGGAACAGTTCCAGATTCATGGAAAAACAAACAACCAAAATTCAGGATTTCTCTTCCGTAGAGTATCACTTGGGATATGCTGCATCAGGATTAGACCATGAGTCCATTTCAGAAATAAGAAGCAGGGGTTGGGAAGGTGGCTTTGTGATAGAGTGCTTGCCTAGCAAGCATGAAGCCCTGGGCTCGATTCCTCATTATCACATACACAGAAAAAGCTAGAGTGGTGCTGTGGCTCAAGTGGTAGTGCTAGCCTTGAGCAGATAAAAAGCTCAGGGACACAATGGAATTCGTTGTTGCCATCAGAAAGAATGGTATCACCCCATTCATAAGGAAATGGAAAGACATGGAAAAATCATATGAAGTAAAGTAAGCCAGAGTCAAAGGAACATAGGCTCCATGGTTTCCCTCATTTGTCATAATTAGTACACATCTAGGATTCTCCTAGTGGAGGATCACAATAGCTCAAAACCTAGGTACATAAGGTTATATAGATGACAATAAATGAAATGAACTCTAGGATATGGAAACAAATGGCCAATCTTTGTGATTGTTGTTTCTTTTATGTACAAGAGAAATATATTTGCACACAGATGCTGGTGACACACATCTGTAAACATAGCCATGTAGCTACTTGAAAATCTGAGATAACAGGGATTGCTGTTCAAAATCATGATTGTTGTTCTTAATATGTCGTTTATTTTCTCCTTTTTCCCCTTAGGGTTAATCTCATGTGTTATTTTGTTTCTCTTTTTTCCCCCTTATGATTCATCTCATGTGGTTACTGTATCTGACTTTGTTACCTGGTATATTGTATATACGTTTATTTGTTTATTTGAAACAGGGAAGGGAAGGGGAAGAGCAAGATGATTGGGAAGTGATGGAGGGAGGAAACCAGGGACAAAAGCATGAGAAGGGGTATCAATGTGTGAGAAGTAATGCACCTACTACCTGATGAATATAACTGTAACCCCTCTATACATTACCCCGACAATAAAATAAAAAAAAAATTTAAAGCTCAGGAGCAGTGCCTAGTGTAGAGAGCTATTACATTCGCCATTACAAGATGGCGCTGGCATCTGCCTTTGTGGTTGAGCCACTGAGTTGTTTGTCTGAAAGTTTCCAGGAAGAGATGTGATTGTTCATGAGCTTTATGCATGATTGGAAGTATGTGTAAAGCCATATTGCTACTTGTTTAGAATGTGCTATAGAGGTGTACTTATATTATTGGCTATAGAATTGTAAGAAAGCAAATGTGATTGGATGATGGGCCTATAAAAGCCCAGGGTTTTGAGGAAGTCGGGGTTGACCCGGCATAGCTGTAAGCTTGCTGAATAAACTGCTGCTCGAGAAGAAGTCTCACTTGTTGCATCTTCCTTGCCGGCCGAGGGGATAGCGGCAGCTGGTGGCCCGTACGGGGAGGCCCGTAAGCCAAGACCTTCACTTCCAACAGACTTCAGAACTCGGTCCCAGGTAAGAGGGACCGATTAAAGTCCCGGGTAAGAGGGACCGATTAAAGTCCTGGGTAAAAGGGGACCGATTACTTCTGCTCTTTTCTGTAGATAAAGAAAGAGCGGGGAAACGCTCCAGTTTCAAGTTATGGGAGCCTCAGAATCATCTCAGTTGGTAACAGCTTTGGATGCGCTGTTGCTCACGAAGGAACTGAAAGTGAAACAAAGTATCTTGAGCCTTTTCCTCCTTAATGTGGAGGAGGTAGCTCCCTGGTTCTCTGTGTCAGGTAATCTATCATTGCCTGCATGGGACAAGCTAGGGGAGAATTTAGACAATGTTGCAGATCAAGGACGTCTAGGGCCCGGAGTAAAACCCATTTGGAAACTAGTTAGGAGCTGTTTGACTGATGAGCGTTGCTCCGTCCCGCTAGTGGAAGGAAAAATAGCATTGGAGGAATTTAAGGAGGAAAGGTCAGAATCAAGGAGTGAGAATTCAGGGGAGGATTGAAAGGTTCCTTCTATTTATCCCCCCTTGCCGCCTGAAAATATGCAGGAGGAGTCTAATTTAGAGGAGCCTGTGCTAGGCACAGTATCTCGAGTTCGTATTACATCAGACTGGAAGAGGTCGCGCAAGAAAGCAGACCTTAATGCAGGACAGGAAGTTCCTTTTTTCGAGGCGCTGCCCCCCCTACGTTTTGAATGGGTGGTATTGCCTCAGGGAATGGCCAATAGCCCCACCTTATGTCAACTGTATGTACATACAGCCTTAATCCCCCTGCGAAAGGAATTTCCATCAGTGAAATGCTTACACTATATGGATGATATCTTGTTGGCTTCCAAAGACCAGGAAATGTTGAATGAGCCTTCTAGTTTATTAGTAAAGTGCCTTGAAAATAAAGGATTATTTATAGCCCCTGAAAAGGTTCAGAAGAATAGAATATCACAGTATTTAGGAAGCATTATAACATCTCAGAAAATAAGGCCATTGAAATGGCAGTTGCGAAAAGATAACCTTAAGACCTTAAATGATTTTCAAAAATTATTGGGAGATATTAATTGGATTAGAACCTCCCTCCCTATGAGCAATAGTGAATTAAAGCCCTTATTTGATTTATTGCAAGGTGATTCTGCCTTAGACTCACCAAGAATGTTAACCCCTGCAGCCAGAAGAGTTTTAGAAGTTTTGGAAGAAAGATTGGATTCAGCATTTTTACAAACAATAGAACGAGGACTAGAAATTTCTTTAATTATTTTGGCTTCTTTTAAACAGCCTTCAGGAGTCTTGTGGCAGACTGGACCTTTGGCGTGGGTTCACCCTAAATTGTCACCTGCAAAATCAATTGAATACTATCCCACAGCCGTTGCAAATTTGTCCATTTTGGGTATTAAATTTAGTATACAACACTTTGGTTGTCAACCTAATCTTCTTATAGTTCCATATACTTCTGATCAAATTCAGGTTTTAAGTGCCACCATTGATGAATGGGCTATTTTAAATTGTATGTTTTCAGGAAAAATAGATAATCATTATCCTAAGAGTCCTTTTTTACAGTTTTTTAAAGAACATTCTGTAGTTTTCCCGGTAGTTACAGCTAAGCAACCTATTTCTGGAGCAGTTAATATTTTTACTGATGGCTCTAAGAATGGACTAGGGGCTTATTTGGTTGAGGGTCAAGAACCAGTTTTGTGTCAGTTTCAACCTGGATCTGCACAGAAGGTAGAGTTACAAGTTGTTATTTCTGTTTTTAAGAATTGTTCCCTTTCTTTTAATATTATTTCTGATTCCCTTTATGTAGTTAATGCTTTGAAATATTTAGAACTTGCTGGGTCTGTAAGTAAAAGTAGTAATGTATGCAATTTATTCGCACAATTGCAAGAATTAATTTGTGCCCGCAAGGCCCCATTTTTTCCATTACACATACGTGCACATACAGGATTGCCTGGACCCCTTAGTTTGGGCAATGATGTAGTAGATAAGTGTGCACGCAGGCAAATGGCTTTTATTGTCTTTACCCCGGAACAACAAGCTCAAGAGTTTTATAATCATTTTCATGTTAATGCCCGCACCCTACAATCTAGGTTTAAATTAACTCGGCAAGTGGCCAGACAAATTGTATTAAATTGCCCAAAATGTGTTACCCACCTTCCGGTTGTGTCATTAGGTGTTAATCCTCGTGGCCTCCTTCCTTTAAAAATCTGGCAAATGGATGTTACCCATGTTATGGAGTTTGGAAAGCTAAAATTTTTACATGTTTCAATTGATACATGTTCAGGAATTATTCATGCCACTCCTTTAAGTGGAGAAACAACTCATTATGTAATTACTCATTGCCTTGAAGCTTGGGCTTCCTGGGGCATACCTTATTTAATAAAGACTAATAATGGCCTTCCATTTCACAAGCTATAGGACTGCATAAAGGACTTGTGAAATGGAAGGATGTATTAACTGGCCAATGGAATGGGCCAGACCCCGTGCTCTCTTGGGCACGAGGAGCTGTTTGTGTATTTCCACAGAAATCACAAGATCCCATTTGGGTGCCGGAACGTTTGGTGAGGAAAGTGCAGAAGGATAATCGTCATGAAAATCCTGTCCATAATGCTGTTACTGATGATGCTGTTGTGGCTATTAATGGAGACTCGATTGTGGGCTATAATGAAGACGTTCCTCTGCCAATGCCAGTGACTAGTACTTCTAAAGTATACCCATATATATTCACAACTAACAGTTCCTTGAAATTACCTTCTATTCCTTATGATTCTGGACGTGGAAATTTTTCCTTAAGTTTGAATTTAACTCGAACCTTGTGTTTTACTTTATCTATGAATTTGAGTGCCTGTATAACTTTTCATCGACAAAATATGGGAATGTTTTATCCCCAGCCAAGTGGTGATTCGACAATAGTTTCAACGTTAATTCAAAAGGCAAGGCTGGTGGGATATTCGGGGTATGTTCCATCTTATGGAAATCATGTGAAAATTGGGGAAACTCAAAATGGATTTACAAAAAATTTTCCTTTACTGTTTCCAAAATGTACTAGTAGTGCTTGGTGGCCCTGGGAGTGGACAGGTTGTCAGAGTTTTAGATATGCTCATGTTGCCTCTGGCTTTCGTTTTTCCCCTGCTATTGCTGATTTGGGGAATATTACCCATGCTTTATGTAGACGTGATTATATTTTTCAAACAGCAGATGCAGATACTGAGAACCCCTTTGATGTTTGGTTAATTTGTGGGAAATATGCTTGTAGTGTTAGTAATGCTTTGGCTTTTATTAATGGAGGAGAGTTTAGGCATTGTAATAGTACCAATAAACGTGAGATTATGATTGTTTGTCCCGGTTCAGGGCCATGTTGTCCCAGTTCAGAGTCATGTAATTCCGTTTCTAAATCAGGGTGTTCTGCTGTGGCATCAAGAAATAATGTTACCCTAGATTATTGTGAATTTAATGGCACTTATGGCCCTACCCCTGTATGTGTATGGTTTCCTTTTATGTTTATTATTTTCAGTTCATCTGATGTTGTTGATGGAATTATAAATTGTTCCCATTTTGAATGTTATTTAAGTCAGTGTTGGAATGCTAGCGAATTTGATTCTGCTGTGGTTATGCGCATGCCTACCTTTATTTCAATTCCAGTAGAAGCAACAAAAAAGAATTTAATAGTGAAATTAAGAAGAAGACCAAAGCGTGATTTTGGAGTGACTGCATTAATTATTTTAGTGTCTTCATTAATTGCAACTGCCGCTGCGTCTGCTGCCGCTATGGTTACTTCCATTCAGACTGCGACTGCTGTAAATACTTTGTCCAAAGCGGTTTCACAAGCTATGGACACTCAAGTACAAGTAAATCAGCATTTAGCCCGAGGACTTATGATTTTAAATCAAAGAGTAGATTTGTTGCAGGAACAAATGGACTATATGTTTCAATTTGCTCAGCTAATGTGTGTAGGAACCACGTCTGGTTTATGTATTACTTCCTCGGATTATTATAATTTTTCATATACTGCAAATTTATCCCGAGAATTGGGTCGTATGCTTCAAGGATCTTGGACTCAAGAGTTTGAAAATCTTACTAATCAATTACGACAGGAAATTATGATTGTTAATTCCACCCGTGTAAATATTGCTACTGTGGGAGAATTAGTAGATTGGATTTCCCAATCCCTAAATTGGGTTAAGGAATGGGCTGGAAGTGTGTCCTTAATTGTTATATTATGTGTTGGATTAGGATTATTGTGTTGGTTCGTTTTTGTTCTTCGCAGACAAATTATCAGACAAAGAAAGCGCGATCACATGGTCATTAAACAAGCTCTTATGGCTCTTCAACAACAGGAATCCCCCCAAGCATGGCTGGGTATGCTGGATCAGTAGTCAACGACGGGTAAGAGTAGAGATTGGTCTTGGTATCAACCTAAGACAGACTCCGATGCTCGGGTATCGGATGTTGAAGACGGGTAAGAACCAAGAGGCATCTCTCCAACCTAAGACAGGCATGATCCCTTACCATTTGAATGAGAAAAATTGGGAAGGCGTTTGGAGATTTGGCCAGTCTCTGGATTCCTACTCAAATTCTCTTCGCTTTCAGCCAAAAGAAAAAAGGGGGAGATGTAGAGAGCTATTACATTCGCCATTACAAGATGGCGCTGGCATCCGCCTTTGTGGTTGCGCCACTGAGTTGTTTGTCTGAAAGTTTCCAGGAAGAGATGTGATTGTTCATGAGCTTTATGCATGATTGGAAGTATGTGTAATGCCATATTGCTACTTGTTTAGAATGTGCTATAGAGGTGTACTTATATTATTGGCTATAGAATTGTAAGAAAGCAAATGTGATTGGATGATGGGCCTATAAAAGCCCAGGGTTTTGAGGAAGTCGGGGTCGACCCAGCATAGCTGTAAGCTTGCTGAATAAACTGCTGCTCGAGAAGAAGTCTCACTTGTTGCGTCTTCCTTGCCGGCCAAGGGGGTAGCGACAGCCTAGGCCCAGATTTTAAGCCCTAGGACTGGCAGGGAAAGAGAGAGAGAGAAAGAGAGAGAGAGAGAGAGAGAGAGAGAGAGAGAGAGAGAGAGAGAGAGAGAGAGAGAGAGAGAGAGAGAGAAAGAGAGAGAGAGAGAGAGAGAGAGAGAGAGAGAGAGAGAGAGAGAGAGAGAGAGAGAGAGAGTGAGAGGGAGGGAGGGAGGGAGGGAGGGAGGGAGGGAGAGAGAGAGAGAGAGACAGAGACAGAGAGAGAGAGAGAGAGGAGGAAAGAGGAAAGAAAGAAAGAAAGAAAGAAAGAAAGAAAGAAAAGAAAGAAAGAAAGAAAGAAAAGGAAAGAAAGAAAGAAAAAAGGCAAATACCAATATAGGACTTAGTTATAACCAGATGTTTTGATGAGCTTGGTGAGCTGTGGGCTCATCTTAGTGTTACTGGAGCCACCAATATGACTTAGAAGCTGAGTGATAGTTCATGTTCAGTCCATAGAGAGGTAGAGATAAGCTCATAGGTATCATCATCATCATCATCATCATCATCATCATCATCATCATCACAGGCCAATAACTGGCAATGAATCAGTAGGCTTACTCTAGCCCCAGGGAGAAAACTGATGGGACAAGACACTCTTCCTAAGTTCTTTTCCTATTCTTTCTTTTTTTTTTTGCCAGTCCTGGGCTTGAGCTCAGGGCCTGAGCACTGTCCTTGGACTTTCTCAAGGCTAGAGCTCTACCACTTGAGCCTCAGCACCACTTCCGGCTTTTTTCTATGTATGTGGTGCCGAGGAATCGAACCCGGGTCTTCATGCATGCTAGGCAAGCACTTTAACCACTAGGCCAAACTCCCGGCCCTCCTATTCTTTCTTAACAATGTACTAGAAGAATACTTGGAGCAAACTTAGCCTTAGACTACCCTTTTGTACCTAAACAGGACATATCAGTATCAAACTCTCAAACCCCTAGACCTGAGTGAAATACAATGTTGAAATTCAATGCTGAATATTTCAAGGATAGGATTTCTGGAAAGACATACAAAAATGGTTCGATTTGCAAGATTGGATTAATCCTTCAACGCCTAGATGTTGTCATGCTAGCAAATGTTAAAAGCCTTCTGGAAACCATGACCTCACTTATTAAAGTGTCACAAATTATCGAGAATAATTGGAAAATTATTTTGAAAAAACTCAATGAGATTAAAGAAAGCTTCAAAGTTCTATGACACTGGAAAATCAAGGAGAAATTCATGAGCTAAGGAATAAAATCAGTGAAATTAAAAGGGAGAAGAAAGGCAAAAATGTCTGGGTACAGCCTACTACCACCTACTCAGGAGGCTGAGATCTGATGATCGTGGTTCAAAGCCAGCCTGGGCACAAGTCCGTGAGACTCTTATCTCCAACTGACCACCAGAACCTGGAAGTGGCATTGTGTTTCAACCGTAGGGTGGTAGCCTTGAGCTGAAGAGCTCAGGGACAATGCCCAGGCCCAAAGTTCAACTCTCAAAACCTACAAAAAAAAAAAAAGTCTGGATCAAAAAAAAAAAATCCAAAAAAAAGCTGTAATCTTAGCTATTCAAGGCGCTGAGATCTGAGGATTGTGGTCTAAACCAGCCTAGGCAGGAAAGTCCATAAGACTCATCTCCATTTTTCCAACAAAAAATCCAGAAATGACTCAAGAGGTAGAACCACAACCTTGAGGGGGAAAAACGGACAGAACCTAGGCCCTGATTACAAGCTTCAGTATGGTTACACACAGACCCAGAGAAAAACTTTGACTTTAAAACCCTTTGTATAGGTACTTTAAGATAATATTTTTTAGAGCTGGTAGTTTAGCTTAGTGGTAGAGTGCTTGCCTAACATTCATGAAGAGCAGGGTTCAATTCCTTGGAACCACATATATAGAAAAAGCTGGAAGTGATGTTGTGGCTCAAGTGGTAGAGCTCTAGCCTTGAGAAAACCCAAGGACAGTGCTCAGATTCGTGCTCCAGGACTGACAAAAAAAAACAGATCCTTTTTTTGGAAGAGAAATAGTAAACCTATATTTTCGTGCATTGCAAATAAATCTGAGTTGACGACTCCTGAAATTAGTATAAAAGCCCAAGTCCCATTTACTTATCCAATTCCTCACACTCTTCCTTGGCTCCAGCCTTGGCTGGGGAGGCAGCAGCAGCAGCAGCAGGTGCAGCAGTGGTGACAGTAGCCACAGGAACAGCAGCCACAAAGACAGATAGATGGATCAGCCAAGAAGCCCATGACCTTTTCAGCAACTGGGAAAGTGTAGTCAGCCTCCACAGACAGGGCCAGGACCCGCTTGTACTCATTGATCATGGAAGGAGGCCCTGAGGCCACCGCTTGGTTACCAATCTGCAAACAGACACTGGCATCCTTGCAAACACCCTCCAGGAAGAGAGAATGCAGAGCATCCTCAGTGATGTCATACACTTCCGGGTTGTAGAGGCTGCCATTATTCAACACCTGCTGGAAGATCAGCCCGAAGGAGAAGGGGGAGATATCAGGCACGTTCAGCAGTATGGCTTTGCTGCCTCCCACTTGGTCTCTGGTCTTTATCAGCTGCACATCACTCAGAATTTCAGTGGTGCCCCTGGAGATCTTAGTGGTAATACCGAGAGCCCGGAAGAAAGAAGTCTTTTTGGTCCCCAGACCAGGCTTCTGAGCTGACACAGTGACCTCACATGGGGCAATGGCACCAGCACAGGCAGTAGCTGGTACCTTATTGGCCAGCAGCATGTCCCTGATCTCAGTCAGGTCCTCCTTGGTGAACACTAAGCCCACATTACCCCGGATATGAGGCAGCAGTTTCTCCAGAGCCAGGCTGTTTTCCAGGTACCCTTGGGTGGCCTGGCACAGCATGGTGTTCTTGTCCATCAGCACCTCAGCTTTGCCTCGGAGTGACAGGCAGATCTGCTGCATCTGCTTAGCCTCCACATTGTCTGCTCCCATATTGGAGCATTTTGGATAATCATCCAAAATTTGGATGATCTTAAGGAAGAGGTTGGACTTCCCGGTCGCCCAGTCTTCCCTGGGCATCACGACGGTGCATCAGGGATTGCCATGTACGGTTTGAAGATGAAGTCACTCTTACCAGGGTGCCTGGTGAAACAAGCAAACTACTATTTTTTTAAAAAGTTAAAAATACAAGGCCGGGAATTTGGTCTAGTGGTAGAGTGCTTGCCTAGCATGCACAAAGACCCGGGTTCTATTCCTCGGTACTACATACATAGAAAAAAAGCCGGAAATGGTGCTGAGGCTTAAGTTTTAGAGCTCTAGCCTTGAGAAAAAGCCCAAGGACAGTGCTCAGGCCCTGAGCTCAAGCCCAGGACTGGCAAAAAAAATACAATAAAAATTTCCCTTTAAGCCACAAATACTCAAGATGACAAAAATTCAAATCCCAAATAAATAAGTAGATATGAACAGTACGTGTTTCTTTCTAAGACTCAAAGAATGGACCTTTCAAGTGTTATTTATTAGAACAAAGACCACAATGTAATTACTCCTGTTAAAGAAACCATAAAAGCAGATGATCCTTGTATGTTTTCAATGAAAACAATGATAAATAAATTCACAATTGATAATTATATTTATGTATTCTACTAAAGATGAGTTTGGAAGTTGAGCGTCTCACTGGAGTTATAAAATTAATATTAATGCTGATATTGAAACCCACTTCTTTACCATTCCTTCAGTCTTGCTAGTGGTCCAGACAGGGCTGAATTTATGACGTTCCTGCATTTACCTCTTGAGTGCTGGGCTAAAAGGCCTGTGCTATCATGTGTAGTAATCCCGTTTCTTTCTTTTTTTTTTTGGTGGGTAATGGGGCTTGAACTCTGGGCCTGGGCACTGTCCCTGGCTCTTCAGCTCAAGGCTACCGCCCTACCCTTGAGCCAATCCCCACTTCCCATTTTCTTTCTTATTTTTGTTTATTTTTTAATTTAAATTTTATTGTAAAGGTAATGTGAAGAAGGTTTACAGTTACATAAGTAAAGTAATGAGTACATTTCTTTTTTTTTCTTTTTTTTTTTTTTGCCAGTCCTGGGCTTGAGCTCAGGGCCTGAACACTGTCCTTGGACTTTCTCAAGGCTAGAGCTCTACCACTTGAGCCTCAGCACCATTTTCAGCTTTTTTTTTCCTCTATGTTTGTGGTACCGAGGAATCGAACCCGGGTCTTCGTGCATGCTAGGCAAGCACTTTAACCACTAGGCCAAACTCCCAGCCCCTGAGTACATTTCTTTTTGAACAGTGTTACCCCTTCTTTATTTTCTCTCTCATTTCTCCTCCCCACTCCCTCCCTCACCCACGCAAGTTGTAAAGTTCATTTCCAACACAGTGTATAGTATATTGAGTATCACTCTTGAATTAATTCACCATTTGTCACACCATTTCTGTGGTTTTCCTTCCCTTCCCCAAATCAGATAAAACTGTATAAAATACAAAGTGTACAGAGACAACATGGAATAAATCAAAGGGGAAAAATAAAGAAAAAAAATAACTGAAAGCAGTACAATATAAAAAAAAAAAAGAACACCTAATAGGAAAGGTAAGGGGGGAAAACAAGATGATTGGGAGGGAGTAGGGGAAGGGAAATGGGGACAAAAACATGAAAATGGGTATCAATGTGTAAGAAGTAATGCACCTACTACCTAGCAAATGTAACTCTAACCCCTGTATACATTATACCCAACAATAAAAAAAAATAATGGTCGGGAGTTTGGCCTAGTGGTAGAATGCTTGCCTAGCATGCACGAAGACCCGGGTTCTATTTCTTGGTGCCATATACATACAAAAAAGTCGGAACCCACTTCCCATTTTCTAAAGGTTAATTGGAGATAAGAGTCTCCGATCCTTTTGTGCCGCAGCTGGCTTTGACTCTTGATCCTCAGATCTCAGCCTCCTGAGTAGCTAGGATTACAGCTACCAGGCCAATTTGTGATCCCATTTATTTACTTCAGCACATTTCATGCAAATTGTAATTCATTTTGAATTAATTATATACTTTAAAACAAACGTTTGCAAAAGTATCTGAAAAATACGATGTAGTGTCATCTTTTTGTTTACATCTCTGATAATCTAATAAACAGAAACTCACAATTTGAATTCTAAACAGCTATGACAGCCTCACTTGGAATTTTCATAGGCTCTGTGTATGTTTGAATCTTCTCTTTCCATATTGATCCCTACTTCTTAACCAGAGATAGCTTCCATGCCCAGACTGAAAACATCCTCATCAGCTTAAGTAACAAAGTATTTGCTGCAAATCAGAAAATGATGATGTCTATTCTATCCTTACTATGAAATAAAAGTCCACAGTATACCAGAGTAATAAATACCATGCATAAGAATCCCAAAAGAATTGTTTGATGAATTTGTGATGAGAAATAACAGATCGCAATATTTCTTGAATGACTGTAACTTCCTTGCAAAAGTCTGCTCCTAGAAAACTAAGATTGCCTTGCTTTTCTCTGTTATGGTAGTTAGAAGAATAAATCAGTGAACTATTTGAGTCTTTCAATTCAAATTGTGAATCCATGACTGAAGTCATGTTTCTCAATAGTGCCTAGACTCTCCTGCATGTTATATATTACACGGTACATGGTCGTGGTAGTGGTGGGGAAACAAAGGGATAGGGAAGAGCAGAAAGAGAGGTAATGGAACATTACTACACACCACAAATTAGCTCTGAAGAAAAAGGGAAAGTCATTATTATGAAGGATTGTACTTGGCTATAAACTATGCCATCTTTGCCTTCTTTCCATGATTGTACTGCTAGGTCTTCATGCAAGTCACATATATACATTTCATTCTCTCATAGGCATTTTCTTCCCTGACCCTTCAGATTGAACCTCAGGTACTTCATCCTCTCTTTTGAGCAGGCCTAGGATTCTGTGAGCTGCTGGTGGCTCTTGCTGACATTGTTCATCACTGTGTTACTGGATTCGTAGAAATAGGAACCTCTGTTAATACAAGGTAAATAGTGTAGCCATCCACATATATATTATTCATATATAATCATAAACATAGTGATAAACTATAGTAATAATATAATATATATTTATAATCATAAATAACCTTTAAGGGGACCAGGAGTTTAGCCTAGTGGTAGAGTGCTTGCCTAGCATGCACGAAGACCCTGGTACCACATACATAGAAAAAGCCAGAAATGGTGCTATTACTCAAGTGGTAGAGCTCTAGCCTTGAGAAAGCCCAAGGACAATGCCCAGGCCCTGGCAAAACAAAAACAAAAACAAAAACTTCTAAGATATTTTCACTATAGCTACATAGTCTTACTCCTTTCTGTGGAGTTAATTATGAATGATTTATTAATTAATTCTAAAACTTTTGTAAATTATTTTCATTTATACTGAATGGATGTGAGAAGTATGTTTTTACAAAGGAAGTCTGGGAACATAAAAGCACCTATGCTGATAACAATAGAATACAGTCCTCCTGGGACAATGTGTCATGCATAAGATTCTGTGATCACTTCTTCTCAGCATTGGATGCTGGCTGACATTATCACATCTGCTCTAGGTCAACATTTTCTTTCCTTTCCCTTCCTTCCTTCCTTCCTTCCTTCCTTCCTTCCTTCCTTCCTTCTTTCCTTCCTTCCTTCCTTCCTTCCTTCTTTCCTTCCTTCCTTCTTTCCTATCTTCCTTCCTTCCTTCTTTCCTTCCTTTTATTTGTCAATCACGGGGCTTGAACTCATGGCCTGAGTGCTATCCCTGGGCTCCTTTTTTTGCCAATCCTGGGGCTTGAATTTAGGGCCTGGTCACTGACTTTGGGCCTTCTTAAGGCTAGCGCTCTACCACGTGAGCCACAGCATGATTTCTAGCTTTTACTGGGTATGTGGTGGAATCAAACCTAGGTCTTTGTGCATGTTAGGCAAGCTCTCCACCACTAGACCACACTCCTGGCCCCTTGAGCTCTTTTTGATCGAGGCTACTGATCCACCACTCAAGGTTCAGTGCTGCTTCCTGTCTTCTAGTGGTTAATTGGAGATAAGTGTGTCAAGAGGCTTTCCTGTCTGGGCTGGCTTTGGACAGTGATCCTAGGACCTCAGCCTCCTGAATAGCTAGGATTACAGGTGTGAGCCATCAATGCCTGGCTTAGTTCAACATTTTCATGCACAAAAACCTAGTTATCTTGATAGATGATAGGTGTATCTAAACACTGCATGACAACACAATGAATTAAGATGACTCTTTTGAAAATATTCTGACAATCCCAGAACTATTTATATCATGCCTACTTTCTAATTACATCAAATACATTTTCATATCATGGTCATGCAGTCAGATATTTCACTTTAATGTACATGATAAAAGACAAAGGACATACACAAGGAAGTCTAGTTTTTTTTTTTGCCAGTCCTGGAGTTTGAACTCAGGGTCTGGGCACTGTCCTTGGGCTTTTTCAATGCTAGCACTATACCACTTGAGCCACGGCACTAATTCCAGATTTTTCTGTGTATGTGATACCAGGGAATCGAACCCAGAGCTTTATGCATGCTAGGCAAGCACTCTACCACTAGGCCACACTCCAATCCTGAGGAAGTCTGTTTTTATAACTAAATTTCCCATCAAGAAGACTTTAGAGTTAAGCACTTGTGCCTCACACAAGTAATCCAACTACTCAGGTGGCTGAGACCTGAAGATCAAGGTTTGAAGCTAACCTGGCAAGAAGATCTGTGAGACTTACAGATAATTCACTACCAAAGTAGAACTGTCAATCAAGTGGTTCAAAAGTTGAAGGACAGCTCCCAGGCCTGAGTTCATGCTCCATCTTGACACACACACACACACACACACACACACACACACACACACACAGAGGTATATAAGAAAAATACTGCTAGAGAACTGAAATTACAATGACTACCCAGTCTGGGTGTCTGTGGTCCAGGGTAAAGCCATTTTTCCATATACGCTTCCTGGTAAGTGGCTTTTGAAAATTTAGGATGCCAGTGCTCAGAGTTTCACCATGCAACAGCCACATTACATTAATGTCTATTATTGTTAAAATGAATGTTTCATGTTAAAGAAAAGGAAGACCCCAAAGGAGACAGAGGAAAACAGTCTAAAACATTCAATCCTGCGGGAGGGGAGTCCCAAGCCAGAGAGTTCCTTGTATTGTGCCTTTGTGCATGTGAACAGATGGGGTCAGCTTAGGGTGGGTTCTCCTCTTTCTTTCTTAATGGCCCAGATTTTACTCAGTGATGATCAGGGAAGTTTGAAGATGGCTGGTTTACCTTTCTACTAGAACTCATTCCACTGGTTCAGGAAAACTCATACCTTAAAAGTTTGCTTGATAGTTTCCCTTCTCATTCTACAAGATGCAGCATATTTGCAACATGGATCATGGTCAAGTTAGATTAGAGCTTTGTCAGTTTTAAGGACAGGCTGAAGATTTTGGGTATAGTCACAAGACAGACTAAGGATAAGGAAAAAGCCATCAACTTCAAGTCACACCCAATCTAATGTCCAAATAAAATTTATTTCAGTCTTTTTCAAGGCCTAAGTTCTGGATTTCAAGCCCTTGTCAGGATGAGAAGATGTGCCAGTTATCATGGGTTAGATGAGGATGCTTCAGAGGAGGGGACAACAGAAAGTCTCCAAAGGGAGACTTTCCATTTGGAGTGGCTCCATCTTACATGGTGCTGAATGAGCTACTGTGAAACTGAAGGTACAACTTCAGCTCAGCTCTGTCTCCTAGCCTAATTAATGAGTCTAATTATACTTTCAATATGTGGAAAATAGTCATAGATCTATAGGCATGAGACATAAGAGTTGGACCATGAAGAAGAGTGACACAGAATAGGCGGGCCCACTGAGGTACATCCAGAGGCTGACTGCCCACTCAGAGCAGCCAGGAAGGAGAAACTGTGAATTTATGATGGGAATTATGAACTCAGCACCTAGGGCGTTAGTCTCTGTAGTATTCTGGGCCAATGACTATTTGTCACCAATGACTTCCCGTGTATCCTCAACTCTGCCCAATGTCCAAGATGATCTCAGTGAGTTCATGAATCATAGGTAAACATCATATTGTAAAAGCCATGATCCTTCATTCAAGCAACCATCAGGTTAGCAGATATGTAATAACATCCAGTAGTGCCTCATACAGTCCAATTCTGATGGCAGAAAATGGTGTATTACCATGTTTATTCAGCCATTCCCCTATTAGTTGTTGTTGTAATGACTTATTTACTTTTTTATATCATTCTAAATCAGCTGAGGCAAGCATTTGGGAACATCCAAAATGTTCAAATAGCACCTCATTTGTAGGCGCTGAAATCTATAAACTAATCCACTTGTGTTACTAGATAAATGGCCAAGAATTTGATGTGATATTAAGATTGTAGACTTCTGCACATCCATGAAATGAAATAATGTGAGCTCCACGAACTACAGACAGCAAAGTAACCAGTTATTATAAAGGACACACTACAGGAGTTTCACATTCAGGATTGCTACACATAAGCCATGGTCATCAAATTTGATAGTTTTGATCCTTCACAGAAATCCATAAAAGGATTCTTTGTAATTCAGACTAAAGGTTAGTTCAATACAGCAGCACCAAAAATTATATTAGCATTTATAAGAAATTAATAATATTTTTAAAATTTTATTTCTTCTATTTTTTTTTCAGATCTGAGGACCAAACTCAGGGTCTTGTATGTGCCAGACAAATGCTCTTCCACTGAGCTAAATCCCTAACCCCTTTTCTTAATTTTCAAATAGACGTACAAGGAAGTTTCAATCTGACATATCTATTTATATATACAATTAATTTTGATCAATCACCCATTCATCCTCAGCATTCTCCCCTGCCCTTACCTTAAGTGTATTTCAGAGTCCTTAACCAGTTTTTAATTCCTGCTCCAAACCCCATAGAGGGGTTTGTCATTCTGATCTGTCTCAACAGTGCAGGCATTACTTGATATTTTAAATATGATTAGGGAAAATTACGTGGCATAGACCAGGGATGGGTGATTCATACCTGTAATTCTAGGTCCTCAGTGGCTGAGATCTGAGGATCACAATCCAAAGTCCTCCTGTGAAGAAAACATCCAAAAGACTATAATTCCAATTAACCAGCAAAAGCCTGGACTGGACATGTGGCAAAAGTGGTAGAGTGCTTGATCAAAAAAAAAAAAAGAACCCTGAGTTCAAGTCAATATACAGAGACAAAAAGGTAAATAGTGACTTAGGATTATAGTAGTCGATAAACAATCATTGAATATATAATATATGTATAACACCAGAACATAATAAAAACAGATAATTGTCTAAAAATGATGTTTGCTCTATGAGTATAAAAAAGGCAGTAGAGCTCCAATAAGCATAGGATATTCATAGTGCTCTGCATTGTGGTGCGCATAATAATCTTACTATATACTAATGCAAAGTACGAAATCCATTAGAAGTGAATGTCTCTAGACAGCTAGAGGTGGTAAAAATCAAGGCTTGTATGATGAAAAAGCTGGAGGGAAGAATTTAAATGATCAATTAGAGCAAGTACAAAAATGTGCCACCTTAAAATCCACTGCTGTTTTCAGACATATACTTCCAGAGGGGTAACCTGGGGCGGCTCTCCATAGTTTCTGAAAATGAGAGAATGGTTTGGAATAGAGAAAACTGTATTGGAGGCTTTATTTTTTTAAGTCTGCGGATACAGACTGTTGTCCATTCTGCACAAAGGCAGACATAATTGACATTTGTGCAAACATGATGCAGATATGCCCTTGCTGAGCAAACTGCAGGATGATTTCTGCCCACTGTCCATGCCCTTCCCCCTATGGCTCCTTATTGCGCATGCGGCCACGTAGAGCAGTCTTTATTACGCCTTGCCCGTGTCGAGTGCTTTATTACTCACTGTACACGTTCTTGGTGACTAGTTGCACCCAGTTACGGGAGAAGAAGGAGGAGACTCTTCTTTCCCCTGCACCCAAAACTTCGGGTAAGGTCTTAGAACACTCTTTAGCACACTTTAAGTGTAACAGTGTGAGGAGGAGCCAGATGGCTTCTGGCAAGTCGGACTTGTGGTCCTTGGCCTCAAGATCCACATCCTTATTCCCAGCCGGCACTACTGCTGCCATGAGCCTTTGTCATGGTGGCAACAGCTGGGACCAGGGACCATGTGTTCCACGAGGGAGGAATGGGTAATATGAAAGAGAACAAACATTTTGTGTTGTTCCAGAGGCACTCACTGAGCCCCAGAGGAAGGCACGGAGTCAGGCCTTAGGGGCATCTTGTTGGGAAGGGGGGACACTGGACGCAATAGGATCTATTCATCACCCACTCAAGCCAGGTCCCACTGCTCAGTGAATATACTTCTGCTCTCTGCTGTGAGCTGACGGAAGCTCATGCGAGTAATACTTGAGATGCTTAGAGTGGAAGGATCCGTTTGAAGGCCACTCTGGAATAAGGTGGCCCGAGGGGGATGGGTGATAGGAGAAAAGAGGAGCTGGGGGAGGAGGGGTCTCCCAGAGCTCCCCTAAGGACACCTGTGATGGCAACTGGAAAAGCTAGCAAGAAGACAGAAATCCGTGTTCTCAGTGGGAGTTGGGGGTGGGACAAGCAGAGAGGAAACTGCTTGGTAAAACTGGGACGCATATCTGTTTGGCACCCAGGCAGGGAAAGTGTTGAGGGAAGGCTGGGGAAGGGTGCTCGGTGAATCAATTTCTCCTCCTCTGTCATGGCAGTAATAGAAGCAGGACTCTGACGGCTCATGCCTTTAAACGTAGCTACTTTGGAGGTTGAAAGTGGAAGGATCATGTTTAGAAGTCCCTCTGGAGTAAGGTGACCCTCAGGGAGGGAGAGGTAATAAAGAGAGATCACTGAACCAGTCTTCCATGGGGTGGGGGTGGGGCAGATGGTGAGGTAAATGCTTGCAACCTTTATGTGGGAGGATTTTTTTTCAGCAATCAGTTAGAGGAAGAGTGGGAGGAAGGGATTCTAATGCTCCCCGAGTCAATTCCTCCCTGTATCTTGAATAGAAATACGTAATGAACACCAGTAGCCCAAAGCTGTAAAAGTACCAACTTGGAAGAGTGAAAGTCAAAAAAGAACAGGATATCGAGCTTTGTGCAGTAAGTTGGCCTTGGGTTGGGAGGGAGTAATATGAGAAAGACAGCACTTAAAATGGTGGTAGAAGCCCTCTCTGTGCCCTAAGGGGATGCCTGTGAAGGCCACAGGGCAGAAGCCCTAGTCTTCCAAATCTTTCTTTGAGGTGCGGGGTCAGGAAACAAGGTAGGGGTGGAGAGAGCAGGCAGTGAGGAAAGTGCCTGGAAACTGGGACTTAGTGGGATCTGTTGTCACCCTGTCAGTGCAGAAGTGGAACCTAGGGGTAGGGGGCTGTTTCACGGCTCTGTAAATCAAGTTTTCCCCTCTGCCATGAGTAGTAATAAAAGCAGGACACAAATGTCTCATTGTCTGTAATAGCCACTTGGGAGACTGCAAATGGTAGGATCAGTTTTTAGTCCACTCTGGGAAGGAAAGTTTGCTAGAATTGGCCTCAAAATCAACAAACAAAACAGGGTAGTGGTGTGGGTAGTGGAAAAGCACCTGCCTATCAAATCTGAGCTTATAAGTTCAAACTCAAGTACAAAGAAAGAAAGAAAGAAAGAAAGAAAGAAAGAAAGAAAGAAAGAAAGAAAGAAAGAAAGAAAGAAAGAAAGAAAGAGACAAGAGGGGAAGGGAGGGGAGAGAAGGGGGAAAGGAGAAAAAGGATGAGGGAGGGAAAGCTGAGGGTGAGTGACAGGAGGGGAAGGAGAGAAGAGAGAGGAGAGTGAGGGGGGGAATGGTAAGAGGGGAGGCAAAGGAAAGGGGAGGGAGGAAGGGAGCAAAGAAGGAAGGAAAGAAGGAAGGAAAGAAAGAAGGAAGGAACGAAAAAGAAAAGAAAGGGGGGCCGGGAGTTTGGCCTAGTGGTTAAAGTGCTTGCCTAGCATGCACGAAGACCCAGGTTCGATTCCTCAGTACCACATACATAGAAAAAAGCCAGAAGTGGTGCTGAGGCTCAAGTGGTAGAGCTCTAACCTTGAGAAAGTCCAAGGACAGTGCTCAGGCCCTGAACTCAAGCCCAGGACTGGCAAAAATAAAAGAAAAAGAAAAAGAAAAGGAAAAGAAAGGTCTGGTTGATGGGATTGCCTCTTCTGGAACAACAGGACTGAACGAGTGATGCCATTCTTTTCAACAAATGTTTTTCTTTTCACAGAATATTCTTAAACTGACCAAATTATCATTGATTAGGTTTTTCAATTTCTGCTATTTTTCTCAATGTAGGTTCTACTTGTGAACCAAACTTTACTGATAAAGTCTGAAGTCCTTTTATGTTATGGTTAGAAATAAAATATTACGAAGAACTTATTTTCTAAATAGAATTGAACTGTCAGCAGTCTTCAAGCAAGAGAATCTAGAACACATTTTGTGCTTTTTGTTTTGTTTTGTTTTTGTTTTTGTTTTTTTTTGCCATGAGCCTTAAGGAAATGTCTGTGCTTATTTCAAATGACATAACCAAGTGTGTATATACTTTAGAAAGTTTGGGTGTCCAAAATTGCTCTCTAAAATGTTAATATACCTGTACAATTTATAAAATTTGCAAGTCAACCTTTCACCATAATAGTGATCAATATTGTAGTTTCTGAGATACATTTCCCTAATGTCATGTTATTTTCAGAATTAAATATGACCACCCCAAGAAAATCTACCCGCAAATCCAGGAAAGATAATCTAACACCTGACCTGCAAACAAGAGCTGAGGCTGCTGTGAGTATTTTAACACTGCAGGAGTTGAGTCACAGGAATTTAAATATAAACTTGAATAGATATAGGTGTGTAGAAGTGCAGTGTTAGTCAATACCATTTGGTTAATGAGCCTGTAGGATCTTTTGTGGACGCCTTCCCAGAAATATGTCCTGGATCTGCACTCTGATGCTTTTATAGAAGAATTGATTTTTTTCAGCTGGGAATGTGGCTTAGTGGTAGAGTGCTTGCCTTGCATTCATGAAGCCCTGGGTTAGATTCCTAAGTACCACATACACAGAAAAGGCTGGAAGTAGTGCTGTGACTCAAGTGGTACAGAGGTAGCGTTGAACAAAAGGCAAAAGAGGCACACGGATAATGCCTAGGACCTAAGTTCAAGCCCCAGGACCGGCAAAAAAAAAGAGTTGACACATACCACATCTTAGTATAGGTGAAAAAATCTTCAAAGTCTTTGTTGTTAAATAGTTGGAGCAGTTTCTCTGAGGGAGGACTAACATTACCATGAACATATATACATACTGGTAGTCAAAAATTTTCAGCTCATGAACAGAGCTACTGGTTATTTGTGAATAGTTGATATATATTGTATAAAATGTGCGGATTAATTACATGTAGACATGTGTTACATAGTATCAATATGTATTAAGAATAAAATTTTGCACACATACTCCTAGGCCCAGCAAATTGTTATGGAGAGACCACAGCCAGTAAGAGCTTCCGCTGAGCTTCACAATATTAGATCCGGCCAGGAGAAAGAAGAGGAAGAAGTGTGTGCAATTCCAGGTGAGTCCAGGAGAAGACTGCTTGCTAGAGAAAGGTTTCTACATCCTAAATTGTGAAACATAAGGAAGTGGGAGAAATAAAACGTTAGAAAGGGATCTGAAATGTTGCTTAAATTTTTCACGGTGCTGGTGAAAGTCAGGCATGGTGGCTCATGCCTGTAATCCTAGCAACTCAGGAGGCTGAGATCTGAGGATCAAGGTTCAAGGCCAGCCCAGGCACAAAAGGACCTGAGACTCTTATCTCCAATTAACCTCTAGAAAATGGGAAGTGGGGCTTGGCTCAAGGGTAGGGCAGTATTCTTGAGCTGAAGAGCTCAGGGGCAGTGGCCCAGCCTGAGATCAAGCCCCATGACCCACCAAAAAAAAAATCGACTGGGGAGAGACAGGTGGCTACAATTTTCTTCTAGTTATTTTCTCATATAATACTGTACCCCCCCAAGATGTAATAGCATCTATTGAAAATTTCTAGGAGTGGGGCCAGGAGTTTGGTCTAGTGGTAGATTGCTTGCCTAGCATGCGTGAACACCTGGGTTCGATTCCTTGGTACCCATACGTAGAAAAGCTGGAAGTGGTGCTGTGGCTTAAGTGGAGAGTGCCAGCCTTGAGGAAGTCCAAGGACAGTGCTCAGGCCCTGAGATAAAGCCCAGGACTGACTGGGGAAAAAAAGGAAAGGAAGAAAGAAGAAGGAAGGAAGGAAGGAAGGAAGGAAGGAAGGAAGGAAGGAAGGAAGGAAGGAAGGAAGGAAGGAAGGAAGGGAGGGAAGGAGGGAGGGAGGGAGGGAAAGAAAAAAATTTCTAGGAGTACAAAAATAACTCATTTATTTCATTTTGATTTATCAGTTTTTAATTGTTTTTGGTTTCTTATCTTCTCCATGGCTACTTCAATCTTTCCTCCATGAATACACATATGCACATATGCATATACATTTTTTTCAGTGTTTTTTTTTATTGGTTGTGGGACTTGAACTCTGGGTCTGGTTGCTGTCCCTGATCTCTTCAGCTCAAGACTTCCACCCTACTCCTTGAGTCACAGAACCACTTCCAGTTTTCTAGTGGTTAATTGGAGATAAGAGACTCACAGACTTTAGTGCCCCGGCTGGCTTTGAACCTTGATCCTCAGATCTCAGCCTCCTGAGTAGTTAGGATTGCAGGTGTGAGCCATCATGCCTGGTGTTTCTTTTTAAAGCTGAATAGTTCAAAATAAGTTTCAGATATTATGATTCTTTGCGCCACACAGTGGAATAAATCAAGCAATGGGAACATGAATCATTTGAGTATATAGTCTGCCTTGGTATTTTCTCACTTTTGATAATTTCCTCCATAAGAACTTTATCTGGGGGCTGAGAGTTTGGTCTAGTGGTAGAGTGCTTGCCTAGCATGCATGAATACCTGGGTTTGATTCCTTAGTACCACACACATAGAATAGCCGAAAGTGGTGCTGTGTGTCAAGTGTTAGAACACGAATCGGGAGGAAAAAGCCCAAGGACAGTGCTCAGGCCCTGAGTTCAAGCCCTAGGACTGGCAATAAATTAATAAATAAATTAAACTTCAAAAAAGCACTTTATCTGAACCACAGTCCAGTTATGAATGACATTTACTAGTCATTAACATTCTGTTTCAATATGAACCAATGCCTTCATTTTTTTTGCTCATGATGACATTAGAAATTTTCATCAGTCCAGTTCTGAAGACCATTCACTAATTTCTGCTCATTTCATATTGTTTAGTACTCTTCTCATTCAACATTTGTTCACTAGTGGTACTAAATGTGTTAGATTCTAGGACATAAATTCTAGTCACCCTTATGATATTAGATGAGCTCAATCTAGAGAGCATAGGTCTAATTTAGTATATTAAGAATATAAGCAATACGTATAATCATTGAATAAATATAGTAAACCACAAAAATCAAATAGGTAAGAACAAAAAACGCAGCTAAGTAATCTGAAGGCAGGTTTGGGAAAAGGAAAAGGTGATTAGTTAACGACTCAGCTTTCTTTTGATTCTGGCTGAGAGATTTTCATGATATTCCAGCAGTTTTTATTCATGACATTTATTAACATACTAGGCAGTAGTAGGCTTTTATTTAATGATCTGTGGAGATAAACACTGCTTTCTTGTCTTGGAACTTAAGATAAATGGTTTTTTAATTATTATTATTTGTTAGGACTTGACCCTATGAAGGAACAAAAGAAGGTGCCTCCTAAAATGTCTGATGGTAAGTATCTACACGATCTTGACGTCAAGGAAGCGATTCTAGTGAATCTAGAGGCGCTTCTCATGCTAGGAGGAAGATGAAGGCAGAACAGGAGATTCAACCTTCCACCACATTGTTCTTTTCATCATGTACAGGAATCATTACTACTCTTTTGTACACACATCAAGGTTCCTTCAAAAGTATTTTAGGATCCAGATGCCTGTCTTTGCTTGAGGAACAAACACATTGAGCTCAACTCATAGTAAACTATGAGAAATGAAAAAAAAATGCTTCATATATTTGGGCAGTTTTAGATACTATTTTAGAGGACTGTCACAAACATTAACTAATTTGGAAAATATGTAAGTTATATATTGATACCTCCCTGACAAAAAAATGTCTTCATATTCTTGCGGCAATGTAATTTTACACATAAATTGGACTTTTTTTATCAAATTAAAAGTTATGTAAAGCAGGATTGTGGGTGAGAAGGAGGACTAATCATTATCCTGTTTAAAATAACTGAAGTCAGGTCAGGAATGTGGCCTACTGGTAGAGTGCTGGCTTGGGTTCCATTCCTTGGTGCCAGATACACAGAAAAAGCTGGAAGTGGTGCTGTGGCTCAAGTGGTAAAGATGTAGCCTTGAGAAAATCCAAGGACAGTGCCCAGGCTCTGAGTTAAAGCCCCAGGATTGGCAAAAAAAATGAACTGAAATCTATTGTAATGTTACTGTTGTAGTTCTTCTATATTTAGAATATTATTTCAAGGAATATATCTAGATGGTAATTATTAAAGCATTTGCTTTTTTAGGAGTTTTTTTTAGATTGTTTCATGGCTAGATTTATGTAAAAGTATACTCAATTCTGCTGCTCTACTAAAACTTTCCCTCAGATCAGTTCATTTAATTTTTTCCTTGAGGTTAAAGAGTGTCTTATAGTTCCTTATATCACGAGTGTTGTGTTTCAAGGTACCATGAAGGTATGTGAAAGTCCACCTTCACATTATGCAAGAGTTCACTGCATATGAGGCAAAAGTTTTACCTTAGGTTTCTGGCCCAGTCCCTTTTGTAAAACCCAGTGTCCATGTTGTTAGTGTACCTTTAACATGTTCTCCATGAAGTTCTAATGTTTCCATCTGCTATGTTTTCTTACAGGAGAAGGAAAACCAAAGCGCTGTTGAACACAATCTGCAGCTAAGCATGTACAGCAAATCTGCCGTACATCATGTAACTCAATCAGAATAAAGTGTCACTGGTCGTTGCATTGAATTCTTGCACTGTCAACTTTATTGCTAGGTTTAAATGGTATTGCAATGGACATCTTTGGAAATTCTTTATTTGGGTAGATATGAAAATCAAAAATTTCTAATATGGGCTTATCTGAACATGTAATTAAATATATTTATCAAATCAGGCCTTTTTCTCTAGCTTCTCATTTTAGTCTACCATTGTGATCGTTGCATCTTTGGAAAACAGCACTTTGTTCCAGCTACTACAAACATTATCCTTTTGGGGGTACTTTTCTCATTTTAGTACTGTATACAATTTTGAATAGAACTACAGACACTGGAATTCCTTTCCCTGTCCATGATCATAAGCAGAATATTCTATTGCTCTCATAATGATATAATGATGTTGACTGTTCTTTTTGAAAGTATAATTTTCCTGATTAAAGTTTTGTCTTGAATATATGCTGAATTGCCTTTTCCAAACACACTGTGTCTGTTGAAAAATATAAGAAAATGTATTTCCTTCACTGGTCTGTTTATATGGGATTGCACTAATATGTTTTGCATGCTTATCTCTGAGGTTCTCTTTACATGTTCACCCCTGGTAGACACATTATTTCAAGAAGAAAGTCTCTCTAGGTAATGATACATAATGCATGGCTATTATATATATATTGATACATAGCTTTAATTAATTTTTTTCTGATTTCCAAAATGATTTTAAAAAATGGATAAAAGCCAGGCACTGGTGGCTTAAACTTGGAATCCTAGCTATTCAGGGGGCTGAGATTAAGGATCATGATTCAAAGCCAGCCAGGGCAGAGAAAAATCCATGAGATGCATCTCCAATAAAGTATTCAGAAAAAGCAGAAAGTAGGGCTGTGGCTCAAGTGGTAGTGCACTAGTCTTGACCACAAAGAGTTTCATGGATAGCCCCCAGATTCTGAGTTCAAGCCCCAGGACTAGCCAAAGAAAAATTAGATGAAAAATGACTCAAATGTAGGAGAAAGGAGAATCATAATTTGAGCTAGCTTGTGCAAAGTTTAGCAAGGCTCTATCTCAACAGGAATTTTAGCACTCACCTGTTTCCCCAGCTACCCAGGAAGGAAATATAGGAGGATCATAGTTTCAGACCAACTTGGGGAAAGTCAGCTTAAGAACGTCTCTGAAAAAAATCATATTAACTGAAGTAAGCCAGACTCAAAGGAACATAGGCTCAACGGTTTCCCTCATTTGTCATAATCAGTAGAAACCTTAGGCTCTCCTAGCAGAGATTTACAATAGAGGAAAACCTAGATACTTAAGGCCATATAGAATGATGCTAAATGAAAGGACCTCCAGGATATAGAAACAAAAGCCATATACTGAGTGATTGTTGTCTTTAATGTAATATGTTATCTCTCATCTTTTTTGCTATCCCTTGGTTATCTCATTACAGTATTTCACCTTGTTATCTGATATATTGGATATATACGTATTTGGTTATTTGAAGTCAGATAGGGAAGGGAGGAAAACAAGATGAGGTGCAGGGGTGGGGGTAGGGAAATGGGGACCAAGACATGAGAAAGGGTATCAATGTATGTGAAGTAAAGCACCTTCTATCTGGTGAATATAATGTAACCCTTATACTAATTACAATAAAAAATATATGAAAAAAGAACTTATTTGAAAACAAAGAACTAGGAAATGTCTGAAATGGTATTTACCTAGTAATCACGATATGATGAGTTCAATCCCTTGTAATGTAAATGTAGTTTTTGATAATTATTTTGGAAATGGAGTCTAGTGAACAACTCTTCCTGGGCTGGTTTTGAAGCTCTGTCTTCTAGATTTCAGCCTCCTGAGTAGTTAAGATTAATGGCAAGAGGCATTACTACCTAGCTTAGCATTGTTTTTAAACAACAGAGATCTGACAGATGATCTCTCAGTCAGAATATGTCAGCTGAAAATTTCTTTACTATGTATATTGTCAAGGGAAGTAAGTCAGTATTCTGGCCAATCAGTACCATGACACCAGTCTGTCACATGGTTTATCAGTCCTTAAACAGTGCCAGTATCACCTGCAATTGTTTGGTTGGCTTGCCACACATCCATAAACTTGCCTGATGAAGAGACTGTAAGTTCAAATGGATTCCAACAGCACACTAGTTATAATCACAGTAATATATATATGTACATATGTGTGCATATATACACATGCATGTTTACAATTGTCATGATTATTTTACTTTGTACAAATTAATTCATCTTTGTAAAACTAATTGCATTATGTCAGTCTTCTTGCTTCCCTAGACCCATAGTTTAATTTTGAATCAGAAGTGGTTAAGTTATAAAACTTCACTTATGGAGCTCAGACCATGTCCTAAGGCATAAATTTTATAGTCCACAGCTGAACTCTTAAGACCCAACAAAGTCAAAATTACTGTGCTCATCTGGAAGTTAGGAGATGGATGACGAATGGCCCATGTTAGCCCACAGCCTGATAGGGAGATAGGTGAGAGACTGCTCAGTGGCAGTCATCACAAAGGAGGCATTGCATGAGGTTCGTTTGAACCCCCTTCAGGCTGCTATTCTATCTTTGTTCACAAAGACCTTTATGAATCCAAGGGCAACATGTAATGGAAATACTGCCCTATAAGGTCTGGTCCAACACTACATGCAAGTACCCACAATTGTGCATTTTGATGTTGCATCTTAAATTGTGGAGATTCTCGTTGATGATAATACAAAAGGTAAGCTAATGAATTCACACATATTAGGAAATATCTGGGATGATAGAAACAAAAAAAGTCCAATCGCACTTGGTCTTTATGTGGGGGGCCTGTTCAACCACCAAAAAACAGGTATGCTTAAAAAAAAAAGAATTTGATCCTTAAGAAAACAGTCCAGTGCTTGGCAAAGTGGCTCATGCTTGCAATCCTAGCTACTCAGGAGGCTGAGATTTGAGGATCTCGGTTCAAAGCCAACCCAGGCACTAAAGTCTGAGACTCTTATCTCCAATTAACCACAGGAAAAATGGAAGTGGCACTATGGCTCAAGGGGTAGGGCGGTATCCTTGAGCTGGAGAGATCAGAGACAGTGCCCAGGCCCAGAGTTCAAGTTCCACTAATGACAAAAAAAGAAAAGAAGAGTCCAAGCTGGGCTTTGATGGCTCCTATCTACTCAGGAGGCTGAGATCTGAGGATCTCAGTTCAAAGCCAATGAAGGCATGAAAGCCTATGAAACTATTACTCCAATTAACCACCAGAAAACTGGAAATGGTGCTGTGGCTCAAGCGGTAGAACACTAGTTTTGAGCTGACAAACTCAGGGAAAGTGTCCAGGCAGAGTTCAAGCCCCATGACTGACAAAAAATAATAAAACAAAGCAGTCCAGCAAAATGAGTAACAGGAAACTGGCACTGGAAGAGGGTTTAAGTAATTGAAGAGAGGAACGGGGAGAATGCAGTCACAATATTCTGTGTATATTCAAGGAAAATAACATTAAGGGGAGGGATAGGGTTGGGAGGGATGGGAGAGAATGATGAAAAAGGGGATATTGGTGCACTGTATTTAAGAACTGATTTGATTGTTGGATAGTAAACAGTTTGTATACGCTGAAATTTTTAGTGGTGTAATTTATAGATGCCTAGTTGTTTTATAATATTCATGTCTTCTCATTCACGTTGTGAGAGTAGATAGACAGGTTTATTTATTTCTCCTGTGAAAATTACAATGAATGTTACTTTTATAACAATCCTATTTGAATGTGTATCAATAAAACTTCAATGGCACATTTCATATACAGTTTTACACTCATTTGTGTCATTCTTCTCCCAAATATGTCTTTATAAATTGTGTATCCATCATCATAAATTTATAATAATTTATTTTGTGGTTTTGCCTTCTAAATCATATGAAAAGCAGAAAGAGGAGTTAATAAAGCAAATATACAATGACGCTTGTTTTATATTTAACTGTGTAGTTGCATTTACCAAGGTTCTTTATTTCTTCATATAAGTTCAAGTCACTATCACATATCTATTCATCCTACTAGCAATGAACTACCTAAACAGTTCTTTTGTCAGTTGTGGGGATTGGACTCTGGGCCTGGGTGCTGTTCCTGAGGTCTTCAGATCAAGGCTAGCACTCTATCACTTTAAGTCACAGCACAACTTCTGATTTTCTGGTGTTTAATTGGAGATAAGGGTTTCATGGACTTTACTTCCAGGGTTGGCTTTGAACCATGATCCTCAGATCTCAGCCTCCTGAGTGGGTAGGATTACAGGCGTGAGCCACTGGCACCAGGCTCTCCTACATGTTTTAAGAATAATTTTGCCAGGTATAGAGTTCTTTTTTTAATATTTTTTATTGTAATTAATAAAAGGGTTACATTATATTTTGTCAGATAGAAGGTGCATTAATTCACATACATTGATACCTTTTCACATGTCTTGGTCCCCATTACCCTCCCCCCCACCCTCCCCCCCCCCCCGTCTTGGTTTTCCCCCCTTCCCTATCAAATTTCAAATAACCAAATACAAATAAATTCAATATATCAGATAACAAAGTGAGATACTGTAACAATATGAGATAACCAAGGGACAACAAAGGAGATGAGAGATAACATAGTACATTAAGGACAACAATCATTCATTATATGGCTTTTGTTTCAATATCCTGGAGGTCCTTTCAATTAGCTTCATACTATATGGCCTTATGTATCAAGGTTTTGCTCTATTGCAGATCTCTGCTAATAGAGTCCAAGGTTTCTACGATTATGACAAATGAGGGAAACCATTGAGCCTAAGTTCCTTTGAGTCTGGCTTATTTCACTTAATATGATTTTTTCTAAGTCTTTCCATTTCCTAACAAATGGGGCAATGTCGTTCTTTATTAACAGTTTTTTTTTCCATTCTACACTTAAGTTATGCCATTCAAATGCCTTTAGGATGACTTTTTTTGAGAAATTGACTGGTACTATTATTGGTTATCATTTGAACACTGAATCACCTTTCTCTTGCTTCTTTGAACATTTTCTCTCTTTTGGTTACAGATGCCAGATTTTCTTACAGGGAGACTGAATGGCAGCTGTAAGGATGATAAATCTGGATAAAATTTGGATAAAACCTGAGGAAAAAAAGGTGGAGATGAAAGACAAGACTATTTAAAAAGGGCAGGTATGCAAGCTGCTAACAGATCTATCTAAGCAGCTCCCCCAATAGAATCATTTAAAAATCGTAGTGTTGGGGTCAGGAGGATAGCCTTGTGGTAGCTAGCTCGATAGAATGCATGAAGCCTTGGGTTCAATTCCTTGGTACCACATACACAGAAATAGCTGGAAATGGTGCTATGGTTCAAGTGGTAGAGCTCTATCCTTGAGCAAAAACATGTCCAAGGATAGTGTCCAGGCCCTGAGTTCAAGCCCCAGGACTGGCAAAAAATTTTATCAAAAATGGTAAATTTTCCTGAGAGACTCAGTAGATGGGACAGTTCACCATGGGACTTGTTGGTTGCAAAGGAGAATCAATTCATTTCCCAGAAAATAGGCTTCAGAGCTGTTTCTCAAGAAAAGAGTCCTTTTCTTGAGGGAAGTATGGCAAGAGGGGGGGGCAATATTACTGCATGGAGCAGCACTGCCATCTATAGACTTGTGAGTACAACTGACATCTTCAGTTGCTTTTCTGACTTGTCTGAAGAAGTCATGTAAGCTAAAGACAGGGACAAAAGAATAAACTGGTATGGACAACAGTGGCCCATGTGATCCACTTCCAGTGGAGAAACCTTTTCCAGTCCTTCCTTGGAAACCACAGCCCCACTCACAGGCAGGCCCTGACAAGCAGGAAATTTTCAGGTGCTCATGGACAAGGATTCGTGGATTGATATAGAGGACGGGAGGGAGGAGAAAAGGCTCTCTCCTAGGGTCCTTCTCACTTTTCTTTCAGTGCTATAGCTATTTGTAGGGTAAGAAAATGGGACAAGTAATATCCAGAATCTGCTCTCCAACTGTCCCTGAGCCCTACCTCAGAGACCTGCAACAGTTCCCTGGACATACTCCACTTCCTCCATCCTTCTGACATGCTTCTCCTGTGGTACTGTCACTACCTTCCTCTGTGATCCCACTTACAGACTGCAGAGTAAATGAGGCATGGCAACTATACTGAGCCTCAGCTCCTAACCTCCTAAGGGGTGTTCTCTCTTCCTCCTAAGTCTGCTCAGGGTCAGAAGACTATAACCACTCATGATCTCTCTCTCTCTCTCTCTCTCTCTCTCTCTCTCTCTCTCTCTCTCTCTCTCTCTCTCTCTCTCTCTCTCTCTCTCTCTCTCTCTCTCTCTCTCCTCTTTCTCTCCTCTCTTTGGCCAGAAGCAATGTATATATACTCTTTCCATCTCCCTCTCTGAAGCTTCAAAATCCAGGGTCATCAGCCTCCTGAAAACCTCCATTGCATTAATTGCTTCCAACTGCATTCCAATCTGTTCACCAAACTCTTTTTATCAAGCTTACCCATAACTATGAACTCTCCCTGTGGCACACATACTTCTGCTCCTTTCTCCCTCCTCCTTAATTTCTTGGCAAAATACCTAATTGGACCAACTCTGTACCTTTAACATGAAGACTTTCTCTCTTGTTTATGTGTAAGAGCTCTCCATCAGAAAGAAAAACAAAACTCTTCTCATGAGATTCACTATTCATTCAGTGGGAAAAGAGAAGATTTCAGATGAGAATTCTTGATATCTCCCAACCACACTGAACATCATTTCTAATATCTGGAGGAGGTGACCTGATCTCACTTGATGTTAGACTCTTGACCTAGATTCTGTGTCTTCTTTTCTTCTCTTCTATGAGTTGAACTCAAGACCTCATTATTGCTAGGCTGGCACAGTACTGCACTACTTATTCTTCCAGCTCTGTTCTTTACTGGTTATTTCTGGAATAGGGTCTCACTTATCGGAGCTTCAGTATTCCTACTTTTTTTTTATTTTGTCGGTTGTGGGGCTTGAGCTCAGGGCCTGAGCGCTCTACCATTGAGCCACAGCACCACTTCTGGTTTTCTGGTGGTTAATTGAGGATGAGTCTCATAAACTTTTGTGTTCAGCCTGGCTTTAAACCTCAATCCTTAGATCTCAGCCTCATGAGTAGCTAGGATTACAGGTATGAGCCACCAGTAGCCAGCTCAATATACCAACTTTTAAGCATCTTGTTATTACTGAGATTGGATATTTGCTGCCATATCTAGCCTCCCTCTATGGAGATATTCTTACTGACTTTTCTGCCTGGGCTAACCAAGCACTACAGGCTCCCAAATAGCTTGGAATGACAATCCCATGCTACTGCCTACAAATATCAATTGAAATGATATCTTGTGAGCCTTTTCCTACAGGAATCGCTTTAAATGGTGACTCTCTCATGCTTAGCCTCCTAAAAGACGAGGATTAGAAGCATGAATCACCTACGTTTTGCCTCTTTACACTGTTCAAAAGGAATGACTTGCAGTTCTACTTTCCCTTGATACATCACACTCATCCTCTGTCCCACCTGATTCTGTCATGCATAAAACTTTATCACGTGCAGTTTGGGAACCTAACTTTTTGAAGTTGATCATGGTTCTGTTGTCTTGTGAGCTCCTAGCACAGCGCCGCTCTTTTCTGGAAGGACGTTATAAAAAATGGATGAGTCAAGAGCTTGATGATATCATTAAAGAAGCCTAAGCCAGCCTAGGGACTACTTGTCCCTACAGCTGAGGTTGTAGAGTATACAGCCATGGATGCAAGATGCAGGGTGGAGCACAAGACCAAAATTCAGATGAGTCTTTTGAGTACCAATCCAGGTGTACTGAGGTTGAATTTTTCTTAGCCTGAGAGACACAAACTGCAATTATCAACAACTAGCAACATGAGCGTACAGGTCAGTAGCACCAGTGGGAGCAAGGAAAGAAGAAATATGGATGATAATGTGAGAATGTCACAGATGCATACTCTGCATCACTATGGACTCACTGAAGCCATATAGACCCCTTCCTATCTTGCAAAGCAGGGGACAGTTACAGTAGAAGTATATGAGAGTTCATTTTTACCAAAACAGACTGGTAATTATTTGAGCGCACTATTGTATCATGTAGCACCAGGATAGATATTCCAGTACTGCCCCCCTTCTTACCTCATTATACAGTCCAGAGCATTTTTCAGGATGAAAAATGTCAGGTAGATCAAATGACCCTATGTGCTTGTAAAAATGTGAGGGACACATGTTGAATGAATAAGTGATCTCTCTACAGCATCTCCACTGATGACTTCTCAGACCTGTCTTGTCAGTCCTCATTGTCAGGGGTACGTGGTACCCTTGCCTTCTCTTTTTTTTCTATGCAAAGAAAAATTCAACCCTTGCCCAGTGCTGGTGGATCACGCCTGTAATCCTAGCCACTCATGAGGCTGAGACCTGAGGATTGCAGTTCAAAGTCATCCCAGGCACGAAAGTCCGTGAGTCTCTTATCTCCAATTAACCACTAGAAAATCAGAAGTGGTGTTGTGGCTCTAAGTGGTAGAGCACTAGCCTTCAGCTGAAGCACTCAGGGACAGTGCCCAGACCCAGAGTTCAAGCCTAATGGTTGAGGAGAGAGAGAGAGAGAGAGAGAGAGAGAGAGAGAGAGAGAGAGAGAGAGAGAGAGAGAGAGAGAGAAGAGAGAGAGAGAGAGAGAGACAGAGAGAGAGAGAGAGAGACAGAGAGAGAGAGAGAGAGAGAGACAGAGAGAGAGAGAGACAGAGAGAGACAGAGAGAGAGACAGAGACAGAGAGACAGAGAGAGACAGAGACAGAGACAGAGAGACAGACAGACAGAGACAGAAACAGAGAGAGACAGAGAAAAAAAAAAAGAAACTCAACCCTCATAATGAGATTCCCCATATTGGATCACAGAAAAGGGAAAGGAGCAGAAGACAGAAACCAAGAGTGGAGTAACAGATGACAATTTTCCTTAAGATCATCATGATCTTGGAGTCCATCGTTGTTACCTCTTCCCCTGTCACAAGAGCCATGGGCTCCTGGCTCAGTCATTGAATTTTGACCCAAGTAAAATAGCATGTGTAAATTTTGTCAATATAAAGAATATGTTCACTTGCCCTAAACATCCTTCCTTTTTGGTGGTACTGGGGTTTGAAATAAGGGTCATATATATGGCAGGTTAAGCTCGCTATCACTTGAGCTTTTTCATTTCTATGTTGTTTTTGAGATGGGAACATACTAACCTTGCCTAGGCTAGTCTCGACTCTGATTCCTCCTGATTTAGCGTTCCAATTATTTAGGATTATAGACAGATATCACCTCTCAAATCTACCACTAGACCTTTTATCCCTCATACGCTCAATCAATTAGGATGTGTCTCTAAGAAATCCAGCTTTTCCTCTCTTGGTTTTTTTTTGGGTGGGGGGCGGGGAGGTCGGTCGTGGGACTTGAACTCTGGGCCTGGGCATTGTCCCTGAGCTCTTCAGCTCAAGGCTACTACCCTACACCTTGAGCCAAAGCACCACTTCCAGTTTTCTGTTGGTTAATTGGCGATAAGCGTCTCATGGACTTTGAACCATGATCCTCAGATCTCAGTCTCCTGAGTAGCTAGGATTACAGGTGTGAGCCACTGTGCCTGGCTTGAGCTTTCCCTCTTTTTTGGAGCATATCCAGTGCAACAGAGTCAATATATTCCAGCTGAAACTCAATTTGCAGTGGGTGAATCCTCTGCGAAGCAAAGAGGTATTGGGGATTAGAGTTCTATCTACTGCTGGGTAGGTCCTGTAGCTAGAAGCCTTGAAAAAGCCAAAGAGGCCAAGAGCTGGTGGCTCACACCTGTAATCCTAGATATTCAGGTGGTTGAGATCTGAGGATCATAGTTCAAAGCCAGCCTAGGCAGAAAAGTCCTGGGGAAACACTTATCTCCAATTAACCAAAGACTGGAAGTGGTGCTGTGGCTCACATGCTAGAGCATGTGCCATGAGCACAAAGAAGTTCAAGGACGAATCCCAGGCCACAAGTTTAAGCCCCACAACTAACAGCCTAAGGTAACAGAATATACTAGTCTTAACCCTCTCTACTTTTCCTATACAACCCATCCGTTGTTTTTTGTTGTTGTTTTGCTACTCCTGGGGCTTGAACTCAGGGCCCGGGCACTATTCTTGGGCTTTCTCGGGGCTAGAGATCTACCACTTGAGCCACAGCACCATTTCCGGCATTTTTCTATTTAATTTTAGCTTTTGATTGTCAGGGTAATGTATAGAAGGGTTACAGTTACATTTGTCATGTAGTAGGTGCATTACTTCTCACACATTGATACCCCTTCTCAGGTTTTTGTCCCCATTTCCTTCCCCCCACCCCCTCCCAATCATCTTGTTTTTCCCCCCTTCCCTTTCTTATTTCAAATTAACAAATAAATGTATATAAATATACCAGGTAACAAAGTCAGATGCAATAACAATATGAAATTAACCAAAAGGCAACAAAAGAGAAGAGAATTAGCAGTACATTAAGAACAATGATCACACAAGATAAAGATCTGGCTTTTTTCTATGTATGTATATCCCAAGTAATTCAACTCTGTGCATTCTAGACAGCCACCCTACCACTAGGCCAAACTCCTGACACAACCCATCAGTTTTAAGGCAAGATTTTTACTGTTCTCCCCCCACTACCACAGTTTGAACTCAGGACCTCAAGCTTGCCAGGCAGGATCTCTATCACTTTAGCCTAATCTCTAACCCTTTTTTTTTTACTATGGCTTTTCATTCATTCATTCTTTCATTCATTATTTTGCTTGCTCTGGGGCTTGAATTTAGTGATTCACACTCTTATTTGGCTTGATTTGTTCAAACACTACCATTTGGGCTATGCTTCCAGCCTAATGTTTTTACACTTACTTAACTATTTGGATTATGTATTCCCTCAGAATATCCGTGCAAAGCCTGGTTGTTGTTTTTAGAAAGAATGTCCTTCTCGTTCCAAGTGTTTCAATCTTTTTGGCTTTTGTATTTGCAGTTTCCCATGCATGAAATTCACTTTCTTCCATTGTATTTTCTGGCTTACAATGTGCTTATTTTTCTGAGCACACTGAGATTTCTATCTGTAGTCTATGCTTGAAGCTTGAGTGTGTTCATTTCTCTCGATTGCAATCAACATATTTTCCATCCCTCTATTACAATATTTATCATCGGGAGGATGTGTATCTATCTATGTGTATTTGTTTGCATGTAATATCTTACTCTAAATGAAATAAGTTTAGAAGCTGAAGTGTGTGAAAACTTCAGCGTGAGAAATATTTACATTTTTTTTTGTAGATCATGTGACTTGAACTCTGGGCCTTAGTGTTGTCCCTGAGCTTTTCAGCTCACGTCTACCACCCTACCCCTTGAGCCAAGGTGCCACTTCTGGTTTTCTAGTGGTTAATTGGAGATAAGAGTCTCACAGACTTTAGTGCCCAAGCTGGCTTTGAACCTGGATCCTCACATCTCAGCCTCTTGAGTAGCTAGGATTACACGCGTGAGCCACTACGCCTGGCCTAAAAAGATCTTTCTTTTTTTTGTACGTGGGGCTTGACCTATGAGCCTGGATGTTGTCCCTGAGCTGTTCAGGTCAAGGCTAATGCTCCACCACTTAAGCCACAGCACCACTTCCAAGAAATATTTTCTGTCTAAATTTATTGAAAAATATTATTCTACAAAAGACTTTATTTTGTAGTAACTAAAATTTCTCTTAATTTTGCTTTAAAATTTTATGACCAACACTAAATATCTTTCTCAAATTGTAACTTTCTAAAAAGATGAGCAAAAATGATATTGGTCTCTGGATAGTGCATTTCTGTTATAATGCTGTCTGTGTCCATTTTATGATCATTTTATGGTAACTCTGATCCCCATACCCCTTTTTCTGCCTTAAAACCAAACACATATCATATGTAGCAATGTGGTTAGCAAACCATGACCATAGAACCAAGTCTAGTTCACATTCTTGTAAAATGAAGTCATCTTGAAACATAACTATATTCATTTACACATTGCTTTTGGCTGTTTTTTGCTACAAACGCAGAGCTAAGTAGCTGCAAACTACAGCATATATACAGATTGTATAATTTAAACTAGTACTTGAACCATTACATAAAAATATGATACTGAATGTCAAGGATTTTGTAAGTTGTCATTATACATGAGTAAACCTTGCAAGTATTTTGTATATTACCTAACTACATTGAGCAGTTTATTCCCATTTTATAAATTTAATGGACATCAATATGTTAAAAATGGAAAGTCAAACACTAATAATTATAAAAATGCCTTTGTTTATTTAAACATTTATAACGGTGAATGTGGCCAAGGGCTGGTGTTTCACACCTGTCGTCATAGCTACTCAGGAGGCTGAGATCTGAGGGTCACAGTATAAAGCCAACGCTGTGCACCAAAGTCCCTGAGACTCTTATTTCCAATTAACCACCAGAAAACAAGAAGTGGTGCTATGACTCCAGGAGTAAAATGCTAGCCTTGATCAGAAGAGCTCAGGGACAGGGCCCAGGCCCTGAGTTCAAGCCCCAGGACTGACCAATGCAAAACAAAACAAAACAAAAAATGGTGAATGTGAAGTTACTAGAGGAAAAGTTAAGCTATCAAATAAACTAGTTCAATAAAGAGGAGTGGAACCTTGGCTTAAACAAATATATATTTACAGGAAGAAACTCCGAACAAATCTAGACATCCTCAACCTAGAATTTTCCCTTTCTTTCTTTCTTTCTTTCTTTCTTTCTTTCTTTCTTTCTTTCTTTCTTTCTTTCTTTCTTTTCTTTTCTTTTCTTTTCTTTTCTTTCTTTTCTTTGCCAGTCTAGGGCATTATCCTAGAGCTTCAGTACCAGTTCTGTCTTTTCTGTGTATGTGATTCTGAGGAATCGAACCCAGGACTTCATGCATGCTAGGTGAGCACTCTAACACTAGGCCACATTAAAGGCCCTTTAACCTAGAATTTCTATTATATATATATATATATATATATATAATTTTATTGTAATTAAGGGTTACATTATATTCACCAGATTGAAGGTGCTTTACTTCACATACATTGATACCCTTTCTCATGTCTTGGTCCCCATTTCCCTCCCCCCACCCTCACCCCTCATCTTGTTTTCCTCCCTTCCCTATCCAACTTCAAATAACCAAATACGCATATATACAATATATCAGATATGCAGGTAAAATACTGTAACAATATGAGATAACCAAGGACAGCAAAAGAGATGAGAGATAACATAATACATTAAAGACAACAATCACTTATTATATGGCTTTTGTTTCTATATCCTGGAGGTCCTTTCATTTAGCATCATTCTATGCGGCCTTATATGGCCTTATGTATCTAGGTTCTGTTCTATTGTAAATCTCAGCTAGGAGAGCCTAAGGTTTCTACTGATTATGACAAATGAGGGAAAACATTAGCCTATGTTCCTTTGAGTCTGGCTTACTTCACTTGATATGATTTTTCTAAGTCTTTCCATTTGCTTACAAATAGGGCGATGTCGTTCTTTCTGACAGCAGCATAGAACTCCATTGTGTATAAATACCACATCTTGTTGATCCACTCATCACCTGAGGGACATGTGGGTTGGTTCCATATCTTTGCTATGGTAAATAGTGCTGCAATGAACATCGTTGTGCTAGTGGCTTTAGTATGTCCTTGTTTCTGGATGGTTGGGTAAATGCCAAGTAGTGGAATTGCTGGGTCATAGGGGAGTTCTATGTTTAGCCTTTTGAGGCACTGCCACACTGCTTTCCATAGTGGTTGAACAAGTTTGCACTCCCACTAACAGTGTAGTAGTGATCCAACCTGGCCACACCCCCTCCACTATCTATTGTTATTAGTTTTCTTGATCCTGGCCATTCTAACTGGAGTGAGGTGGAATCTTAGAGTTGTTTTGATTTGCATTTTGTTTATGGCCAGAAACGTCGAGCATTTCTTCATGTGTCTATAGGCCATTCTTATTTCTTCTCCAGAGAAGACTCTCTTTAAGTCTTTGGCCCATCTTTTGATGGGATGGTTGATTCTTTGGAGATTAGTTTTGGAGTGATTCAATTTTTTGAGCTGTTGATATATTTTAGATATGAGGCCTTTGTCCGTCGTATGCCAACCTAGATTTCTATCCAATCTTTTTGTAGCAAGTTTTTTTGATTGTGAAAATGTTTCACAAATCAGTTTCACATTAAATTTTAAGTGAAAGGTAGCTCTGTAATTTCTTCCTTTTCTTTCTTTCTTTCTTTCTTTCTTTCTTTCTTTCTTTCCTTCCTTCTTTCTTTCTTTCTTTCTTTCTTCCCTTTCTTTCTTCCCTTTCTTTCTTTGCTTTTTTTTCTTCTGTCAGTCGTGTGGCCTGAACTCTGAGACTGGGGGCCGTTCCACAGCTCTTCAGCTCAAGGCTAGCACTCTACCAATTTGAGCCACAGCGTCACATCTGGTTTTCTGGAGTTTAATTAAAAATAAAAGTCTCACAGAATCCTGTGCTTGGATTGGCTTTGAACCATGATCCTCAGATCTCAGCCTCCTTAGTAGCTGGGATTGTAGGTGTGAGCCACTGGCACTGACAGGACTTTCTTATAAAAATAAATCAAATTTGAGGGCTAGTGTATAGCGCCTGGGTAATGAACATGTTCTCCTGGGTTCAATCCCCAGAACCTCAAAATATGCTAAAATGGCAAGTTTATTAATTTGAGTTAAACACCTCACTAAACTTATATGAGGCATAGTTTCATGGTTCCCAAATTGCAGTATAGTAAGTCGAACATCAAATGATCTTAAATGATCTAATGTATCTTGAGGGTATCAGAGCAGTTGCCAAAGCATCACTAAATGACCCATTCACTTAGGGAATACTTTAACAGTTAAATATATTTCTTTCCCTGTCACTGCAAAAATATCACACTTGGTCCTGAAGGAGTTACAGATAATTTATTCACAATGACATAGTCCATTGTGGAAGAGTGAATTAATTTTTATAGTTATAAAGCAAAAGAAAGTTATAAATCAAATACATATACCAAATATACTGGTGGGGCTTCAGGTCAATGAGGAAAACTCTTACATAGGTTTTGTACATTAAAACAATTTTAGCTTTAAGGCTAGTAGAAGCTAGTGGTCTAATTAAAATTACCAATACATTCCAAAACAAGGCTGTTAGATCAGTCACAGATCTTAGTAGGAAATGGCTATTAAAGGGACTGACGATAGCTCACAATAATGTTAACTGAATTTAAAACAGTCCATCTCTATTCAGTCTGAAGAATTAGCAACACAGATATGGATTCTTCAATGAACTTCAGTCCACACCAGAAAACGATGTACAACAGTTAGTATAGTTGTTCATGAGGATAAGGAAGTGAAAAATGTAGTAACACACACACACACACACACACACACACACACACACATATGTGGTAGGTGCCAGTGGCTCATGCCTGTAATCTTAGCTACTCAGAAAGCTTGAGATCTGAGGATCATAGTTCAAAGCCAGCCTGGGCAACAAAGTCCATGAGGTTCTTATCCGCAATTAATCACTGAAAACCTGGAAGTGGAACTGTGATACAAGTGGTAGAATATTAGCTTTGAGCCAAAAATATCTGAGACAGCACCAAGGCCCCAAGGCTCAGGGCCAGCACAATAAATAATAATGATGATGATGATGATGATGATGATGATGATGATGATGACTGTGTTCCCCTGGTTGTTTTACCTTCCCCCAATGTGTTGTGGTTCAGTGGGTCCTGTCATTATATAGGCCCTTCCCTTTGCCCCACTGAGCCTGTAAAGGTGAAAATACAATGCTTCTTAGTTGTAGTACCATATCTCTATGGAATTTGAAATGGAGTGAATATTGAGCTTATAAGGTCACAAAATGTCTTCCTCGAATAAGAATCTAAATAATTGTATACTTGTGAAAGGACTATTTTCAAAGGAAATGGCTTTTACTGGATGTTTTAAATGAGCCCATAGCCCAAACTGCTAGAGAAAAGAAGCAACAGACTGGAGTCCAGGCATGAACAGAGGCACTAAACTAAATAAAAGAACATGGGTTCTGTTCTCTCCCAGTTGTTGTCCAACCTAGGCTCACATGAACTTCCCAGCAGCAAACACAAGCCTTTAAGTCTTGATTCTTCTAGTCTGTGAGGTTGCACACTGGAACTTTTCTTCTATCCTTCAGGGAGAGTACCTGGGATATATTTTGTTTTAAATCTTCTAGGTAAGGAAAAAGGCACCTCAAAAAGACAATATAATTGGATGAACCACAATCTGTGCAGGTTCATTTGTTTATTACTTAGTTTAATGGATGGCTTGTGTTGGGGAAGGAGATGAAGGATATAGGAGTGTGAAGATGGGAACTGCGTATGCAAAGGCAGGGGCTAGATGAGCAGCCGAGGTGGGAGTGGGGCAATAATAAAGAAAAATGAACAAGGATTTGCCCTGGAGCTGGCAAAAAATCACCTTGGATGTGTGATATATATATATATATATACACATATATGTGTGTGTGTTTTATATATATATATATATATGAGTGTGTGTTTTATATATGTGTGTGTTATATATATATATATATCTTTGGTCAGTCCTGGTACTTGAACTCTGGGCCTGGGCACTGTCCCTGAGCTCTTCAGCTCAAGGCCAGTGCTCTACCACTTGAGCCACAGTGCTACTTCCGGTTTTCTGGTAGTTAATTGGAGATAAGAGTCTCATGGACTTAGGTGCCCTGGCTGACTTTGAACAGTGATCCTCAGATCTCAGCCTCCTGAGTATCTAGGATTACAGGCATAAGCCACCTGCACCAGACAGGATCCGTTATTTATCTATTTATTTATTTTGCTAGTTCTAGGGCTTGAACTCAGGGCTAGCACTCTACCACTTGATCCACAGCACCACTTCCGGCATTTCTATGTATGTGGTACCAAGGAATTGAACCCAGGTCTTTGTACATGCTAGGCAATCACTCAACCACCAGGCCAAACTTCTGGCCCCTGGATCTGTAATTTATAATGAATAATCACCTCAGTGAAATCATGTCTTTTAGCTGCAGTGAAGTCATTCTGTAAGGGCCAACATTCCGGTGACCAAGGTTCTGTTTTGCTGTCAGCAACTCAAGGCAGCCCTGCCAGCCTGGCCGCAGGCCTGGCCACTAACGTTAACCCTGCCTCCTGGTCTCAACACAGTTCCCCATCTTCTTGCAGGCTCCCTCTCTATAAATACCCCTCCTAGCTTAATGGCAGATGGTGCTCTCTGATCTAATGGAGTAAGCTACCATGAGACCTGTGAATGAAGTGGATACACATAAAGAAAATATAAGTTCAAGCCCCAGGGCCAGCAAAAACAAAACGTTAGTAAACAAACGACATTTGTCCTCAGGTAGCTCTGAATTGAGACAGAATAAAGCAATAATGAAGTTCAAATTTATATTACTCTCTAGGCTGAACTATATACACACATATGTATATATGTAAACATACATGTGTGTGTATTTATTGTAAAGATGATGAAACGTGGGATTACAGTTTCATCACTAAGATAATGAGTACAGTTCTTTTAAAACTCTGTTATCTTCTTCCTCATTTTTTCCCACTTACTACTCCCCCCTCCCATCTCCCCAAGTTGTGAAGTTCATTTCCGACATAGTGTCTAGTGAATATCATTGTTGCATTAGTTCATCATTTGTCCTGCTGTTTCTGTGATTCCCTTTCCCTTTCACTGACCAGGTAAACTTACAAGACAAGTTTTCTATACGAAAACTAAAACAGAATAAACATAGAAGTAATTGCATATAAAACATAATAAGAACCTCTTGTTTCCAAATCTTGGAGTTCACTTTGATACACTTCCTTATATATGGTCCTATCCACTTAGCAATTAGGCTATTGTTGTGCCCTGCTAAGAATATCATAGAAATATTCTAGTTGTTACAAATGAGGGAAATCAGGCAACATACATGTCTTTGGGTCTGGCTTGCTTCACTTAATATTTTTTTTAAATATCTTTCCATTATCTTATGAGTGGGGCAATATCTTTCTTTCTGATGGAAGCATAGAACTCTACTATGTGTGTGTGTATATCACATCTTCGTGATGCACTCAACTACTGAGGGGCATCTGGGTTGGCTCTATATCTTAGCTGTGGTAAATAATGCTGCAATGAACAACATTGTGCTGCTAGGTTTAGTATATCCTTGTTTCTGGATATTTGGGTAATTGCCCAGGAGTGGGATTGCTGGGTCATAGGGGAGCTCTGTGTTTAGTCTTTTAAAGAACCTCCACACTGCTTTCCAGAGTGGTTGAGCAAATTCACACTCCCACCAACAATGAAATAATAGTCCCTCTTGGCCACATCCCTCTTGGCCACATCCCTGCCAGCATCTGTTCTTACTACATTTCTGAATAATGGCCATTTTAACTGGGGTAAGGTGGAATCTTAATGTAGTTTTGACTTGCATTTCTTTTCTGGCCAGAGATGTTGAACACTTCTTCATGCTTATATTGGGTATTCTATTTCCTCTTCAGAGAAGTCTCTCTTTAAGTCTTTAGCCCACTTGTTAATGGGGTGATAGTTTCTTTGAGGATCGTTTTAGGAGGATTTCATTTTTTGAGCTTTAAGTATATTTTAGATATGAGGCCTTTGTCTGTTGTATGGCTAGTGAAGATCTCTCAATCTGTGGGCTTTCTATTTATCTTGCTAGATAGGTCCTTTACCATGCAGAAGCTCTATAGTTTAATGCAATCCCATTTAATCAACCTTTTTTTGATTTGTTCTGTTTCTAGATGTTTATTAAAAAGTGTCAACCTGTGCCAAAGAGCCCTAGTGTTTCCTATATTCTTTCCTGTAATATTTTCAGGGTATCTGCTCTTACCTCAAGGTCTTTGATCCATCTGGAATGAATTCTGGTGCAGGGTACTATATAACGATTTAACTTCAGTTTTCTGCACATGTATTAGGCTGAAATTTTCTTCATGTTTTTCCTAATTTACTATTATTCCCAGCTATATCACAGCTCATAACTAAGAAAATTTATGACTATCCCAAATAGCATTAAAATAATACTAGCAATTCAATGTCAATAGCATAATGAAAATACCTTATTTTGAGCTATATATGAAACTCTAGCCAATTATTAAACTCTAAGGGAATTATGTATGACCTAAGCTACACTTTTACTTTTTTGTTGATTGTGGGGCTTGAACTCCAGGCCCAACCTGGGCACCATCCTGTAATCCCAACTACTCAGGAAGCTAAGATCGGAGGATCAATATTCAAAGCCAGCCTGAGCAGAAATGTCCCTGTGAGACGTTTATCTTCAATAAATTACTCAGGAAAAGCCAGAAGTGGTGTTATGGCTCAAGTGCTTGAGTTCAAGCCTCAGGATCAGAAAAAAAATTAAAAGAATGCAAATACCTAGACACTGAAACAGTTTTCCAAACTGAACCTATTTCCTCAGAATTTAATGAATACAACAATACAGACCCATATTCCTGTTGTCAGCTAACTATCATATCAGAGACTCAGTAAAATAAAAAAAGTGGAAAAGTACATATAGAAAAATGGGGAAAATGATGGTATATTCTTGGTTTCATCCTAAGCAGGAGGCCACTTTATCACTTTGGGTAGTCTGGACTCAATGATTTATGACCTTAAAATAATTTGGAAGACATTGTTCAAGCGAATTCGAGACCTTATCAGCCTGCTACTAAACGAGTTTCTTGCAGAATCCCAGTGAAAAAGCTTTGGTTTTAACCAGTTTCTTCTCTCTAAAACCATGTCCATTTTCCCCTTCATATTTTTAGATTTAGTTGTCCTTTACTAATACCTTCAAAAAAAGGGTAAAAGACTGCTTCCCTTAGTAATTTTTAGTTACAGTGGAGCTTATCTTCATACACATATGAGTTTCATGGGACCAGGCAAGAAATAGAATACATCTGTTCGAGTTCTATATATCCACACCAGCATTTAAAACATCACTAGGTCTACAGATAAATGTAGTATTAATTCTGTTCCATAGTCCTGCCAACATTGTAATTGATGTGTCTACTAGTCCCTAAAAGTAAAGCCTGCTTTCAGTCTTTCCTGGTTATGAGTGTGTGTGTGTGTGTGTGTGTGTGTGTGTGTGTGTGTGTGTTTGTACTGGGGCTTGAATTCAAAGTCTTATATTCTTGCTTGGCTTTTGTGCTCTACCACTTGAAACACACCACCACTTCTGGCTTCCTGCTAGTCAGATGGAGATGCCCAGGCTGCATTCAGTGATCCTCTGGTCTCATCTTCCTGATTAGCTAGGATTAGAGGTGTAAGTCACTGGCACTGAGCTAGTCTTTCCTGGTTCTAGAAAGTGCTTTTCATAACCTCATATGCTGGAACTATGAAGTAAGCTAAAATTGAACTCTGTAATCTGATTAAAAAGAGATAGGAACAATATGTAGCTATCTTTGATTTCTGTTCTTTCCTTTCTTGTTCTATAGAGACCCTTTGACCCTTACTAAATCCAGCCTTTGTCTAGAACTCTAGCTAGTGTCTGGTTTAAAGCTGTACTGGATTTACAAAGCCTATAAATCTGCATGAGCTTAAGTCTGCAGATACCACTCAGAGTTGTTACACACAAAAGAGCTCAATGCCATCTATTACGAAATATTACACACAAGCTCCACTCGAAGACAAAATCTCTCCACTTGTAGTTTGGTCCCATGTTGTCTCTCATACCAGTTTCATAAGGTTGTACAATCTATGCTTGTAACAATGCAATAAAAAGTAACTACCAGTGTGATTCTGAACCAGCTGAACAACAGAAGCAAGAATCAGAAAGCGGGAAAAATATTAGTATTATGTATGGAAATGTAACAATGGACCCTTACAACTAAATGTATACCAATAAAAACATTACCTTTAGTTTGACTCTATTTATAACTGACAATCCATATTGGACAAATGATCAAAAGGGGCTTTCCACTCCACTGGAATTAGAATTTTACAGTCATCTGGGAGGATATTTGAGATCACCAGAACATTTATGATATCTTTGGAGAAGTCACATTTCAATGAGTACAGAGACTCAATGTGTCAAAAAAAATGTGAGGCAAGAAGCGGTCCATAGTTTTTAACTTAACATCACCTGAAGTAGACATATGAACCAAGGATGATAACCTTACATTTTTCACTAATCACTGAAATCATTCTTTAGTGGAGAACTATGGAAAATGGTGGAAAGAGGGGAAAATAATTTCTTCCTAAAATAGCTAAGAAGGTGAAGTTCCAAGAGGAAGTTGGAATTTCACCCATTTACCTACTAGCCTAAGACTTCTCCTGGTTTCTTATCTCCCTCTGAGACACTAGTCATTAGAACTTTATAGGATATGGAGGTCCTCATCTTCATAATATCTAAGAGAACAATCTTTCTCATATGATATATTTTAAATGTGTGTTCATAGCAGGTACCTGAACTAAAACCATTTCTCTCTCTATTCATTATTGGAAACAATGCCTATATCTTAAAAATATGTTTTAGCTGGGTGCTGTAATCATAGCTACTCAGGTGGCTGAGACTTGAGGCTCATAGTCTTCAGTCAGCTCAGGTAGCTAAGTCCATGAGACTCTTATTTCCAATTAACCACCCAAATCCAGAAGTAGAAATGTGGCTCAAGTGGTAGACCACCATCCTTGAGCAAAAAAGGTCAAGGAGAGGGCACAGGCCCTTCATTCAAGCCTCAGGACCTGCACAAAAACAAGAGAAAACAAAACAAAAATAAGTTCCATTATTTTACAATCACCATTCCTGCTAAATGTATATCACTGTTTCTAGATGATGAGCTCTATTAGTAAAGGTGTAGAATGATAACAGTCGCAACACTGTGAAGTTCCTATTTATTAGTTCAGCCAAAAATGTCATTTTTGAGACAATACAGAGAAGGTTTTGAGGTACCAGAATGATTTCCTTCCACTGTGTTAGAGATTCATCTCCATCAGTCTATCCATGCTGAATTCTGCAATCTTGGATGATCTTCCAAGACTAAAAAGGAAGATTGGTTTGCTTGTGCTTATAGTATATAAGTATGTAGTATATAACCTTCCTCTGCAGAGACACTGGCAGGTCCTGGACCTATTTGTACCAGTGCACTTGAGTGTCCTTTCCAAATAGACTCTTCAGGCCAGTAAGGATAACAGACAGCACACAGATTGAGACAGGAAGAGAGGGAAGAAAGAATGTAGACAAAATGCATACAGGACATGGAAATGTAACATGGAAGCTTGCTTAGAACTGGTCTGGGAAGGAGGAGGAAAAGTGATGGAGGGGGTGACTGAGCAAGGTGTTTTGTTTACATAAATGGACATGTCAGTATGAAACCATCATCACTTAGTAATTGTGATAATGTAAATAAGCTGGGTACTTGTGGCTCATGACTCTAATCCTAGCTACTTAGGAGGCTGAGATATGAGAATCATGGTCTGTAGCCAGCCTGGGCAGGAAAGTCCATGTCTCCAATAAACTACTCAGAAAAAGCCAAAAGTCATACCTGGAGTTTGGCCTAGTGGTTGAGTTCTTGCCTAGCATGCAGAAAGATTCCATGGTACCACATAGAGAGAAAAAGCCAGAAGTGGTGCTGTGGCTCAAATGGTAGAGCACTAGCTTTGAGAAAACCCAAGGACAGCGCTCAGGCCCTGAGTTCAAGCCCCAGGACTGGCAAAAAAAAAAGCCAAAAAGTGGAGCTTTGGCTCAAGTGGTGAAGTGCTGGCCTTGAGCACAAAGAGACTTAGACACAGCACCCAAGCTCTGAGTTCAAGCTCCAGGACATGCAAAAACTTAATTAATTAATTTAAAATATAATAATAATAATAATAATAATAATAAGAAGAAGAAGAAGAAGAAGAAGAAGAAATAAGAAATTCATTGTGAATACTGGTTAGCTTTTTGACTTAATCAGCTCACCTCATTAATCCACGTGTGTTTTGACCAAAAGCTACAGTAGCAAAGCTGAAAATCGAAGCACCAATGCTCGGTGCCTTCACCAACCTTCTAACCTCATTGCTGCTATTAGCTAGAATGGGGAAGCTACAGGAAGGGCCAATGAAATAGGAGGAATTAACCTCCCTTGTTCTTCCCATCCTGAGTTCAACAGGATCACTGCCTGGGGGCACAGATTCCTCATATGTCCAACATCTGCACACTGTGAGCCTGTAGTAAAGAAGGATCCACAAAAGACCAGTGCTTCCAGCGGCTCTAAGGGAAGGTTTGTATAGGAGGAAGGTGTGTAGGAGGAAAATGTGGGCAGTGGGAAGGCGGGGCTCTCGGCAGCAGCTTGCTCCGCCTCGGACTCTTGCGCCCTCTGCCTACCAAGCAGAGGAAGTGACCGATGTGCTGTATCAGACTGGCCAGTGGCTGCTGCCACTGCAGGGTCTTCCATCTTTTTCTTTGTTAAATACTAGAGCACAAATGTGCTTTATTTAATTTTCATTAGTTTACATCCTGGAACATCACACAGATTCTGTTTCCAATGGCCTCAGCAGAAAGGTTGCTTCGGAATTTGGCAAGGAATCATACCACTGTTTCCAAGGGCATAAGTTACTTCTCACCAGATGACTCTGATTTTGTTCAGTTTGCTGCCAGGAGTCACTGTGTTGTGTGTTTGATTTATTTTTTTTGCATTGTAAGGACTTCTCTTGCCCAAGTAGAAATGGATATCACCTCAGGCATAAACACCTTCAATTTAAAAAATATTATAAAGGTGATGTACAGAGGGTTTACAGTTCCATAAGTTGGGTATTGAGTACATTTCTTTATGAACAGTGTCACCTCCCTCTTTCCTTCAATTTTAAGAAGAGCTCTGGGCTCCCTTTCCTTTATAGCCATCAAAAATGGCCTTGCACCAGTGTTCCACATATTTTGCCTTTTGAAAGCCTTGTTAGCAGCAGACTTTCACAGGCTCCAAGATAACAGAGAGAACGCCTCCCTCTTTCAAAGGGGCCAATGGATCCTGACCAACAGCCATTTAACAACCTGTTCCCTCAGTCTATACCATAGTTCTGCACATACAGGAATTCTTGCTCTTTATGTCCTGCCCCCTTCCCCCATTCTTGTAAATTATGACTCTGGAACTCCCAAGGAAGCTCACAAACACTTCTTAGCAATCTCTGCCCTCCAAGCCACCTGCATTCCAAATCCCAGGAATTTGCCCTTTCCATACACTTGTGCTCTGTGTTTTGCACGCGCACGCGCGCGCGCACACACACACACACACACACACACACACACATTTCCTATCATTTAAGACCTTTTGGATTCAGAATAGAAAAACACACTGTGCTCGGAGCTGCCCCCCACTTCTTGCAATCTTGACTTCTGATTTTCAATGGAGCCCATGGACACGTTTTTTTTTGTCAGTTAAGGGTTTACAGGCCCTGTCCCCAATTCCTGTTCCTCGTGTTCAGAGCCATTAACCCCTCAGAATTCCAAATTCCAAGAATTTTCTTTTTGGGGGGAGAGTAAGTCTGGAGATGGCTCACAACTAGCAAAAAAGAAGTCTACTATATGGAGTTTTTTCTTCTATTTCACTATTTCTCCAGTTTTCAGATATAAGATTTTCTTATTGGCAACAAAAGAAGGAAAAATAAAGAATCACAAACAGTACAATAACAAAACTTCATTCCCTGGAATTCATTTTGATATGCATCATTTTATATTATCATATGCACATAACTATTGAAACCCTGTGATTATCTCCTAAGAATATCCTCCTTTGATCACACTGAATGTTTAGAGCCCTGTTTAATTTAGCATGCCCAGAGCCCCAAGGCCAGTACAAAAAATTATCTTATTGTCTTTTCACTTAGTACTATTTTGTTGTATTATGCACATTTTTATACACATGAATTATACAAATAAATAGGATTTACTATGATATTTTTATACACATATACACCATGGGTTAAGCATGTCTACCCATCTTTCCTCTATCCAGGGCATTCATCCACCTGTCCTTTCCCCAGCACCCTTCAATGTCCCTAAAGTCCCCATCTATTGGGAGCCGAGTGTGAGGTCAGGCTGGCCCATGGATCCGTATCACTGAGTAAGATAACCACACAAAGAAATGAGCTGTCATGTATGGCGTTATGCCCATGAACTTTGAGCTACATCATTGGTATTGGGAACTCCCCCCCCCACCTTATTGATTTATTGCTTTATTGCTTTATGGTTTTATGGCTTTGACACTTTCTGCTTAACTGATCTGAAATTTGATTACCGTTTTGTAACCCCTGACAGTTTCCTGGTTTTAAGAAAGTATATAAGACTGGAACTAGAACAGGGCTACAGCCTTAGGCTACACTCTTGGGCTGCAGACTTAAGCTGTAGACCTCCCGACCCCATCTGTTTCTTGTCTTTTTCTTTTCTCATTCTCACCCTCTAAATCAGGAATCCCGCCTCACTGGTCTGGCACCCATCAATTAAGTAGTGATTAATAATTCATTGATAATTAATTTCTACCTTGGTTTTTTCCAACACTACTGGGAATTGAATTCTTGGCCTTGCATATGTGCCTATTCCTTTTGTTGTAGTTATTTTTTCAGATAGAGTCTTATGTTTTTTGCTCAGTATAGCCTCTGGCTGTGATTCTATCTTCACCTCCAAAATCCTGACATTACAGATATACACTACCATACTTGGTTCCTTTTAATTTCTTCCTCTTCCTTACCGTTTACCTTTCCAATCTCTACTGTTCACCATTCCATTCTGCAAGGTTGGCACTGGTTCCCATATGTGAGTCAGAACATGTGGTACCTGTCTTCCTTGGTCTGGCTGATTTTTACTGACTACCATATTTTCCATTATCCTTTCCATTCATGTCACAAATGGCAGGCTTTCATTCATTTTATTATTTTTTGTCAGTCCTGGGGCTTGAACTCAGGGCCTGAACATTGTTCTTGGGCTTTCTCAAGGCTAGTGCTCTATCACTAGAGCCACAGCACCACTTCCATCTTTTTTCTAGGTATGTGGTACTGAGGAATCAAACCCAGGTCTTCATGCATGCTAGGCAAGCACTCTACCAGCAGGCCAAACTCCAGGCCATTCTTTTTATTTTTGAGTAATATGGTATTGTGCAAATGTACCACATTTTCTTCATCCATTCATCTGCTAAAGAGCTTTGGGGTTGGTTCCATATTGTGGTTATTGTGAATATTACTGCAATACAAATGGAAGTACAAATATCTTTTGGGGATAAATATTTCATCTTCTTTGGATATACATGAACATTAGAAATTGTTGGATTATATAGTAATTCTATTTTTAGTTTTTTTGGTGAACTCTCCACACAGTTTATCATAATGACTGTACTAATTTACGTTCTATCAACAGTATATGAGAATTCCAAATTCTCTGCTTCCTTATCAACATTCGTTTTCTATTGTCTTTTTAATAGCTATTCTAGATGGTATTAAATGAACTCTCATTGTGAATTTGGTTTAAATTTCCATAGTGATCAATGAAATAGAGCATTTTCCCTGTTTCTTGGCTATTTATATTTCTTCTTTTAAGAAGTTTGTGCTTAGTTTTTATTCCATCCCCCTTTTTGTGCCAGTCCTGGGCTTGAGCTCAGGGTCTGAGCCCTGTCCTTGGGCCTTCTCAAGGCTAGAGCTCTACCACTTGAGCCACAGCACCACTTCCAGCTTTTTTCTATGTATGTGGTACCGAGGAATCGAACCCGGTTCTTCGTGCATGCTGGGCAAGCACTCTACCACTAGGCCAAACTCCCTGCCCTTTATTCTCCACTTTTTGGGCCAGTCCTGGGCCTAGGCACTGTCCTTTTGGCTTTCTCAAGGCTAGCGTTCTACCACTTTAGCTACAGCCCCATTTCCAGCTTTTTCTGTGTATGTGATACTGAGGAATTGAATTTAGGACGTCATGTATGCTAGGCAAACACTCTACTACTAGACCACACTCCCGGCCCTAGCCCATCTTTAATTGGGTTTTTCATACTCATCTCTTCAAGTTCTTTTTATTTTTTGGTTGGTCATGGGTCTTGAACTCTGCACCTGGGCATTGTCCCTGAGCAATTCAGTTCAAGGTTAGCCTTCTACCAATTGAGCCACAGCAGCACTTTCAGTTTTCTGGTGGGTAATTGGAAATAAGAGCCTCACAGACTTTTTTGCCTAGGCTGGCTTTGAACCTCGATCCTCAGATCTCTGCCTCCTTAGTAACTAGAATTACAGGCATGAGCCACAGACACGGGCTCTTTTAATTTCTTATATATTCTGGTTATTAATCTCTTATATGATGCTCATTTGTAAATATTTTGTCTTATTCTGTACATTGTGTTTTAATCCTGTTTCCTTTGCTGTGCAGAAATTTGATGTATTTGTTTATTTTCGCTTTTGTTCCCTGTACTTTGAGCCTTCTATCTAATTTTTTAATCATTGGCTAAACCAGTGGCTTGATATGTATGCTTTATAGTTTCTCATAGTAGTTTCATAAGTTTAGGCTAATATTTAGGTCTTTGATCTGTTTTGAGGTGATTTTCTATATGTATCTGTATGGTAAGAGGAAAATATCTAATTCTTCAGATAGATATATCCAATTTTTGCCAGCAGCTTTTATTGAAGAGAGTTCTTCTCAATATTATGTTCTTGGTGCTTTTGTCAAAACTCAGTTGGCTTATGATCATGGGTTTTTTTCCAAGTTCTCTATCTCTTTTCCATTGGTCAACTTATCCTTTAAAAAATACAAGTACAGTGTGATTTTCATCTCTGTAGCTTTGTAGCATGTTTTGAAATACGGTATTATAATACTTTTTTGTCTTGGTTGGCTTGACTTTTGCTTAAGATTGTTTTTTATTATTCTGGGTTTTTTGTGGTTTCTTAAGAATTTCATTCATGCTTTTCTATTTCTGAGAAGAAAATTACTGGGATTTTTATAGGAATTTCATTGACTCTGAATGCTACAGTCACTTTAATAAGACTGAGAATTAGAATCCATAAGCACGGTATTTCTTTCTGTTTTATCTTATATACATTTTTCTCTCTTTATGCAGATAATGGGCTTAACTTCAGGGTCGGGGCTCTGTTCCTGAAACTTAAGGCTAGTATTCTGCCACTTGAGTCAAAGCTTCACAGTCTTTGGTGGCTTATTGGAGATAGAGTCTCATGAATTTTCCAGCCTGGGTTGACTTTGAAACCATGATCTTCATATCTCAGCCTCTTGAGAAGTTAGAATTATAGAAGTGGGCCACTGGCTCACTTTTTGAGGAAATCTCATACTGTTTTGCATAGTGCTATATTATTTTACATTCTCAAGATCTATGTGTATGACTCCCATCTCTGCATGTTCCACAAACATTGTTACTTCTTGCTTTTTAAAATGAAAGGCATTTTAACAGGTTTCATCACAGTTCAGATTCTTATATAGCTGATGATTAGTAATGTTGGATTGTGTGTTCTTTAGAGAAATAGGTATCCAATACTTTTGCCCTTTATTACTTCTTTTTGAGTAAGGGTTTGGATGCATGGCCTTGCTCATACCAGCAAAGTATTCTAACACTGAGATACAGCCCCACAGCTCTGTTTTTGCCAATTTTTAAATTGGGTTATTTGGCTTTGTTCTATTGGGTAGTATTTTACATATTTTACATTTCTTATCAGATTTTTCTCTCATTACATTTTCATTTTTTTATTGCTTCCTTTGCTACAGAAGGACTGTTTTTACTGGGGCTTGAACTCAGTGCCTGGGCACTGTCCTTGGACACTATTTGCTCAAGGCTAATGCTCTGCCACTTAAGCCACAGCACCAATTCTGGCTTTTAATGTGTATGTCGTTCTGGGGAATGGAAACCAGGGCTTCGTGCATGCTAGGTGAGCACTCTACCACTAGGCTATGCTCCAGGGCCCACAGAAGGACTTTTAAGGTTGATATAACCTCACCTGTATTTTTTGCTCATGTTACTTGTAACATTTTTGTGACATAACTAACAAATGATCACCTAAACCAAGCTGTAGTGTACCTAGTCTCTTGCTGCCTAGCCAAAGTAACTCCATCTTGCATCAAGCCACCATTATAGTTGTTCTGTGTGGCAGACTGCTTTTCTGTGGTCACTATGTCTTCTGAGGTCAGCAAGACTCCTATTAAAGACTCACAAATAGGGCCAGGAGTTTGGCCTAGTGGTAGGGTGCTTGCCTAGCATACCGAAGGCCCGGGTACTGAGTCCTCAGTACTACATACATAGAAAAAAGCCGGAGGTGGTGCTGAGGCCCAAGTGGTAGAGCTTTCTAGCCTTGAGGAAGTCCAGGGACAGTACTCAGGCCCTGAGCTCAAGCCCAGGACTGGCAAAAAAAAAAGACTCACAAATATAAAAAGCCCAGTGGTTGACTTGAATTGAGCTTCTAGTAATTCTGTAGTATGGACATCAGGTGGCGATCTTGGTTGCATTTTTGAAAGAGATTCAGAGCCAGAACAAATTAACAGATTGGTTGGTAAACAGGAGGGTTTGTGGCTTTGAACAGGTAAATCTGAGGAAACACCTCTCAAGAGTTCCTTTCAGGACAAGTAAAAACAGACCTTAGGCTGAGAATGTGGCTTAGTGGTAGAGTGCTTGCTTATCATGCATGAAGTCCTGGGTTTGATTCCTCAGCACCTCATAAACAGGAAAATGCTGGCAGTGGGGCACTGTAGCTGAAGTGGTAGAGTGCTAACTTTGAGCAAAAGGAGCTCAGAGACAGTTCCCAGTCCCCGAGTTCAATCCCAGGACTGGAAAAAGAAAAAAAGGAAAGGAAAAGCAGACCTTCCTTATTTATCTCTATCCTGCAAGTAACTCTTACTAAAACATTTTTATTCATTCAGTTGGATTTGAGCCATCGTTTGGGCTATCAATGACCTCTAAGTTTGGAAACATAATTCTTTATGTCTACCCAAAGACTCATGCAACAAAGAGTGTCCCTTAGTGTGTTCATTGAGTGTCCCTTAGGTATGAACTTCTGGAATCAGTGACTCAACAAACCTCTTTTCTGACACTTGTAATTGGCTTTACACAGGAGCAAGGTCTGAAGGCTCTGAGATCAACGGCATCATATTGCTCACTTTATTTGACTACCTCTTAAACTTGGTGATCCAATTGCTTTTCCCCTTCCTTCAGAGATATCTGGATATCCACATTAGCTGAGCCATTTTCCATGCATCCAGACACACAAAACTTAAAGTCACCACAACAGATATATGACTTGAAGAAGCTCATGTACCACACAAACGTTTGCAACTAAAAACATTTCAGCAAGCTGAAGAATGCAAAACATTAATTCCCAAAAGTCCATTATGTTTCAATAGACAAATGATGTCCAGTTTAAAAAATGAATTTACAAAATAATTTTATCTCTAAGAGTATGAAAGTAATACAATGCCTGTAATCAGGAATAAATTAAAGCAAGGAAGAAAGACTTGTAGACTGAAAACTATAATTCATTGTTGAAAGATATTAAACATGAAGTCAATGGCTAAAAATTTATCTTGTGCCTATAAAAATTCCAGTCTACTCAAAATGACTTGTAGATTCAATGTAACCCTTATTGAATCCCAATGCCATTTTTTCTCTGTGCCACTCTTTTGTGGATGTCTATCCATGAAAGAGACTTTATTTTTACCCTAGATGTGCTAATTTGGGGAATGGACTGACAGTGGAAAGCCTGCGTCCTTATTTTCTCTTAGTAGAAAAGTCTGCCGAGGCTCATGGTAGACTCAGTGGTCTCTTGAGATATGCTTAATTCCACTTAGTTGAGCTGAGATAGAGCTCAGAGGCAGAGAACCTGCCCTATATAAATGAAGACTTGGACCCCATCATAAATAGTATAAGAAATGTGCATTATTATTATCATTTGTGTGCCTTTCCTGGGGCTAGAACTCAGAACTTAGGTGCTGTCCTTGAGCTTTTTTGTTCAAAGCTATTTTTCTAGCACTTGAGGCACAGCTCTACATCCAGTTTTGGGTTTTTTTGGTACTTAATTAAGACTCTCACAGATTTCCTTGCCTGGGCTGGCTTCGAACTGTCATACTCAGATCTCAGCCTCCTCTGTAATTAAGCTTACAGAGTGTCAACCCACTGATGCCTGGCTGCTATTGTTGGCAGTGGTCATGGGGCTTGAACTCAGAGTCTGGGTGCTGTCCCTGCGCTCTTTAGTTCAAGGCTAGTGCTCTACCACTTTGAGCCACAGCACCACTTCCAGTTTTCTGGTGATTAATTGGAGATAAGAGTCTCATGGTGCCAGGACTGGCTTCGAACCACTATCCTCAGAACTCAGCCTCCTGAGTAGCTAGGGTTGCAGGTGTGAGCCACTGGCACCAAGTTGGAAGAAGTATTTTTAAAAGGAAAATAAAGAAGAGTAAAATAATTCTGAAAACAAAAAAGTGAAGGAAAAAAATTAGCAGTAACACATTTTCAAATATAAACATGATAGAAGGGATAACACTGACTGAGATGAATTGTACTCACAAAAGTGTCATGCTGAATTGAACCCCTCTGTACAATTTCTTCTTTACAGATAATAAAAACATCAAAACAAATGAGAAAATAAAAGTGTGCTACAACAACCTAAAGTGTCTCAAATTTGAGGTGATTGGAAATGCTAATGAGGGTGGGTGATCTTTAATCTGGGTCATCTGCCAGGTATGGGTGGATGTTGAAGCGACAGTTAAAAACAAAAACCAAAAAAATCCCACTTTACTCAAATCTTAAAAAAAAATAAAATCTATTTTATCCTAGAGCCTAAACTCAGGGCCTCATAATCGTCAGGCAAGTGCTCTACTACTTTTGCCATGCCCCCACCCTACCAGCTCATGCCCAGCAAGTTCCAGCAGCATTAAGCCTGTGGCCTGTGTTTTTGTTGAATGGGTTATGGCAGCATATTAGCCATGCCAATTGTTTATTACCTCCATAAGGCTTTAGTCAATGCATCATTGACCAAATGTCAGTTCTCTGGGATTTGGGGTTGGTTATATTTAACATCATGTCTGCAGTGATAATCTTACATTTTACTTTCCTATTTGGATGACCTGTTTTTCTTCTTTTTAAATTTTATTTTAACTGTAACTGCAGTTACTTCAGTTGAACAGAAATGGCAAAAGTGGGTATTCATTTGGTTACTCTCTCTCTCTTTTTCTTTGTCCTCCCTCTCCCTCTCCCTCTCCCTCTCCCTCTCCCTCTCCCTCTCCCTCTCCCTCTCCCTCTCCCTCTCCCTCTCCCTCTCCCTCTCCCTCTCCCTCTCCCTCCCTCTCTCTCTCTCTCTCTCTCTCTCTCTCTCTCTCTCTCTCTCTCTCTCTCTCTCTCTCTCTCTCTCTCTCTCTCTCTCTCTCTCTCTCTCTCGTGCCATCCTGGACCTTGGACTAGGGGCCTGGGCATGTCCTTAGACTTCCTCCCCTTCCCTGCCCCCTGACATAAGACTAGTCTCTACCACTTGAGCCACAGCTCTATTTCCTGCTTGGTTTGGGTGGTAAATTGGAAATAAGAGTCTCACAGATTTTTCTGCCTGAGCTGGCTTCAAACTGTGATACTCAGATATCAACCTTTGGACTAGCTTGGATTACAGGTATGAACCAGTAGTACCTGGCCATTGGCTCACTCTTAAATTTCAAGTCTGGAGTTTGTAGCTATGTCCCAGTCTCCTCCCCTGGGTAGAAAGGGAAGCCCAAACCTTCCACACAAGGGACGCTAGCAACTGACACACAGTCCAGGGCATTTATCTATGGGATAAATCCAAACCTCCCACAACCCCCAGGCATCTGTGCTCAAATTTAGCAAGTCAATGACTTCCCTAGGAGGATAGCCTGCTATCAGACAAGGCATCCTCTGCCTCCTTGTATCTCAGTCAGTGGCAAAGAGACTCCACATTGGGGCAAAACACCCTGCTTGAGGCTGTGGTGCTCAAAGAATCAAATTAGATTAGCTTCAAGCATTAGATTGGCTACCTAAAGTCAAGTAGACTCTGAGACCGAGCTACATTCAAGAACTTAAAACAATTGTAAGGCAAGAAAATTTGAGGTTCCCCCCTCCCATTTGCAGCATCCAGGTGGAAGAATCCAAGCATAGACAGACAGAGAAGAAGAGGTTTTGCTCTGGAGATAAACTGAAAACTCACAGTAGGAAATTGGAGAGTACCTACCTTCTGCTGGTAGAGGATGAAGTCTGCAGGAGCTACCAGAGTGAAAAGGTCACTTTAGTTGCTTTCAAGTGGTCTGCATGTGGGCAGAATTTAAGGATAAACCACACCAAGGGACTTAAAACTCAAAGGCACAAGAGGCCGGGAGTTTGGCCTAGTGATAGAGTGCTTGCCTAATGGTAAAGTGTTTGCCTAGCTGCATGAAGACCTGGGTTCGATTCCTCTGTACCACATACATAGAAAAAAAAACTGGGAGTTTGGCCTAGTGGTAGAGTGCTTGCCTAGCATGCATGAAGACTCAGGCAAAAAAAAAAAATTCCCTCAAGGAACAAGAAGTAGAGGTGTGGCTCAAGCATAGAAGCTCAAGGATACCACCCAGGCCCTGGTTCAAGCCATAGGATCAGCACACTCTAAAAGAGAACTTCCAGTTTTTCACCTGTAGTTCTAAAGTCTGAGGAAGGTGAGATCTGACAATTGTGGTTCAAAGCTAAACCCACGCAGTCGTGAGGCACATTTCCAGTTAAACAGGTGCTGTTTCCAATTAAAGCCTGCAGTGGAGCTGTTTCTCAAGTGGTAGAGTGCAAGCCTTGAACAAAAAAGAGCTCAGGTACAGTGTCCAGGACTTGAATTCCAGCCCCAGTACCAACACATTCTCTCCCTTCCTCTCTCTCTTTCCCTCTCCCCCAATGCCCCTGCACAGGGACGCATACAGAATAACATACACACATAATACTCACATGTTTATAACTGTGGACTGTTAAGACAAGATGGGTGGATAATGATAGAAAGGTAAAAATTACTGAACTGGACTGCATCTGTGAATGATGATGTAAAAATAAACCTCACTGAAAGTTGTCGACAATAAAGGATGGGATATGCAAAATGTGAGAATAACAAATAAATTTTCCAAGCAGAAAACTTTGTGAGACTCCATCCCCAAAATAACCAGCTTAAAGCACCTAAGCATTTCTCAAGTGGTAGATGCATAGTAAGTGAAAGGCCCAGTGCTCAAAAGAAGAGAGAAAGAGAGAGAGAGAGAGAGAGAGAGAGAGAGAGAGAGAGAGAGAGAGAGAGAGAGAGAGAGAGAGAGGCTTTTTTAGATTTTATTAACTGATTTTTTACAGCATATTTCAAAAGTCAAGTTTAACAAATAAGTATTCAAGAATGGGATCTCTATATGCAATGACTTTCACATAAATTTAGGAACAAAATTAAAATTAAGCTGAGAGTTTGTATGTCATAGATACATATTGATCTATATAATACATTATGTCTATAGAGTATATATCCCATCTTAGATTTTTATGTTGATGTGGTTTTATTTATACCTCCAAGATTGTGTCAATAACCTTGAGTACCTGAATATTGAGTCATTGCTCTTGTAGTGTTTGGATCTAATAGCCACATATCAAGGTTCCTTTGGTCTTGACTTATCTTACTCAACATGATTTGCTCTAGTAGAGAGATGTTTTATGCTTTCATTTTTCTCTTTAATAACTTTATTTTTACTAGAAAGACTGCCTTTTGCATTTCTTGTGGTAAGATATTTCCTCTCAAAATTTCATATTTCATTTAGGCTACCACCCTATCCTTGAGCCAAACCCCACTTCCTATTCTCAGGTCCTTTTGTGCCTGGGCTGGCTTTGAACATTGATCCTTAGATGTCAGCCTCCTGAGTAGCTAGGCTTACAGGCATGAGCCACTGTGCCTGCCTTCTCCTTTATTTTTGAAAGAATTCTTTTTATCAAATATATTATTCTAAAAAACCTTAGCATTGGACAAGGAGTGTGGCTTAGTGGTAGAGTGTTTGCCCAGCATGCACAAAACCCTGAGTTCGATTCTTCAGTACCACATACACAAAAAAAGCCAGGTGTGGTGCTGAGACTCAAGTGGTATTGTGCTAGCCCTTGGCAAAGCTCAAGGACAGTGCCGGGGAGCTAAGTTCAAGCCCCAGGGTTGACAAAAAAGAAAAAAAAATCTTGGCATGTATATTTTCAGGAGGGTGGGAGAGAGGATATGGAACTCAAGAGAAAAAGGTGAAAATTGCAGCAATGGAGCTCACTGGACACTGATGAAAGTGAACTACACAACTGGTGGGTGGAGATGGGAAGGCGGGACTGGGAGAGAAGGAGGGTAGAGAAAAAGACACTGCGTGAAAGGAAAGGTACTCATCACCAGACTCATTTATTTGTAATCTCTTTGTATAGTGCCTTTATAATAACAATATTTTTAACATGGCATATTAAACATTTATTTGTGAAATTATTGTCCTAATCATTTTGAGGGTTAATTGAACTCTTGTATTTTATTAGCATATATTAATGACTCAGAGATTTCGTTGTGATATTTCCGTGCAAACATACAGTATACATTTATTAAATGCATCCTCTCTATTACTCTTCTTTGACTTTTAATCTGCTTATTCTTTATGTGCATTTTCTGAAGATTTATTTCTCCTTAGAGAAATTCTTTAACCCACCTTTTAATGGGATGGTTGTTTCTTTGAGGATTTGTTTTTGAGAGATTCAACTTTTTAATTTATTTTTTATTGTGATTAATAGAAGGGTAACATTATATTCACCAGATAAAAGGTGCATAACTTCACAAACATTGAGACTCTTTCTCATGACATGGTCCCCATTTCCCTCCCCCCGCTTATCTTGATTTCCCCTCCTTCCCTATCCAATTTCAAATAACCAATTAAGCAATATAAAATATATCAGATAACAAGGTGAAATATTGTAACAATATGAGATAACCAAGGGATGGCAAAAGAGATGAGAGATCACATAGTACATTAAGAACAACAGTCACTGAGATTTATTTTAGATATGAGGCCCATGTCTGTTGTATGGCTGTGAAGCTGTGGGCTTTCATAGTTTGCTAGCTATGAAATGCACTTATTTGTGCAGCTAAGCTTCCTCTGTAGGTCAGGAACCAGTGGGGGTGAAGGTTTGATAACGGAAACATATCTCCATGTCTAGTAATGAGAAAAAGAAATGACAACCCACCTACTAACCACTTATTTAAATATTGTGAAAATTACCACTGAAAAGACTCAGGAGATTAAAGTCTTCAATTGAAACCAGAGGCCTATAGTATATTCATCTCAGTGTAGACTCATAAGCAATCTGAGTCAACAGGTAGACTGTCTCATCCAAAAGTCATTCATTCCATTATAAAGGGTTTAAATGCTAGGAAAGGAAATGAAATTTCTGTGAACTCAAAAGACCTATGCTGAGTGGTCAATGAAATTAAAAAGGAAAGCATGAGCACCTAAAATAATTTTTTAAAAATTCTTTTGTTGTATTCCAAATAAGCAGCTGAATGAACTCAAGAATATTCTAATAAAAAGCTGAATGAAATGAGGAAAACAGTTCAGGATATGAATGAGAAATTCTGGAAACCCTTGGGAGAAAAGTCAAATGGAAACCCTGTAAATAATAAGTTCAGTAATCCCCCAAAATTCAAATGAAAGACTGGCTAATGGAATAAGTAAGTTGACAGATATAATCAGTGATTCACAATGAACTAGTGAAGGAAGATTGGCCAAAGTGCTTTCTTTCTGCAGCTGCCCATACCACATAAAAAGCTTCCTTTCAACACTACTCATATTTTATTTGGCATATTATTCAAGTGGCTACAGCTGATTTATGAAATCTAGGAGATTGGGCCTGTAGCCTAAAATCCATTGTAACAGAACTGCAAAATACATAAAAGAGACAAAATGCACCTTGTAAGCATTAGCCACTCATAGCTAGTTGACTCTGGATAGAGATCATGAATCGAATTGGTTCCACACAGCTGTTGGGATTACCTTTGTTCCAGGGATTTAGTTCTTCTCGTTCCACTTTGATCAATATCAGCTGCTTTAAAAAAAGACCATCTTTGGGTTTCCTTGATGTTTTTAAATTTTTTAATTGTTATTATAAAAATGATGTACGGAAGGGTTACACTTAATACACCCAATAAAAAGTACATTTATTTTGGGGCAATGTCACCCCTTCCCTTACTCTCTCACAGCTTTTCCCTCCTGCCCCACCCAGAAGTTGTATAGTTCATTTTAAACATAGTGTACAGTGAGTATCATTGCTGCATTTGTTCCCTAATGAGTTTTTTTTCTGTAACTTTCATGACAGAAGATCATGCTTTTGATGGTAATGTTCTAATTCAGGGCTCTCTTCTTTTACTTTTTTTTCTGATCATGGCGCTTGGACTCAGAGCCTGGGCACTGTCCTTGGACCCTTTTTACTCAAGGCTAGTGCTCTGATCCTTGAGCCACAGCACCACTTCTGGATTTTTCTATGTGTGTGGTACCAAGGAATCGAACCTAGAGCTTCGTGCATGCAAGGTGAGTACTATGCTCCTGGCATCAGGGCTCTGTTCTTATTCTATTAGTGAACCATGTCTCCAGCCCTTTTTGCCCTATGTTAATTTTGAGATAGGGTCTTGCTTTTTGCCTAGATTGGCCTATTTATGATTTCAGACACATGCTACAATACCTTGCCCTGTTGTGTGTGTGTGTGTGTGTGTGTGTGTGTGTGTGTGTGTGTGTGTGTACCTCTCTTGGGGCCTGAACTCATCCTTCATGCTGTCCCTGAGCTTGTTTGCTCAAGGGTAACACTCTACTGCTTGAGTCACAGCTCCACTTCCAGATTTTATTGGCAGTTACTTGGAGAGTACAGTCTCACAGACCTTCCTAATCCAACTAGCTTTGAACTTCAATCCTCAAACTTCAGCCTCCTGAGTAACTAGGATTACAGGTGTGAGCCACCAGCACCCAGTTTCTGTCCTGCTTTTATTTGTAAAAGAGCTCACTATTTTTTTGCCCATGCTGGCCAATGTGCTATGTTTCTCTCTGCAGTGGCTGGGATTTCAGTTATGGGTTATCAAGCAAGCAATCACATATTTTGTGTATGATAATCCACTTTCCCCAACATCATTTTTGGAAGTGACTATACTTTCTAGTGAACTTGACAATTTACTTGACCATAGATGTTTGAATTTATGGAATTTGTACCCTGTTTCACTGGTGTGTGTGTATGTGTGTGTGTATTTTTATTCCAATGCAATATTCTTTTGATTATATTAATTTGTATTGTAATTATGAATTGCAACATGAAATATTTCCAAGTTTATGTCTCAAAATTGTTTCAGCTCTTTTGGTCCTTTTCTGGTTCCATTTTCCTATGTGCAGAAATGCCTTTGAGAATTTGATTAGGGATTATAATCCATTTCTATGTTGTTTTGGGGATTCTGGTCATTTTAATGCTTCTTCTAGTCAACACGCATTTGATATCTTTTTTCATTTAATAATATCCTCTTAGATTTTCATACTTCATAGTCCCCAGCATATGAGTCTTTAAGCTCCTTCTTCAAATTATTCCTAAGTGCTTTTTTTTTGAGTTGACTGGGTCTGAGTTCAGTGCTTTACATTTGCTGGAAAACTGCTCTACCACTTGAACTATGTCTCTGCACTTTAAAATTTTGGTTCTCTTTTCAGACAGAATTTTGTGCTTTTGCTTAGGCAAACCTGGGGTTGGATTCCTCATACCTACGCCTCCAACCAGGTGTAAGCTATCATGACAAGGTGTGTTGTCTCGTTTGTAAGGAAAATTTTTCCCCATACTTGCCTTGTAACAGGGGCAAATAACAAGTAGAATGGAATAATTCGGCACAAAGAAAGATTTTTAAAAACACATCAGGATAGTCATGAAATCCTAAATCTCTACGACTGGCATTTCTTCATGCTACATCAAGAGCTGAATGCTCAGGAACAATCTCAGCCTTATTTCTCTATATTTACGGATGACTGCCCAGCATATTTTCTCAAGTTGTATGTGAATAGTGGCAGCTATTCAAAGTGAATGGTTCATGCTGGTACATCCACTTTTCTGGGACATTTACTGTGATTCTGCTCCCACATTACTGGGCCTTGCTTCATAACAGACTCTCTAAAGGGATTGACTGTGATCCTGTGACAAACTCTGGCCTGGTTTGCCAACTATTCTCTTGAAACTTTGCTGGAAGTAGTCATGATCCAATAACTTGTTTCTTACACTTGCAACATTAGTTCATGTGACTGGCCAGGTTTGCTATTGGCACAAGCTTTGTCAAAGATGTAGCTACAGTAGCCTGGAGTTTGGCCTAGTAGTAGAGTGCTTGCCTATCATGCACGAAGACCTGGGTTCGATTCCTCGATACCACATACATAGTAAAAAGCTGGAAATGGTGTTATGGCTCAAGTGGTAGAGCTCTAGCCTTGAGAAAAGTCCAAGGACAGTACAGTGCTCAGGCCCTGAATTCAAGCTCCATGACTGGCCAAAAAAAAAGATGTAGCTACAGAGTGCTTTGTTATCTAAACACAAGAGAAATAAATCCCAAGTTTGGGTTTAGGACTTATAGATAGGGGTCCAGAGCATGGCCTTGTGGTAGAATGCTTGCCTAGCATGCACGAAGCCCTGGGTTTCATTCCTCAGTAGCACATACACAGCAAAATCCAGATGTGGTGCTGTGGATCAAGTGGCAGAGTGCTAGCCTTGAGCAAAAAAAAATGTTCAAGGACAGTGCCCAGGCCGTGAGTTCAAGTCCCAGACTGGAAAAATAAAAATTAAAAAAAAAAGACTTCTAGAGAGGGATGCAAGATCACATGACATAATCCTGTCCTTCTAGCTCTCTGGTTGTGATGGGATGGGTGGTTTGAAGATTTCTGAGTGACCTATGAAAGTCATTTCTGTGTTGTGTTGACAATGATTAGTTCCAGTCCATCTTTTTAGCCAGCAGTTACTTGGCTGTACTATCGTCTCTTGAAAATGTCTTAGTTTTATTATCATTATTTTTTTCCTCCTCCTTTCCTAGCCAGGTTGTACAATTTCCAAATCTTTTCATTCTGCCTAATTTGCTTCAACTCTAAATATGACTAAAAGTGGCAATAATATCCATGGTGCCTCCTGAATAACATTTTGAAATATCTTTTGATGAAGAAACTAGTCCACCATTTTTTAATTAGCCGTTCATAAATTTTCGGGATGATGTAGTATATCTTGTTTCTCTGAAGTGTTGCCACAGGATAAATTTCTTCCAGTTTCCAAAAGAGTCTTCATTTCCTTCTGAGGCTAGTTCCCTAGCCTATTCAACTACTGATGCCCTGCCAGAATCTCCAGGACCACACTGTTTGCAACATTCTAGGTATTTTCTATCCTTACTCCTCCAATCCCTTCTACTCATTTCTACTGCCCATAGCCTAGTTCCAAAGTCAGTTCTATAGTTAAGGCTATTACCCTGCTTACCACCAATTTTGTGAATTACTTTGTTTTTTATTATTGAAATACCCGAGGGAGGATAATTTCACCGACATTCTGAAAATCTAGTGCATTATTGTGCCATTCATTCAGATCCGGGGAGAACTTCATGGCAAATTCATGCATGGAATGAAAAGATAAAATTATTTAACAGAAAAGAGACTGTCAAACAATGTCCTTCCAGTGAATTCTGCCATTTTCCTCACAGTTTCATCGGCACCAATTTGTTCCAATGTGTTGTACAAAGAGAATTCATTTTGATATGTCCAAATGTGTACATAATGAGCCTGATTAGACTTATCCTCTTCTTTCACTCTCCCTTTTCCACGATCCACTCTTCACAAACCAATCTTAGCAAGCTTCATTGTTTCATTTTCCCACATACACAATTATTTTAAACATATTTAACTCTCATCCTCTCTGTTCATCCTTCCTTCTCTCACTAGTATCAAATCCTAGACATGACATTTTTTTTAACTTCCTGTCATATTTCAGTATATGCTAATTGTTTAAAAGGGTTACATCTTGGTATTTCATACATACAAATATAGTATTTTAATTAGATTAACACTCTCATATATTCTCACTTTCCCTCTCCCCATTATGCCCTACTGGTCAGCTTGTGAACTCCATTTCTTAAAGTGCCACCATGTCAATAATGGCACCCTGAGGACCAAAGTTCTAACATAAACATTTGAAAAACAAACCTTGTCCAATTGACAAGTGTAATGTCTCCATTTTAATTTCAGATTTTCATGCTTGAGATTTTCTTAATTGGGCAGAAGTTTATTTTCTCTTTTGTTACCCCCAAAGCAAATTCAATTTCATTGGCTTTTTTCATTGTTATTCTATCTCTATTAGACTTATTTATGTTCATATCTTTATTTCCTTCCATCTTCTAACTTTGGGATTCACTTATTCTTTTCTCAATTCTTTTTTAGTTTATTCTTTTTTATGGAGGCATAATATAGGACTTTGCTTTTTATTTATTTGTTTTTTTGCAAATCCTGGGCTTGGGCTCAGGGCCTGAGCTTTGTCCTTGGGTTTTCTCAAGGCTGGAGCTCTATCACTTGAGCCACAGAACCACTTCTGGCATTTTTTCTATGTATGTGGTACCGAGGAATCGAACACAGATCTTCATGCATGCTAGGCTAGCACTCTATACTACTAGGCCAAACTCCCAGCCCTAGGACTTCTTTTTTTAATATAGTATATTTTCTTGCTGGAAAAATCCTGCTTAAAACAACTTTTTTGTACTCTATAGGTTTCAGAAATGCTGTGTTTACCTCGATGTGTTTTTTAATTTCCCTTCTGATTTCCCTTATAATCCACTAATGTATTTAGGGAGCTCCACTGTGAAATGTATATATATTCACCATTATAACTTGCTGATGAGTTAAGATCATTATCATTAAATTACATCCTTATTTATCTCTTATGATAAGTATAAATGAAAGTCTACTTTATCTGATATAAGTATAGCCACCTACTATCATTTTGCCACTGTTTTCATAGAATATCTACTTCCATTCCTATACTTTTAGCCTGTATGAATTCCTGAAGATAAAGATGTCTCTTCTAAGTAGCATATAATTGGATCATTAAAAAAAATCCACTCAGCTACCTAATGTCTTTTGATAGTAGAATTCAATTCATTTATCCAATATATATTATGTGAAAACTGAACTACATAACTGGAGGGTAGGGATGGCAGTGGGAAATTGAGGGAGAATTATGGACGAAATGACATTGATCAAGAAGCATTGTTCTCATAACCTGGCTTATGAAATTGTAACCTCTTTGCACCCCTATTTAATAATAAAAATAAATAGATAAATTTAATTAGCTACCCAATAACTTTTGATACTAAAATTCAATATATTTATATTAAGCAAGAATTATAATTTTTAAAATAATTTTTCAAGTCTGTTTTCAATGGACATTACTCTAAAGCATACTATCACCAAAAGGCTTATTTCCACCATATTCTTTTTTATTAATGCATATTATTTATACAAAGGGATTGCATTGTGGTATTTTCATGCATAAACTTACTGTACTTCACGTGTTCTGTTACTCTTTATTATCCCTCCTCATTTCCTTTTTAAAGCAATTTTAAAAGAGTTCAATATGATATTTTATATATACATAGAGGATCCTTCAGTTACCCCTCAATCACTCCTTCCTTTCTTCACTCCTCTTCCCACTGTTTTCCCTCATCTAACAATCCCCTTTTCATACTGACATGGATTTTTTTCATGTCTACATACCACATATGAGAGAAAATATATAATATTTATCTTTCTGAGTCTGGCTTACTTTGCTTAACTTAATGATCTGCAATTCCATCCACTTAAATGAAAATAACACAATTTCACTTTTCTCTATGACTAATATTGCCACATTTTCTTTATCCAATCATCAGTTGATTCCAAAGTTTAGCTATTATATGTAATGTAGCAATAAATCTGGGTTTTCAGAGTATCACATTCTTCACAGAAACACACACAAAAAAAGTCACAGGGAAGTGTAAAGTACCCTGAATAGCAAAGCCATCCTGAGCAAAATGAACAACGAATACTGAAAGTATCATAATATCTGACTTCAAACTATACCACAGAGCCATTGTAACAGAAAATAGTACAACAGCTGCATGGACCAATAGAACACATTAAAAGCTCTAGAAATAATCCAATATAGATAAAGCCATCTGATCTTTGACAAAGGTATCAAAAATCTGTTGCAGAAAAGACACTCTCTTCTATAATTTATGTTAGGGAAACTGAATGTCCATATGTGGGAGAGTAAAACTAGATCCCTATCTTTCACACTTCACAAAAATCTATTCAAAATGGATCAATGGCCTTAATATAAGACCCCAAGCTTTGAAATTACTATAGGAAATCATAGGAGAAACACTCCAAGATATAGGAATAGGCAATTATTTTCTGAATAGGATTCCAATTGTGCAGAAAATGAGCAAGAACAGACAAATGGAATTGGATCAAATTAAAATGCTTCTGCATATCAAAGGAAGCAATTACCAGAATGAAGAGACAGCACACAGAAAATCTTTGCCAGCTAGTCATATGAAAGGGATTAATTCCAAACATATATACAGAGATCAAAAAATTAAACAACAATCAGAATGACTATACTCAATGAAATGAACAACTAATGCTAGTGATAGAAGAATGGGTGACAGGAGTCATACTATTTATTGGAATGTAAACTAGTGAAGTTACTATGGAAATCAGTATAGAGTTTCCTCAGTATCTAAAAAATAGAGTTAGCGCCAGGTAACTTGAGATAAGTAGGGTTGGGACAGTTGGGGGAGAGAATGATGACACTAATCAAGATGCATTGTGCTCATAAATTGACATGCTAACATTGATCACGGCTGACATTCTTCAAAATGCATTGTGCTCATAAACTGACATGCTGAACTGAAACCCCTTTGTGTCCCTATTTAAGGATAATTTTTCAAATAAACAAAAATAGAACCACCTAATGACCACCTAATGACCACTGAGCATGTATTTAATATAATTCTTGGTAAGTATTTACTACGGCCAATTGGTTAATTGTTTAATGTTACTGTGTTGAGAAATTGTTCATTTCTTCTTCCTAATTGTTTACCTTTGTGGTTTGGGGATTCTCTTTACTACTAAATTTTAATTCCTTTCTCTTTATCATTTGTATATGCTATGATTTTTTTTGCTTTTTATTTCCATAAAACTTACTAAAGTATTTTATACATGTAATAGACGATTTTGCGCTTGTAGCAGTTGAAATTCAATTACTTCAAAACTCTTTAGATCTTTCCTTATCCTCCAGAATTTGTGCTTTTGTTGTCATAATTTACATCATTTTATGTTGTGTACTTAATACCTTATTGCAGCTACATAATTTTTCCTATTTTTGCATCTGTCTTTCATGCTGAAGGTTTAAAGGAATTACTATTATTACTATATTCAGAATCTATGTACTTATTTATGTAATTGAATTATATGGTCTCATATATTTTCTTGTTAGTGATTATTGTCCTTTCATTTCCACTTGAATACTTTGCTTCTCTTTTATTTTGGACGTTCTACTTTAAGTATAGTAATTTGGACTATGAGATACTTTTCTTTCCATATTTTAAATACCTTATCACATTCACTTAGCCTGCAAGGTTTATGCTGAGAAGGCTTCAGATAACCTAGTTGGGATTTCCTTATATATAATTTAATACTTTTTCATGCTACACTAAACATTATTTCTTTGTTGTTAATTGCTGATGATTTAGCAATAATGTACCTTATAATGGATTTCTTTTGGTTGAATTTATTTGCTTGCATAAGTTTAACATCCACCCAATCCATGTATATATGTCTATCTTTTGGGGAGTTTCTAGTAATTATTTTATTAAAATGTCCTTTAACTTTTTCCTTTTCTGTGACATATATCATTTTATAGTATCTAATAAGTTCCATAGGCTGTCTTCACTGCTTTGTGTATCTTTTTCCTTCTTCTGTAGGTGACTGAATCATTCCTAAAGACATATCTTTCCTGTGTTGCTTAGATCTATATGATGTTTCAATTGTGAGTCACAGAAAACTTTTCTCCCCAAGGAAACCTTCAGTTTTAAAGAGATATGTTCAGTGGTGGACTTTTTATCAGTAGCTATTTCAAGCGAGTATAGAGCAATTAGAGCAAACTCTACAGGTTTTTTCTGATTTTTATGAAGTAAACATTCCCATCTTGGCTACTTTCAAGCTAAACTACTATTGTGAAATGACTAAATAAAATGATGGGAAGAAATAGACACAATCAATTCTATTTTAAGCCAGTGTAGCTAGGCTTAACCCAGTAGTGATCTTCACATAATGAAATTTATAAAAGAAAGTACATGGAATTGATTTTTAGGTCAAGGATTTCAAGTCCAAGGTCATACATTTGAGACACAGAATTTGAGAAAGTTTGAGAAACATACTATTTCTTATGGCTATTTGGTGTTTATCATTTACAGCCTATCTCCATTTATTTATAGTTAGTCCCGGTAACTGTCATAAAGGCATATCTAACTATAATTAAATATGGAGAATAGGCAGGCAATTTAAACTATACAGTTTATGATCTCAAACAAAATCAAGATTATTAAGGAATGATTTGATGAATATTCCATAAGAAATAAACAGACTCTGGAAAGAATAAATAATATGATGTAAAATGGTCTGAGACTTAATTTGTATTTATTTATTTATTTCACTTATTGTGGGTGGTAGGGCTTGAACTCTGATCCTGGGCGCTGTCCCTGAGCTCTTCAGCTCAAGGCTATCTCTTTACCACTTGAGCCACAGCACCCATTCTGGTTTTCTGGTGATTAATTGGAGATAATAGTCTTGTGGACTTTCATGCTTGGGCTGGCTTTGAACTGTGATCCTCAGATTTCAGCCTCCTGAGTAGCTAGGATTACAAGCATGAGCCACCGGTGCCCAGCTTTCCATATATTTGTATAGACACATTCCCTATTATTGAGTAGTCGTGTCATAAGAAAGTCACTCTTGGGGCCGGGGGTTTGGCCTAGTGGTAGAGTGCTTGCCTAGCATGCACAAAGACCTGGGTTCGATGCCTCGGTACCACATACATAGAAAAAAAAAGGCAGAAGTATTGCTGAAGCTTAAGTGGTAGAGCACTAGCCTTGAGAAAGTCCAAGGACAGTGCTCAGGCCCTGAGCTCAAGCCCAGGACGGGCAAAAAAAATAAAGTCACCCATTTCTGTGGTGTCTTTTTCCAATGCCATCTTAAATATAAAGAATAGAAAGTGATTTTCTTCTTTTTGTGGTAGTGTATGCATATGTGTATATGTATGAATCAAACCTGAGACTTGAACTCAGGGCCTGGGAGCTTCCCCCAATCTTCTTTTACTCAAGGCTATCACTCTACCACTTGAGGCACAGAGACATTTCTGGCTTTTTCTGAGTAGTTTATTGACGATAGGTGTTGCATGACCTTTCCTTCCTGGCTGGCTTTTGGTGTTTTGGTGGCTAATTGAAGGTAAGCATTTCATGGACTTTCTTGCTCTGGCTGGCTTTGAATCTCAATCCTCAACCCCCTGAGTAGCTAGGATTACAGGTGTGAGCCACCATTGCCTGGGAATTTGTTTGTTTGTTTTTAGTTTGTTTTTCTTTTTTTTTTGTCTGTGGTAGGACTTGAATTCTGGGCTTGGGCACTGTCCCTGAGTTCTTCAGCTCAAGGCTACCAATGCCCTACCCCTTGAGCCACAGCACCACTTCTGGTTTTCTGGTAGTTAATTGGAGAGTCTCATGGACTTTAGTGCCCAGGCTGGCTTTGAACCGTGATCCTCAGATCTCAGCCTCCCAAGTAGCTAGGATTACAAGGCATGAGCCATCACACCTTGTGTTTTTGTTGTTGTTGTTGTTGTTATTTTTTAAGCAAAATAATAGGATTTAAGCTTACAGATAAAACTACCTTAGAATCTTTCTCTAGTACCTTTCTACTTTGTCAGTCTCTATTAGGTAACCATTTCCTAGAATTTGATTGTTTATAATTCTCATATTTTCTCCATATATGTTTACAACCACAAAACGATAATATTGCCTGGAATATTTAAAAATGTTTCTTCATGGTGATATTTTGCATCCAGGCAGAGATTCCTTCCTTTCGTCTATACAGCTGTATAGCTCACGGGTGTCACTCATTACTAACTCTGAGTTGAAAATTAAAGAGAATAATTCAGCTTGTAGGATAGTTTCAAACATAGACTGTGGTTTGGGGCCCAACTCAACTACATTTTTTGGCTATCTGATTAATATAAAGTACCAAGCTGAATCCTCAATCAATTAGTAACTATGTCAAGTATCCAAAAACCTCAGTTGGTCTTGGCCCTCTATATTAATGATGAGAGGCTGACATTTTTTTCTGTACCTGAAAAACTAGGTTCTGTAAATATGAGAGTATAAATCTGAGAAATATTAGTTGGCAAACAGCTCCTACATTTTGTTGGGGATTTTCAGTGACTCTTCCTAGATAGATTGAAGCTTGTAACTTCATACCACCTGGATGCCATATACAATATAATGAGAGATAGTTTTATGAAAGCATATTAATTATGTATAATTACATAATAAATATACTAATTATATAGATAGCATAATATTTCTCTTTTTTTGTCGGTCATGAGGCTTGAACTCAGAGCCTGGGCACTGACCTTGAGCTCTTTCACTCAAGGCTAGTAGTACTCTCTACAACTTTCAACCACAGCTCCCACTGACTTGCCTGACCAGGCTTGGCTTTCAACTGCCATCCTCAGATTTCAGCCTCCTGAGTAGCTAAGATTAGAGGTGTGAGCCACTGATGCTCTGCTACAATATTTGTATATTTACTATATTTTGTATATGAATATTATAGTAAACATTTAGGAAAAAACTAAATCCATATATGCATACAAAGTATATACATCAAATCTAATTATCCTTCTAGCAGTCTCTCCTCAGGCCTGGTAGTGTACCATCATCCTCATGACTCTACCATGAACAGATGAATAGGAGTTTTTAATGTTTGTTTTCTGTTTATTGTTGTTTGACTTCCACATAAGGAACAAAACATATGAAACCTATTTTTTTTTTGCCCATCCTGGGGTTTGAACTCAGGGCCTAAACACTGTCCTTGTGCTTTCCTCAAGGCTAGTGCTCTACCACTTGAGCCACAGCACCACTCCCAGCTTTTGTCTAAGTATATGGTACCAAGGAATCAAACCTGGGTCTTTGTGAATGCTAGGCAAGCACTCTACCACTATGCCAAACTCCCGGCCTCTGTGGTAGCTATTTTTATGTGTCTGCCTTATGTCACTTAACATAATGTTTTCTTGTTCCATCAACTTTTCTGCAAATGACAGGATGCTCTGAGTATATATACCATATTCTATGAATGCAGTCATGTAAAGATGTACACTTTAGACTGATTCTATTTATTAGTTACTGTGAATATTGCTACAATATATACGACATGGAGGTATCTCTCCTGCATGCCAACTTCATTTCCTTTACACATAATTCTCAGACATGAGATACCTGGAACATTATATAGTTGTATGTTTAGGATTTTTTAAAGGAACTGTCATATTGTTTTCTATTGTGTCTGCACTAATTTACATTTCCACCCACCAAACTATCAGCTCCTTTTTATGTAAACTCTTTCAAGAATTTAATTTTTATTTCTTATACGTTCTTATATTAGTGTTCTTATCTATGTTCTATCAAATGTTTGTTATATTTCTTCTTTTGTTGATAAAAGCTATTCTGAGGTGCATTTATTGTACATTTACTTTTCAGAGGAGTCTATTCAAATCATTTTCTCATTTTTATAAAATACTTATTTTTAATTTCTAAGCTTTTTGAGCTTTCAATATATTATAGGCATTACTCATCTGACATAGGAATTGCTGGCAATTATGTGAACTGTCTCCACTCTTTTCATTTTGCCATTTACTTTACAGAAACATTTTAGTTTGATGCAATCCCATTAAGAGGAGGGAGAGGAATTATGGAGGAGGGGATAAATTTGTTCAAAGGGCACTAAGTACAGTTATGGATATACCAGTTGAAAGCCCTTCCTAGTAAAAACATATGTTAATTCCAATATAAAATAATGATAACAATAATAATAATAATAATAATAATAATAATAATAATAATTGAGAATAGGAATCAGTTGTTTTTGGATATATGGGTTGATTTTTTGGATTCTGTATTCTGCTCTATTGGTCCATCTCTTCTTGCGATGTTTGCATGTTCTTACACTATTTGGGTTACTATGGCTCTAAAGTCAGTCTTAAAGAAATATGGTATTACAATGCTTCCAACTTCGTTCTTTTTGACCAAGATTGAACTATTGCGAGTGCTTTGTGCTTCTACATACATTTCAGTGTTGTCTTTTTGATGTTCATAAACAATATCATTAAATTCTAATAGAGATACAGATTACATTGGGCCGTGTGGACATTTGCTCACTGATTTTTTTTTCATTCTAATAACGTGGGAAGTCTTTCCAGTTTTATATTCTCCTTCAATTTCTTTCATCTGGTTTTATTTTTTCTTTATAATTTTCATTATAGTGTTTCACTTCCTTATTCAATTCCTGGGAACTTTGTGTTGTCTTCAGGTGCTCCTAAGTATAGTGGCATGTTAATATGGACTACCAGCCAAATTAAATGGAAAATATTCCTAAGAGTTAAGTAAAGCACATCTCTGGGTATGTCTATGAGAGCATCTAGAGTAAGTCAACTTAAAGGAAAAAACCTGGGGCCGGGAACATGGTAGAATGCTTGCCTAGCATACACGAAGCCCTGGGTTTGATTCCTTGGTACCACATACACAGAAAAAGCCAGCAGTGGTGCTGTGGCTCAAGTGGTAGAGCTCTAGTCTTGAAGAAAGCCAAAGGACAGTACTCACGCCTTGAGTTCAAGCCCCAGTACTGTCAAAAAAGGGAAGGGCAGGGAGAACCTTCCCTGAATGCAAGCTGTACCATCTGTATACTGGGACCCAGATAAAATGAAAATGAAGAAGGAAGGAGACCACTGACACAGGAATCTTCACTTCTGCTTCTGTTGCCATGAAGTAAACAGCTCCCTATTGTGAGATTCAATCTGACCTCAGTTTCAAAAACAAAGAAATAGCTGAACATACTCTGAAATTTCTAAATCCATGAATCGAAATAATTCTCATCTTTTTAAAATTGTTTCTCATGGGTATTTGTTACAGAGGTGAAATATGAACTAACAAATTCAGAATCATGCAATCTATGAATTGCAATCATTTAACTTCTTCATTTCTTCTATTTCTTTCACTTGCGTAACTGCACTGGTTAACACTTATAGTACAAGATTCAGGAGTGGTGATAGGATTTATCCCTGTCTTATTTTTGATCTGAGAGGAAATGTTTTCATTTTTCCCCATTAAGTATGATTTTGACAGTGTGTTTTTCACATACAACCTTTATTTTGTTAAAATAATACATTATTCTTCCTAGATTGTTCAGAGTTTTTTGGTGGGGGGCAGTCGTGGAGCTTGAACTCAGGGCCTGGGCACTGTCCTTGGGCTTTCTCAAGGCTAGCGCTCTACCACTTGAGCCACGGTATCATGTCCAACCTTTTCTGTGTATGTGGTACTGAGGATTCAAATCCAGGGCTTTCTGCATGCAAGGTGAGCACGCTACCACTAGGCCACATTCCCAGCTGTTCGGAGTTTTTAATCATAAAAGAATGACATTTTTGCATTTTTTTAGTAATGGCACGTGAACTCAGGGACTGATTGCTGTCCCTAAGCTCTTCAGCTCAAGGCTATCACTCCACCACTTTACGCCACTGCTCCACTTCCAATTTCAATTTTCTGGTGGTTAATTGAAGATAAGAATTTTATGGACTTGGGTCCATGTAGAGTGCTTGAACCCTGGGTTCAATTCCTCCATACCACATACACAGAAAAAAAAAAGCTGGAAAGTGGTAGTATGGCTCACGTGATAAAGTGCTAGCCTTGAAAATGCCCAAGGACAGTTCTCAGGCCCTGAGTTCAAGCCCCAGGACTGGCAAAAAAAAGTTTCATGGACTTTTCTGTCCAGGCTAGTTTCAAACCATGATCCTTAAATCTCAGCCTCCTGAGCATCTTGGATTACAAATGTAAGCCTCAGGCATGTAGCAAGAATGACCTATTTTTTTTTTGCCAGTCCTGGGCTTGAGTTCAGGGCTTGCGCACTGTCCTTGGACTTTCTCAAGGCTAGTACTTTACCCCTTGAGCCTCAGCACCACTGCCGGCTTTTTGCTATGTATGTGGGGTACCGAGGAATTGAACCCGGGTCTTCGTGCATGCTAGGCAAGCACTCTACCACTAGGCCAAACTCCTGGCCCCAAGAATGATCTATTTTAACAGTTTTGTCTACATCGGTTTAGATGATCATATGATTTTCATCCTTTTTTTCTAGTCACGCATTGTACTTCTAATTGTGTGTTGTTTTTTTTTCTAAACTGAAATAACCTTGCATCCTAGGATAAAACCAAGATAAAACTAAAGGATATGTTCTTTTTGTTTGTGCTGTTGAATTGTATTTTCTTTTTTTGCCAGTCTTGGGCTTGAGCTCAGGGCCTAAGCACTGTCCTTGGACTTTCTCAAGGCTAGAGCTCTACCACCTGAGCCTCAGTACCACTTCCAGCTTTTTTCTATGTATGTGGTACCGAGGAATCAAACCCGGGTCTTCATGCATGCTAGGCAAGCACTTCAACCACTAGGCCAAACTCCCAGGCCTGTTGAATTGTATTTTCTAATATATTGTTGAGGATTTTTTTTGTTTCTATGTTCATCATCATTATTGGTCTTAATTGTGTTTTTAAATTGTACCCTTGTCAGGTTTGGATATCAATGTAAACCTGGACTTATAAAATAATTTGTAAATATTTCTTCTTTTTCAGCTTTCTTGAGTAGTTCAGTTTTCTAGTGTCAGTTCAGTTTTAAATGTTTTGAAAAATTTAACAATGAAACCATTCTGTCGCAAGATTTTTCACCTTGAACATTCTGCTGTTAAAAACTCATTATTTTTATTAGATAAATCATGATTTTACAATCTTTTGGATGAATATTATTGTAATGTATGGCCTATGATTAGTCTTTTTTAACATATTTTATGATTTGTAATCGTATAGTCTTTTCAGTATAATTCTTATTATTTGAATTTGTGCTATCAGTTGTAATGTGTCCTTATCATCCTTAATTTATTTGTGCTTAGTTTTTTGTTTTTGTTAGTACAGTGAGATTATTTTGTGTATTTTTTTCAAAAAACTATCTCTGTGTCACTGATCTTATTCATTTTTAAGTCAACATTTTGTCTGTTTCTGCTCTGGTAATTTATTATTTATTTCCTATCACCAATTATTTATTTGTCCTTGCATTCACACACGCCTGAAATATATCACTAGATCATTTATCTAAAACCTTCCTATTTATTTTAGCACTACTGAAGTTTGAACTCAAGGCCTCAAGCTTTTTCTTTTTAATTTTTTGCCAGTCCTGGGCTCAGGACCTGAGCACTGTCTTTTGGCTTTCTCAACACTAGAACCCTACCACTTGAGCCATAGCACCACTTCTGGCTTTTTCTGTGGATGTGACACTGAGGAATCAAACCCGGGTCTCGTGCATACTAGGCAAGCACTCTACCTCTAAGCTAAACTCCTTGCCCTTGAATCAGGCTTTTTAGGTAGGTGTTTTCTTGCTAAGCCATACCTCAATCCCTTTTTGCAGTGGTTATTTTGAGAGAAGATCTCAATTCCTATCCACAATGTACCTAGACCACAATCCTCTTAAGTTTCACTTCCTGTTGCTAACATGTTCAGCTTCTTCTATTGAGATGAAGTCTCCCAGGCTTTTCACTTGCACTTACCAAGAACTATAATCCTCTACATCTCAGCTTCTCACACAGGTTGGATAACAGTTAAGAAACACTACATATAGCTATTGGTTGAGAAAGAGTCTCATATGCATGCCCAATATGACCTCAGTGATATATTACCATATATTAGCATATATAAATTATACTAAGGTGTTTCATCAAGATAATTCATATGTGCATATATTATAACGTAGTCAGATTAGACTTATCTATTACTCTCTTTTTTCCTGGTCCCCCATCATCCCTATTGCTTAAAAGCTTGATGTAGGTTCATTCACATCATTTGCATGAATAGTCACATATATTTGATATTATTTCTTCTCCATTTTTCCTTATCTCTCTCCTGACTGTCCCCACAAACAATCCCATATTTCTATTCAGGGTGTGTGTGTGCGTATGCTTATGCCTTTTACGTTTTCTCAAATAAAAGAGAATGCACAATATTTGGCTCTTTGAGCTTTGTTTATTTCACTCAATATGATGATTGTCAGCTCTATTCACTATCTACAAATGGCACTGATCTTTATTATTGTTATAATATTTATTTATTTATTTCTCATTTTATCTGTCAAGGGGCTTGAACTCTGGGCCTAGACACTGTCCCTGAGCTCTTCAGTTTAAGGCTACTGCTACTTCTTGAGCCCTAGCACCACTTCCCGTTTTTTAGTGGAGATAAGAGTATCACAGTCTTTAGTGCTCAGGTTTGCTTTGAACCTCGACCCTCAGATCTCAGCCTCCTGAGTAGCTAGGATTACAGGTGTGATCCAACGTGGTGGCTCATTTTTCTTATGGTTGACTTGTATTCTATGGTATCTATATATCATATTTTTAATTCATTCATCAGTTATTGGATACCTGGCCTGTTGCCACAGTTTGGATATTGTGACTAGAACGACAATAAATATGGATATGCAAATGTATTTCCTATATATTGATTTATTCTTCAGATACATGCCTAAAGTGGTAAGGTAGTATCTTAAAGCAAATTAATTTTATTTTTTTGCCAGTCCTGGGGCTTGAACTCAGGGCCTAAGCATTGTCTTTTGTCTTTCTCAAGGCTAGCACTCTTACCACTTGAGCCACAATGCCACTTCTGGCATTTTCTGTGTATTTGGAAATGAGGAACTGAACCCAGAGCTTTGTGCATGCTAGGCAAACACTCTACCACTAGGCCATGCTTCCAGCACCCTAATTTTAATTTTTTAAGGACCTACCCATACTGATTTCCACAGTAGATGTTCTCATTTACATTCCCATTAACAGTGCATGAGTATTGCTTTTACCCCTGTCAGCTTTAGCATTTGTAGTTTGTTTTCTTGATAATTGCCATTCTTACCATGGTAGGAAGGAATATTAGTTTATTTTTGTTCAGCATTTTCATCATGGCTAAAGATTTTGATCATTTCTTCATCTACAGGTTAGCAATTTGTATTTCACCCTCTGAGAACTGGCTCTACAATTTGGGATTTGGAATGTATCATTCTATCTGCTCCTGGTCTATACAGCATCTGATGAGAAATCCATTGTCGCTCTTAAATGTGACTGGCTATTTTCTCTTGCAGATTTTAAAATTCTTTGTCTTTTGGGGCTTGAAGTAGGCCTGGGCCCTGTCCCTGAGCTCCTCAGCTCAAGGCTACCACTCTACACCTGGAACCACAGCCCCACTTCCTGTTTTCTAGAGATTAATTGGAGATAAGAGTCTCCCAGACTTTAATGCCCAGGTTTTCTTTGAACCTCGATTCTCAGATCTCAGCCTCCTGAATAGCTGGATTACAGGTGTAAGCTATCACGCCCTGCTTCTAAATAGAATTTTTTTTTGCCAGTCCTGGGCTTGAGCTCAGGGCCTGAGCCCTGTCCTTGGACTTTCTCAAGGCTAGAGCTCTACCACTTGAGCCTCAGCACCATTTTCAGCTTTTTTCTATGTATGTGGTACCGAGGAATGGAACCTGGGTCTTCGTGCATGCTAGGCAAGCACTCTACCACTAGGCTAAACTCCCAGCCCTCTAAATAGAATTTTTAGTGTACTTATTGAGTCCTTCATTGTAAAGATTTCCCTTTGTTTCTGTTCCAGAACTTGTCTTTACTGAATTGCTCATTTCCATCCTTTATTGTCATCCTAATTTGTTACAAATGCTTCTCTGTGTTCTCTTGAGTGTCACTGATCTTTTTGTAAATCACTTTTGAATCCTTTCTCATGCATTTTCTTCACTTCAATTTCTTTGGCACCCATTAGAGTTATAACCTTTTGGATGTATTATATTACCCCTTTGTCATATTTTGTGTGCTACTCTGTTGAGATTTACTTATCTGCATATTTTTATCACTTTTATGTGATAGTTTTATTATTGACTTTCTCCTAAAGATGTATCTTTGCACAATGGTTTGTTATACCATCTTGCTTTTATTTCTAGCATGACTCCATAGTATTATTTCCTTTCACTTCCCGGAATGTGATTAGTAGGTTTTGGCATGATGCATATTGTTTCAGAGTGTGAGAAACCCATTGTCTATAAGGTCACACAAGAGTGAAGAAATTTTAGTAGTTCAGGAAGCTCTGGTGTAGATAACACAGTGGATGCAATGCACTGGTTGGAAGAGTAATAACCATTATCAGATGATGAATTTCTTCAAGCACTATTAGCATTATTTCTGTTGCTTGTTAGGGCTGTCTAGGACTGACTGCATCTATGGTGACCTGGAGACTGAGGCTCTTTTCTCCCAATCATGTGGTGCATGAGGAGCCCTCATGGCAAGAACCACTTGTTCATACCAAGTGCTCTTACCATGACTGGTCAAAAAGGATTTGAAAGCAACCAACAGTGATGATCCTGTAGGTGTAGTTGCACTTAGACATGTGGTATAGTTCCTCTCTGTTGTTAGTGGGAATGTATCTACCCAAGAGCAAGACCTCAGGTCTCCTTACCTGTGCATACCTAGGCCAAAAACAACAGCTCCATAACTGTTTCAGCGGTGGTGCCTGCCTGGTAGTGAGCTGAGCAAAATACCTGTAGGGGCCTCTTTTGGCTCTGTGCACCAAGGATTGAAGTAATGGCCTAGACTAATCTTTTCTTTTCTTTTTTTGTTTTTGTGGGTCATGGGGTTGAACTTGGCCTGGGTACTGTCTCTGAATTCTTCAGCTCAAGGCTACCACCCTACCCTTGAGCCAATCCCTACTTCCCATTTTCTAGAGGTTAATTGGAGATAAGAGTCTCGGGTCCTTTTGTGCCCTGGCTGGCTTAGAACCTTGATCCTCAGATCTCAGCCTCCTGAGTAGCTAGGATTACAGGCATGAGCCACTGAGCCCAGCTGACTAATATTTTCTTTAGCTGAAATGCCCACAAAAGTGAGTAAGAGCAGAAAGCAACTGTAGGCAGTCATTTTCTCTCCAGACATCCCAAAGATATTGATATAACTGGAGAGTGGCTTAGCTGAAGGTCACCCCAGGAAGTTCCTTTGGACAACACAACAATAGAGGCATGGATTTTTTCCCCACCCTACAGTTCTGTGTTGCATTGGAAGAGGGTGGAAGAAACCATATGTATGATTGCTTTCATTTCTAACACCTGCATTCACATGTAAATGGCAACAACACTGGTCTAAAGGGCTAGGCTCTCTACCCTTTCTGTTCATGAAGAAGGCACCCTATGTCCTCCTCTTTGTTGAAACACCAGTCCCTTTCTTCTTTTCTTTTTTTTGGGGGGGGGGTTAGTCATGGGAATGTCTGTGATACCCCATAATGGGGATATTACAGTGGCTTCTGAGCTCTAGAGATGTCTTACATTCACACAATTCTCCTTTACCAAGATGGCTCCTTATGACAGCACTTTGTGAGCTAACTACAAGATGGTGGGAAATCCTTTTCCAAAGGGAACTTTTTGCACCAGTTTCAAATTACTGTTCTGTTGTTAGGCTGCAAGAGTGTGAAGTTAGTGAAATTTTAAAATAGCCAGAACTACCATCATCCATGTTGTTAAGCGTTTAACTTGGACTCTGCCTTTCTTCCTTAATCTTGAAGAAGAGACACATCTTCTGCCTCTAACTGGAACCTGGGTATCAAGTGCTGGAATATTTTGTTTCTCTTACTATGCCATTGTCCTAGGTTTCTGATTCTTATATGATTCACACGTTTCTCTCACCATTTCCAGACTTCTCTGATAGTTACTCATCTCAAAATTCAGCTATGCACCTATCTGTTGCTTTACTTCTTCTTTCTGGGAGATCTGTTGCTGGGTACCTCTGTCATCTATATTATATTTTATTTTATTTATTGCTATTATAAAGATGATATACAGAAGGATTAGTTACATAAGAAAGGTAATGAGTACATCTCTCATTCAACAGTATTACCCCTTCCCTCGATATCTTCCAGCTTTCCCCTCTCATTCCCATCTACAGGCTGTATAGTTCGTTTGGAACATACTACATTTGTTCACCCTTTTTCCCTCCATTTCTGTCTGTCACCCATCCTAAAGAATCTCTATTGTAATGTACATTTGGAAAAATGGAGCTAGATAAAGTGAGGGGACTGGTGGAGTTGGGAGAGGCAGGGTAAAACAATGCAAGGGGTGACTGATCAAGATGCATTGCATTCATAAACTAAGAGGTTGGATCAAAATCTCTTTGTAAAGCTACTTAAACATAATAACAAATCCAACTTTAAAAGTTTTCAGTGTTGAAAACGGTGCATGATATTGTGAGGTGTGAAATGTGGCTCAGTTAGAATCACAATGTCTATAATCAAATTGTAGGAGTAGCACTTAAATTTACTTGACAATAATATACTGTACATCGTCAGTATCTTTGACTTCTATATGTGGCTATTATATAGAGAATTGATATCTCTTACTAAAGCTTCCTTTAAATCTTCAGTCAGAACTCCAATTCTCTTTTATCCTCCTGGGATTCTATGTAACCAAGAGGGGACAAAGAAAACAAATTTCATGTCCAACTAACACATATGCGCATGTGGCTGAGCCTTAGCTAGTACGTGTAGGAGGGAAACAAAAGCATCAGCACCTTGTATATATTCAGACGGACAGGTGGCATCAAGAATACAAAGAATTGGCACAAAGGTTGCACTCATAAGCTCATATTAGATCTCTGTCATAACCAGCCCAAACTGATTCTGGTTGACATTTCTTTCTATTGGTCCACGGACATCCATATTCATTCAATAAGTCTATAACAAGTTGATTCTCTACTTCCAGCACAATTTCCCATTACACTCCTGCAGGTGCATATTGCCTTTGATCTTCTATCAGGCACGAAGTCCTCAATCCTTATCCTACAACCACATCCTTAATTCTCCCTCATCAACAGGAGAATCATTTATTATATAGTTGATCAGACACTGTGATCTGTGCATTCATCACATAAATTACACCATTAAATTCCAGTAATTGGTTGATAAGGGCCTTATTGTTCCTCTTCCAGAAATCCATGCCACCAAGAATCCCATCTTCATTACTACTAGTGAAGATTACAAGATTTTGCCCTATTTACAAGTTATTGAGTCAAATAGCTGTACTACCCACCATAGCCATGCTATAGAAACAGCTCAGATGCCCTTCAATGAATGAATTGATGAAGAAAATGTGATATACATATATATATATATATATTCTATTCATTCATTGTGAAGAATGGTATTACGTCATTTGCAGGGAAATAGACCTGGACATTATGTCAAGTGAAATATTCATGCCCAGAAACACAAAGGACATATGTTTTCTCTCATATGTGGAAGTTGGATCCAAACTATGAATTTATATGTAAAATATACAGGGTCACATGCTTATATCACAAACACATTAACTAAAGTATGGTATATACAAGAAAGGATTCAAATGAGGTAACTCCTTTGAATAACTAACTTACAGTATAGCAAAATGGATATCAGGAAACTGGAACGTGTTTTCAGTGGGGGTGAGGTCAAGAGGAGAGTAAATAAATGGAGAGAGGAGGGGTGGGTGAGTACAATCTTAACATTCAATGTACATATGAAAACATGCAACTCGGCAAATTGAAGGAAATGGGTGGTGACGGGGGTGAACGATAAAAGGAGTGACATTGATCTAGATGCATTGCACTCAGAAACAGGTTGAATTAAACCCCTTTGAATAACTATATAAGGTAAAAAATTAAAAAAAAAGAAATGAGAAACTTCCAAAGGACAGTTTGTCAGCAAGAGCAACATATTGAATATTCATATTTTTGCAGTAGATCCCCAAGTCTTATTTGCTGCAATGAGTCGCAAAATGGCCAATTAATACTAATATAAGCAATAGCACAAATTTCAGAAGAGGACATCTCAGGATGGAGGAACTTAGTATTTCTGTGTGTGTGTCAGTTCTGGGACTTGAACTCAGGACCTGGGTTCCGTGTCTGAAATATTTTTAGCTCAAAACTAGTGCACTATCACTTAAACTACAACTTCCAAAAGTGAATTGGAGATCAGAGTCTTATGTACTTTTCTGCCCAGGCTTGTTTGAAAACTTGATCCTCAAATCTCAGCCTCCTGAGTAGCTAGGATTACAGGCATGTGCCACTCATACACAGCAACCCGTATTTCTTTTACTCAAGGCTAGTGCTCTACCACTGGACCCAGAACTCGATTTCAGGCTTTTTTGGTTGTTAATTGAAGGTAAAAGTCACACAACCTTTCTGTACCTGAGCTAGCTTTGAACCACTATTCTTATATCTGTCTCCTGAGTAGCTAGTATTACCAGCATGAGCCACGGTTATCTTGCTGGCTAAAATTCTTTTACTTTCAGTTAATCTCTTTAATCTTCACACCCCGCCCCCGTTTTTGCTACCAGGTTGGAATTTTTTTGTTGCTGTTTTATTTTACTCATCTATTTTTTTTACTGACCATCCGTTTACTACTGAAGATCATTTCTAAAATTATGCCAGAGTAAGGATTTCTGTCTTTTGCTCCAGAAGAAAGCTTTCTCCATCTCCTAAATCGTTTCTATAACCCTGCTACTTCAGATGGAGCCATTAAATTTTCTGAAGCTATTTGATGTTCAAACAACTTTCAAAAGACACCAGTCAATATGTCTTATTTGCAAGATGTAGAGACACATGTGAAACTTATGCCTGTCTTCCAACAATGTATGCATGAAATTGCTAGTACTGCCTTGTCTTCAAATACAATGCTCAATTTCAAGGAACGTTTAACTGTCACCAACACTGCACAGGGTACCTCACATTTGTTTTACTGATCGATACATATCTTCAACTTTCAGATATGTTGCTCACCTAAATGTATATGAAATCATACATAATATCGGTTTCTATTTTCCTGATTCCAGACAAGATTCATGTAATCCTTTATTCATCATCTAATACATTTCCAGTACTCTTGTTAAGTACTTGAGATAGAATTGTAAGCATGAACAAAGAAAAATCATGCAATTTTAAGGCTTTATGACAGGGAAATAAACATTAAGTGAGTAATTTAGTACATAAGGTGACATATACTATAGATGAGACATATACTATAGATAGAGCAGTGAATGCTTGCTAACTATGTACTCTACTACTATTCTGAATTGGCGTATTTCTTTTTTCATATATTTTTATTGTAATTAATAGAAGGGTAACATTATATTCACCAGATAGAAGGTGCAGTACTTCACAAACATTGATACCCTTTCTCATGTCTTGGTCCACATTTCCCTCCCCCACCCCTGCCCCTCATCTTATTTTCCTATCCTATTTCAAATAACCAAACAAACATATATACAATGTATCAGATAACAGGGTAAAATACTGTAACAATATGAGATAACTAAGGGGCAGCAAAAGAGATGAGAGGTAACATAGTACATTAAGGACAACAATCACTCATTATATGGCTTTTGTTTCTTTTTTTTCAATTTTATTTTTTTATTGTAATTAGTAAAAGGGTTACATGATATTTGCCAGTTAGAAGGTGCATTAATTCACATACATTGATACCCTTTCACATGTCTTGGTACCCATTACCCTCCCCCCACTCCCCCCACCCGTCTTGGTTTTCCCCCCTTCCCTATCAAATTTCAAATAATCAAATACAAATAAATTCAATATATCAGATAACAAAGTGAGATACTATAACAATATGAGATAATCAAGGGACAGCAAAGGAGATGAGAGACAACATAGTACATTAAGGACAACAATCATTCCTTATATTGCTTTTGTTTCAATATCCTGGAGGTCCTTTCAATTAGCTTCATACTATATGGCCTTATGTATCAAGATTTTGCTCTATTGCAGATCTCTGCTAGTAGAGCCCAAGGTTTCTACTGATTATGACAAATGAGGGAAACCATTGAGCCTAAGTTCCTTTGAGTCTGGCTTACTTCACTTAATATGATTTTTTCTGTCTTTCCATTTCCTGACAAATGGGGCGATGTCATTCTTTCTGACAGCAGCATAGAATTCCATTGTGTACAAATACCACAACTTGTTGATCCACTCATCAACTGAGGGACATCTAGGTTGGTTCCATATCTTTGCTATGGTGAATAGTGCTGCAATGAAGATTGTTGTGCTAGTGGATTTAGTATGCCCTTGTTTCTGGATGGTTGGGTAAATGCCAAGTAATGGAATTGCTGGGTCATAGGGGAGTTCTATGTTTAGCCTTTTGAGGCACTGCCACACTGCTTTCCATAGTGGTTGAATGAGTTTGCACTCCCACCAACAGTGTAGTAGTGATCCCTCCTGGTATGGCTTTTGTTTCTATATCCTGGAGGTCCTTTCATTTAGCGTCAAACTATCTGGCCTTATGTATCTATTGTAAATCTTATGCTCTATTGTAAACCTCTGCTAGGAGAGTCCAAGGTTTCTACTGATTATGACAAATGAGGGAAACCATTGAGCTATGTTCCTTTGAGTCTGGCTTACTTCACTTGATATGATTTTTCGAAGTCTTTCCATTTCCTTACAAATGGGGGGATGTCATTCTTTCCGACAGCAGCATAAAATTCCACTGTGTATAAATACCACATCATGTTGATCCACTCATCTAGTGAGGGGCATCTAGGTTCATTCCATATCTTTGCTATGGTAAATAGTGCTGCAATGAACATCGCTGTGCTAGTGGCTTTAGTATGTCCTTATTTCTGGACGAGTGGGTAAATGCCCAGTAGTGGAATTGCTGGGTCATAGAGGAGCTCTATGTTTAGACTTTTGAGGAACCGTGAACTGGCATATTTCTATAGAAAGATTGTACTTTCCTTATTGATGGTTCAATTTATGATTTCATTCATTGTGCATATTCTAACTTTTAGCAAAATCTTACTTCTCTCTTCTTTATTGTGATGTCTGTTTCGCCAGTCCTGCGGCTTGAGCTCAGGGCCTGAGCACTGTCCTTGGGCTTTCTCAAATCGAAAGGTCTCCCACATAAGACACAGCACCACTTCCGGCTTTTTGTATGCATGTGGTATCAAGGAATAAAACTCAGGTCTTCATGCATGCTGGGCAAGCACTCTACCACTAGGCCAAACTCCCTGCCCTTGTGATGACTTTTATAATGAGGAAAGTCTACATTTCAGTCTAACCATATTTATCAAACCTTTCCTTAATGATCTGTGCTTTTGTGTTTTTGTTTCCCACTTCCTGGGTTCAGAATTACATATTCATTTACATTGTCTTCTAAATGTTTTATATATGTTTCTTTTCTTATCAGGATATTAATATGATCCATTTGACATTTATTGTGTGTGAAATATGAAGGGATATTTTGCCGTGTGAATAGCCAATTAATTCAGCATCACTTACTGATTCAATAGAGTATTGTTCATTAATCATTTGAAATGCCACTACTCTTATGACTCAAGTTTCCTATGTGCAAATGTACCTTCAGGGTACTAGGTTATATTGGTATATTTGATTTTGCTACTTTAATCTGGAAACTTTATAGACTACCCTCTGGAGTTGCCAGAGTAAACTTAAGACAAAACAAGTTATTTTTCTACTGAAAGATTCTCTTCCTCCCACTCTGTCTCTTAATACCAAATCTATATTCTGCTCCCAGACTGCAACCTGCAGGGCTCTAAACTTTGATTCCTCAGTCCCTCTGACCTCTTTAAAATTACCTCCTGCTCTCCCCTACTTGCTCATTCAGTTTCAGCCATGCTGACATCTTACCTGCTCCCCTGAAATATATCAGGCCTTGGGATGGCTTTTTTTTGAGGCTGTTGTTTTTGTCACTTGTGGGGTTTGAACTCAAGAGACTGAGCACTGTCCCCGAGCCTTTACACTCAAAGCTAGTGTTCTACCATTTTGATCCACAGCCCCACTACCCATTTTTCTGGTGATTAATTGGAAAAAAAAGTCTTGAAGACTTTCCTGCCCAGGCTGGCTTTGAACCATGATCCTCGGATCTCAGACTCCTAAGTAACTAGGGATACAGGTATGAGCCACTAGTGCCAGGGAGGGACCTCATTTTTTGGCCCTGTATCTGGAATTGTCCTTCACCTAGCCAGTTACAGGACCACTCTACTTATTACATTCAGGTCTTGACTCAAGAGCCAAGTGCTCAGTGAGGCCTCTCCTGACCATTCTATCTCTCTAAATAGACCCTCCCTGGAATTGCAGGTCCCATACCTTGCTTCTGTTTTTCCTTCTTAGCACTTGCCACTATGAAAATAGTTTTACTTAGCTTGGCCACTGTCTCTGTCCCTAAAATGAAATCTCTGTGTGGGTAAAGTCCTTCTTTATGTGTTCTCTGCTGTATCATCAGTGCTTTGTCTAAACAATGCCTCGAAGCCCCCTCCCGTCCAAAGCACCTGTGAGATGAAGATAAAACAAATGAACTAAGGACACAGTCAGGACAAGGAAAGCTAAAATGGGCAGGATTTGCTGGCTGTCTCCATAAAGGTACAGATACAAATGCCTCCAGGGGACAAGTGTGCATTTTATTACAGTGAAGCAGACCAGCTGGGGGAGGGGCAACTGGAAAGGAGATTCTGAGCCTAAAATGGGCTAAAACCTACCTGAGATCTATATATCCTTGATGTATATATGCCTATAACCTTGATGGAATGTGGATCTCAATTATGTTATTTTTATGGCTCTATTTGATTTTTTTCCACAGAAGCCAGAGATCAATTTACATTATTTGAACTCTCCCAAATGCCTAAAGTACCAAATTTAAGCTAGAAAATAATAAAATCCTAAGACCAAGCAACACATGGCAAGCTGAGATTGGTCCCTGGATAGAAAGCTTCTGTTGGCTGGTGGTATATGAAAGAGAATGAATTCCTGTGTGATGAGGTGGGCTTGCTTTGTGTAATTCTTAAGTCAGCCTCAGGGTCAGTGTGGAATGGAGAGAATGAACTACATTTATCACCTTCCTTCAGTCCTCCCGAAGCCTCCTGTTTCCACACTCTAGCATGAAGGTCAGTAAGCCTTTCTATTAGGGACTGACTAAGACTCTTTGTCTGGGGGCACAAGTACAGTTTAGTGAAAGTGGGGATGCAGAAATCAGAGACTGCATTTTGAGAGGGACTTCAGGATGACTGGCTAAAGACAAAGCAAAGAGGAAGAGGACACACACTATGCACTGGACACAATAGTTCTCAGGGACTTTATTAAGATTTCATACTCTTTCTCTCAACCAAACACACTACCCCTCCATGTAACAATATACAGCCAAAAGAATTCATTACACAAAGTCACAACTCCCAGCTTAGTCTCTGTGACATCTACATTACCTGGAAGCAAAGAGCTGTATGAACTTCCAAGACACTTTCCTGTGAGTTTAGGGGACCACACTGGCCAGGGGCAAGTGAGTTGAGGTGTCAATAGCCACATGCTTCATGGAGGTTATAGACAGAATAAGGCTATTTGGGACAGAGGGCCTGCCTCTGATGGAGCAATGGTTAAAACCACTTGTGGCGTCAAGCAGTAGCTGAAACATAGATAACCAAGGTCTTCCATTGCCTTGAGAAGATATAAGGCTCAATCTTCTGATGTCCCACCCTTTCTGAAAGCAGGCAAGGAATACTAGCAGGGCATGGTGGTGATGGAGCTCTTGTATTGGGTTCCACAAGGTTCTATTCATCAAGATTAAAAAATTTCCAGACTTGGGGCCGGAAGTTTGGCCTAGTGGTAGAGTGCTTGTCTAGCATGCACGAAGACCCGGGTTCGATTCCTTGGTACCACATACATAGAAAAAAAGCCAGAAGTGGTGCTGAGGCTCAAGTGGTAGAGCTCTAGCCTTGAGAAAGTCCAAGAACAGGGCTCAGGCCCTGAGCTCAAGCCCAGGTCTGGCAAAAAAAGAAAGAAAAAAAAAATCTCCAAACTCAAGCCAGGCTCCCTTGGCTCCTGCTTGTAATCCTAGCCACTCAGGAGGCTGAGATCTGAAGATCTCAGTTCAAAGCCAGACCGGGCAAGAAAGTTCATGAGATTCTTATCTCCAGTTAACCACTAGAAAACCAGAAGTTGCACTGAAACTAAAAGTGGTAGAGTTCTGGCCTTGAGCTGAAACCCTCAGGCTCAGAGTTCAAGCCCCACAAATGATTTAATTTTTTTCCCAAATTCATCAGCACACATCTCTCTAATTGTGAGAATCACACAAGCTCATTCTTCATAAATACCGTAAGGGAGATGAATCATGAATTCTCCTCTGCTCCCAGGTCCTAGATTTATTGCATGTACCTCCATGGTGAAAACTAAGGAGGCATCTCCAGATACCAGAGCTTATGAAACACTGTTTTAGTGTGTTTAGGCTGAGGGTTGAGGTTGTGCTCAGCAGGTATAGCAAAAAGTGTCTGTGACAGGAATAGCCCTATAGCTCTAAAACAGACCCCCTAGTAATCTTCTAACGGCATACCCTTCTGGGGAAGTACAATGCACCTACCTTCTTTGATACCCACCACTTCACTAGTGCACATCAAAAAAGGGTGGATGTGCTCATGCTATGAATGCAACTTTCCCCTGGGCCTTCTCAGATCTCTTAGGATCTGTTCTCCATACTTTTTGTTCTATAGTGTCACTCCCTCATTCTGTCTTTCTGGAATCTGTTTTTCCAGTATCCCTTCATTGCTGGCCATGCTAACCTTGTGTACACCCTCCCTTTGTGTGTCTTGGCCTCTCCACAGATCAGCTCCAATGCGATATTTCCCTAACTATTCTAGACCTCTTCTAAGCTTTGTTTCCCTCCCTATTCTTCTTCTTCTGTCTGTTTTTCTCTAAACCCCCAATTTTCACTTTCTACCATCCTTTACTCCCTTTTATACTGGATTTTCCTCCTAGATTCACCCTGAAGGAGCCTCCTCTTTTTCTGGTGCCTCTCTACCTCTTCTTAAACACTCACCTCCTCCCCTGTCTTTCCCACAGCCCATCTCTAGCTCATTCCCCTCCCCATAGACTGTCTCAGCTAAATTGCATTTCATTTTTAGGCAACAGGTCATACTAGCTGCACTTTATTCACAGGTTGAATTGATAGCTATTCCTTTCTTTTATGACCCATAAAGCAAACAACCCAATATTTTCCACAAGACAAAGTACATACATATAGTGTGTGATATCCACATAAAATTGTGTTTTGCAGAAAACAGTTATGCTGGCAAAGATGTTGGGTTATTAGGGATCCTTAAGCTTTGAATACATTGAAAAATTAGGATTTTGCACATCTACAAATTATACATTTGCCTCCTCACACTTTGCAAATTTTACCTAGTAGGTCTTTTTCACCAAATCATAGACATAGATATGGAAATCATCATCAAACTTGATGAAATACACAGAGGGTTTGGCTTTAACTTGGTGAATGACCTTGCCTGTCCTTTTGGAGCCATCTTCTTTGGTGTATTCCACATGTTTACCTATCAGGCCATCTATAACTCCTTCTGGCTCCCTGTCTGTTAAAGCACTCTCACTGGCCTCTGGCATTATGCGGAGATCACCTTCTTTGTAATCATCTAGAAGCTGGTACATGTATAGAACGGGATCTTTCTCATAGGTGATGTAAAACCAAGCACTCATGATAGGTGCTTGGGCTAGCACCATCCCCCGCCATTCATCCTTAGAACCATGCTCACCCTCAAACAGGTGTTCCACTGCCTTGCCAATGATGGTATTCGCAAGGCGCACATCTCTGACTCGAGAAAATGGCACCTTATCAGGAAGGATTTTAAGTTTTAAAATCCTTTCATCCCGGTGAAGTTCCAGTCCATAGACACAGTCAATTCCATCATATTTCACCAAATAGAGAGAGGGATTTATAGGCACCTGATCCAGAACAGTTCCTTTCCACTGTGTGATAGGTTCATCGCCTTCCTTCCAGCCATGAGAAATTCTGCAGCCCACAATGTTCCTGGGTGGCTGGGATGCAGGTCTCCCCCTCTGCTTCTTGTGAGTGTTTTTTTTCTTCTTTATGTTTGTAGATCCAGTGTGGTGACCTACAGCTTCCCTAGACTGCTGCTTTGCAGCTGTCTTCTTGTGGGGAGTCTTCATGCCTGAAAAGGGAGCAGGAAAGCTAGGGACAAACATTACAGGTAATAGAAGGTGAGGATTTTTCTGTATATTGTTAAGTTCCATGCAGATCACTACACAAGTTATTCACATGTGGCCCGTAACAATATTGTATATCAAGACACTCTTGGAATCTTGCCTGCAATGTTCTCTTTCCAAGCTTCTTTGGCTGCACAAGAGAGCTAGAGAAGATTGTGGCTGTGGAAGTCACTGTAGGGAACACACCAGGACGAGGGAATGGGTTCCCTATCGTATTTCCCAACTCCCTATGGCCATCCCAGTCTCTCCCATCCTCTCCTCCCCTAGCCCAGGCTAAGCATTTATCATTTTCAGCCCCAAGCTCACGTCTCCATCCCCATACATGCATTCTCCCCTTGACTCCTCTCCAGTGCCCTCTGCTATTCATCCCATCATCTTGCCCATACCCATGCCGGTATGCTCGCTTTTCCTTCATCTCTTTACCTGACCATCCCCATTTCCTTCGTTGTCCTCCCATCACGAATCGAGTTCCCTTTCTCGCCACCTTTGTATACAAACCAACCTGGTGTTCTTTGCACCCTGCCCCGCCCCCAAATCACTCTTCCGAGTTTCCCTCACCTTAAATGTTTAGCTCCTGCTTGCAATTTACCTGCCGGACACCCGAACCACGTCCGCGCTTCTGCTTTCACAGTGTGGAGCTCACCTATGCACGAGTCAGGGATCGAGAGGTTCACGTGCCCAAATCGGACACCTCACTGTCGCCTCCACGGGCGACCCTGGAAGCCAAGAGGCAACAGCAGACCACCAGCCGAACGAGTGTTCACAAGAGCTAGGAGACAAGGAGCTTGTCAAGAAGGGCGGCGGAGCAAATGAACGTAACGTCGGACAAGTACCCCCAGCGCTTGGGCTCCACTGGCTCTCTCCGCTTGGGAATCGGGAGGCGAAAGCACCTCGGCCACTTAAGGCTTCCACTAGCGGTTGCCGCCGCTGCAGTCTCGCAGTCTCCTCCCTCTTTTCATAGCAGAGCTTCCTGCCAGGAGAGAGGCCGCCCCTTCCTGCCAAACAAGGCTCTGCAGCCCCCTCCCTCCATCCTAGCGGCTCAATTCTGGATAGAAGGCATTCCTGCGCTGAAAGACACGCCCCTTCCCCCAAGTCCTGAGCGCACAGGCTCGGGAGGGAGGGGGAGGAAGCATCATCTCTCCCTTCCCACCCGATGGTCTACTACTTCAATTCAGGACCCCCCGGGGGCCCCCACTCCCCATCTTTCACTCTGCCCCCTCGGAGCACTTAGCCCCATCTGCTTTCTATCTTCCAGGAATTCGCCATTTCCTTTCCCCTATTCACATACAGAGTTATTCTTTGTATGCAAAAAAAAACCCTGCCTTTCTTGTCCTTTAGGGGTATTTGGGATAGAACGATAGAAATGCAGTAGGGCTTCATGCAATCTGCCTATTTGACCCAATCTCTATGCAAGTTTCCCTGACTGTTTATTCGCCGACTTCAGTTCTTCAGGATACTTTTTGTCTTTTTCTTTTTTTTTTCTTTTTCCTTTTTCCTCGTATTGCAAAAGAATTGCATTCACAATATCAGAACATTGGCTGGAAGGAAAACTTCACCTGCTCCCCTATCCTCTTTCCCCTTTGTTACAGCAAAATACAAGGCTTCATTATTTTCCTTTGCAGTTTTCTATGCTCATAGAAAGCTTGGATTATTTATGCAAATATGGGTGCTAATAGCCTTTGTAAATACTTTCGCTGGATTTTTTTAAAAAAATGAGTTCACATAGCAATATTAATTATGCAGACCAGCAGTATTTGTTTTTATTCAGCCTTTTCAAAGTAGAAATAAAAGTGTACCAATGAAATATAATTCTCTTTTGTCCTCTAGCACAAATCCCATTCTGTCCCAGGATTCTGTATACAAAGCTTCTTAGCGTAAATTTAAAAATGACATTTTGTCCATTTTGTGCCTCATGATATTTTGAATGCATTTTGAGAAAGGTAGCTTTTTTGTGCTATAAGAAAAAAAATTCTCTTCTGTAGCCTACACCTGACATTTTTCAGAGATGGCTCTTAGTCTGATGATCCAATTATGTTCTGTACAGATGATCAGAATGTGACGGCTATATGCTTTGTAAAACTGAACAATACTGTTTTCATTTAATCTCATTTAATGGATCTTTCCTTAACTAGATAATTCTTTTTTTTTTTTGCCAGTTGTGCGGCTTGAACGCAGGGCCTGAGCACGCTCCTTGGATTTTTCTCAAGGTTAGAGCTCTACCCTTGAACCATAGCACCACTTCCAGCCTTTTTCTATGTATGTGGTACTGAGGAATCGAACCTGGGTCTTCATGCATGCTAGGCAAGCACTCTACCACTAGCCCAAACTCCCTGCCCTAATTCGTAAGACTTCAAGAAAATGTTTGTTGTAGTATTGCTTGGTGGTCACATGGCCAACAATTCTAAAATGGAATTTAATTTTACCTATTTAGTTGTTTTCTATAGCTTACATTTTTATTCAAAATTCTGTTAAATTTTTCTTTCATATCAACAAGTTTTCCTGTACTCAAAGTCTATTGTGGAGAACATTTGTGACAATATAATCATATATATTTTTCTGTGAAAGTTCTATATAATCCCTTCTATTAATTTGTTTTCCCCATCTCCTTTCTCCTTATTTTTAAACAGCTTTATGTGGATTTCCTTATGCCTTTTTCATACACAATGCATTTCACAATATATTCACCTCATATCGTTCTCTTTGGCTTCCTCTTTCCTGTCATTTTTTCTAGACAGCTCAAAAATTATAATTATAATGATTCTAATTATATATGGATGTATATATATATATATATATATATGATTGTCTAGATTGTGCATAGGAAAGTAAACATGCAACCTTTGGTCTACTGAATGTTAACACAGTAATTTCTCATTTCCATCCATCCACTACGGGTGGCATGATTTTGTTCTTCGTATTCCAATGTGAGTTCTAATATTTCTTTTTTTTGCCAGTCCTGGGGCTTGAGCTCAGGGCCTGAGCATTGTGCTTGGACTATCTCAAGGCTAGATCTCTACCACTTGAGTTACAGCACCACTTTGAACTTTTTCTCTGTATGTGGTACCAAAGAATCGAACCTAGGTCTCTATACCTTCTAGGCAAGCACTCTACCACTAGGCCAAACTTCAGCCCTCATATTTCATTCTTAAAAATGGTATTGTTTGGCCGGGAGTTTGGCCTAGAGGTAGAGCGCTTGCCTACCATGTATGGAGACCAGGGTTCCATTCTTCGGCACCACATACATAGAAAAAAGCCAGAAGTGGTGCTGTGGCTCAAGTGGTAGAGTTCTAGCCTTGAGAAAGCTCAAGGACAGTGCTCAGGCCCTGAGCTCAAGGCCCAGGACTGGCAAAAAAATGGTATTGTGATCTAGGTGTTAGTGTCTCATACCTCTGTTTCTAGTTACTCAGGAGGATGAGATCTGAAGATCATGGTTCAAAGCCAGCCTGGGCAAGAAAGACCGAGAGAGTCTTACCTTTAATTTACTATAAAAAAACCCAAAAATATAACTATGGCTTAAGTGGTAAATCACTAAGTTGAGCAAAAATGCCAAGGTACAGTGCCACATCCTGAATTCTAGCCCCAGGACTGAAACCATACACACACACACACACACACACACACACACACACACACACACACACGTAAAAGGTGTAATGAACATCTTTTACTTTTACCTGAGATCCTATAAAGAGCATCCTGAAATAAGAAATACTAGGGATTAAATACAAACACTTTCAAATTTTCCAAATCAATCTTAAGGGTTTTCAAAAAATGTTAACAAATTGCCGTGTTTATGGACTCTACTAAATTACAGTAAAATCAGTTACATTGTATGCATTCTCAAGTTATTCACATCCTGGTTAACTTTTGATGTTTACAGGTGTTCAATGTGGGCCAAACAAGTAAATGTGAATTTGTTACTTTAATTCACATTTTCTGAGATTAAGAGAGGTTGAAATATTTCCTCTGATTTGTTTGTTCATTCAGCATTCATTCCAATTGTGCAACTTTATCTTTTTTGTATTCACCTATATATTATATATGATTATTCTCTATATGTGACAACTTCCATGCTTTCTATATAGAATTATCTTTTAATGACTTATCAAATGTTGGCATCCATTGCACATTTATTATGACATTTCAAATATTTAGAGGGATTCTCAACAGTCAATTAATATTTGTTACAACTCTTTGAATTGGCTGTTTAGCTTTCTGTGTACTTGTAGAAGTCATATTGCACATGATAAAATGTAATGCATTGGTGCTGGGAATGTGACTTAGCGGTAGAGTGCTTGCCTAGCATGCATGAAGCCTTGGGTTCAATTCCTCAATACCACATAAGCAGAAAAGGCCAGAAATGGAGCTGTGGCTCAAGAAATAGAGTGCTGGTCTTGAGCAAAAAAGCTCAGGGACAGTGCCTAGACCTTGAGTTCAAGCCCCATGACTGGCAAAAAATAAATAGATAAATAATTTTTTGGTGGGTCATGGGTGTCATCCCTGAGCTCTCTAGCTCACTGCTACAGCCCTACCCCTGGGCCTGGGCATTGTCCCTGAACTCTTCAGCTGAGGGCTACTGCCCTATCCCTGAAGCTATAGCCCCAGTTCCCGTTTTCCAGTGGTTAACTGGAGATGAGAGTCTAATGGACTTTAGTGTACGGGCTGGCTTTGAACCGCAATCCTCAGATGTCAGCCTCTTAATTAGCTAGGATTATAGGTGTAAGCCACCTTGCTTGGCGATACATAATGTTTTAAAGTGTAATGCACCACTAAATTTTTACTGCACATCGTTTTGTGTATTACTAAAAGAAAAAGAACTACCAACCTGCGTTAAGACAGCACTTGGTTACATATATCATTTCCAATAATGTTATGATGTGGTAAATACACACACACACACACACACACACACACACACACACACACATTTTTTTGTCTTGTGACCCAGTCCTGGGACTTGAACTCAAGGCCTGGGTACTGTCCCTAGCTGCTGGCACCCAACCTAGGAGAAGAAATTTTCAAAATCAAAGTAAAGGAATATAAATATGTAAGCACTAGATCGCCATTTTTTAAAGAAACGTGTAAAATTTTACTGGTGAATTGTTTAAGTATAAATTATGCCAGGCGGTGCTTATTTTCTGTAATTTGCTTCCTTTTGGTTTATATCACTGAAGTATTTATTCCATGTTATAATGCCTTTTTCTGATTGAGGTCACTCCGGATTTTACTCCCCAGAAAGAGTTGCCTCAGGTAGGCACTAGTGGCTCACGCCTGTGATCCTAGGTACTCAGGAGGCTGAGATCTGAGGATCATGGTTCAAAACTAGCCTGGAAAAGAAAGTCAAAAAGACTCTCATCTCCAATTAACCACAAAAAGGCAGGAAGTAGAGCTATGGCTCAAATGGTAGAGTGCTAGCCTTGATTAAAATAGCTGAAGGAGATTGCTCGGGCCTTGAGTTCAAGCCCCAGGACCATCATTTTAAAGTCAATTTGCTATGGGCTTAATTAGGGTATCTCTTTTCGATTGTATTGGTCTATGCCTGTTTCTACAAAAATTATGTCAAGTTGCTTTTAGCAACTATAGCTTGTAGTATATCTTGAAAACAATATTGTCATGCCTCCCTCTTTATTCTTTCTGTTAAAAATTTGCTTTGGCTGTTCAGGTTGAGTGTGTACGTGTGAGTGTGTGTGTGTATGTATATGAGTGTGTGTGTGTTTGTTGGTGTCTGCCCTGGGCCCTGGAACCCAGGGCTTGGATACTGTCCTTGATTTTTTAGCTCAAGCTAGCCCTCTACCACTAGAGTCACAGCTCCATTTTAGACTTTTTTGGTTAATTGGAGATATGAGTCTCAAGGCTATTCCTGTCAAGGCTGGCTTTGACTTCTGATCTTTAGATCTAAGTCTTCCGAATGACTAGGATTATAACAGTGAGCCACTAACACCTGGCTTAAGGCATTTTATGTTTTCATTATCATTTTAGGAGTGATTTTTCTAATATTGTACAGAATGTCATCGTTATTTCAATGCAAATTGCATGGAATGTGTCTAATTCATTTTAGAGTAAAATTTACATGGGAACAATATTGATTCTTCCAGTCTATAAACCTCGAAAGTCTTTCCATCTTTTTGTATCTTTTTAAATTTCTTTCTTCAATTTCATGGTTTTCTTTAGAGAGACTTTTAACTTTCTTGAATGAGCTTACCCCTAAACATTTTTATAGCCATTACATATCTGATTGTTGTTACGATTTCTTCCTTTGAAAATTTTCTTTAGGTGTACACAAAAGCTACTGATTCTGTACATCAGTTTCATATTCTGCTATACTGCTGAGTTCATTTATCAGTTCTAATTTTCTATTGGTAGAGTCTTTACGTTTTCCTTTTTTAGTCAGATGACATTATTTCCAAACAGAAATAATTTGTCTTTTTGCTTCCAAATTTATTCATTTTATTTCTTTGTTTTGCTAAAACTAAAACTTTTAGTATAATGGTGAACAGGACAATGGGATTTGGAATCCTTTTCTTGTTTCTGATCTTAGAAGAAATGCTTTCAATTTTTCCCATTCAGTATGATGATGGGATAGAATATGTAATTTTTATTTCATTCAAAATAGGATCCTTCTATGTCTAATTTGTTCTGGGGTTTTACTAGAAGCAGATGTTGAATTTTATCAGCAAGAAATTGGTAGCTGATACATGTATTCCTAGCTGCTCAGGTGGCTGAGATGAGAGGATTAAAATTTGAAGCCAGCCCAGGCAGGAAAATCTGTGAGACTCATCTCTAATTATCCACTAAAAAGCCTGAAATGGAGCTATGGCTCAAGTAGTACAGCACTAGCTTTGAGCTAAAAAAAAAAATTCAAGGACAGCATCCAGTCCCTGAGTTCAAGCCCCAGTATAAGCACAAAACAATCATATCGGATACTTTCTGCATTAAGATAAACTTATGATTTTCTTCGTTCCATTTATTTATTGTTTCATCAATTAACTTGTATATGTTGAGACAACATTGCATCCCTGAACTGAAGTAAACTTGACACTGTGAACAGTCTCATTGTTTGGCCAGTCCTGGAGCTTGAGCTCAGGGCCTGAGCACTGTCCATGGGCTTTCTCAAGGCTACAAGCCCTACCACTTGAGCCACAGCACCACTTCTGGCTTTTGTATGTGGTGTGGAGGAATTGAACCCAGATCCTCGTGCATGCTAGGCAAGCACTCTACCACTGGGCAAAAGTCCCAGCCCGTGAACAATCATTTTTATAAGCTCTTGAATCCCATTTGCTGTTCTTTTGTTCAGAGGCTTCGCATCTATGTTTATCAAGAATATTATTCTTTCTGTTGGTATCTCATCAGATTTTTGTAACCTGGTTATGTTGTCCGCATTAAACAAGTTTGGAAGGGATATTTCCCTTTCATTTCTTTGGAATTGCTTGAGAAGAATTAGAATTCTGTTTTAAAAAGAATCTTTCTTCAGTTTCATTTCCATTCACAGGTGTGTGTGTGCGTGTGTGTGTGTGTGTGTGTGTGTGTGTGTGTGTGCTTAATTGCTCACAAAATTTCCTGCCTGGGCTAGATTCAAACTAAAATCCTCAGATCTTAGCCTCCTGAATAGCTAGGACTACGGGTATGAGTCATGAGTGCCTTGCTTCCACTGATAGTTTTTATTATTATTAATAATTGAATGTTCCTACGCATTATTGCTTAAAATTTCTATATCTTATTTGTTCAATTATTTTAGGCTTTCCATTTTTCTGGGAAAATACTTGTGTGGAATGGTCCTTTGTTTTTCTAAGATGAGTTCTAATGTCTCCCTAGTTTTGTATGTCTTCTCTTTTTAGTATAGGTCAGAGTTTATCCATTTTATTTGTATTTTCAAAACTCCAATTCTATATTCATAGGTAATTTATAGGTTTTTTAGTTTCTTATCTATTACTTTCCTGTACTTTGTTATTTCTTTCCTTTTACTAATATTGGGTTTATCTTTTTTCTTGCTTTTCTACATTCTTAAGATGTATCGTTACATTATTTTTTCTTGTTTTACTTAGATGTTTATTACTATAAACATTTTAGTACTCTTTTTCACATATCTCATTGGTTGTGATACACATAATTTTTAGATTTCTTTGGGATACCTTCATTTGTTAAGGAACATTTTCTCTATGAGTATATATTGTTTATGGAGTTTCATATATGTGACTATAATTTTTTGCCAGTACTGGGGCTTGACTCAGGGCCTAAACACTGTCCTTGGGTTTCTCAAGACTAGCACTCTACCACTTGAGCCACAGCACCACATCTGGCTTTTTTATGTATGTGGTACCAAGGAATCGAACCCGGGTCTTCATGCATGCTAGGCAAACACTCTACCAGTAGGCCAAATTCCCAGCCTGACTATTTTTAAGTAGTTGTACAAAAGGGATTTCAGTTCAACATGTCAGTTTATGAGTACAAAGCAACTCTTTGAATTTTCTTTTGTTGATAATTATTAGCTTTACATGGTCAGAGAAGATACATGATACTGTTTCCAGTTTTGAATTTGTTACGACTTGTTTACAAGCTAATATATCTTCTATTCTTAAAAATGCCACTTGCTAGGTATAAAAGAATGTGTGCCATATTGATAGTATAAACAATTTAAAAATTTCTTTTAGATACATTTTAAGTATGATATCAAGTAACTCCGCTATTCCTTTGTTGCTTTTATGTCTGGATTACCTGTCTATGCATTAACTTACAGTGTTGAACTATCCCAATGATATCTTTCCCTTCTTTTTTTTAAATACAAAGGTACCAATTAGAATCTTTTTTTTCCATATATTTTATTGTAATTAATAGAAGGGTTACATTTCATTCACCAGATGGAAGGTGCATTACTTCACATTCACTAATACCCTTTCTCATATCTTGGTCCCCATTTCCCTCCCCCCACTCCCACCCTTATCTTGTTTTCCCCCCTTTCCTATCCAATTTCAAATAACCAAATACGCATATATCCAATATATCAGATAACAAAGTGAAATACTGTAACAATATGAGATAACAGCAAAAGAGATGAGAGATAACATAGTACATTAAAGACAACAATCACTCATTATATGGCTTTTGTTTCTATATCCTACAGGTCCTTTCATTTAGCATCATACTGTATGGACTTATGTATCTAGGTTTTGCTCTATTGCAAATCTCTGCTTGAAGAGTCTAAGGTTTCTACTGCTTATGGCAACTGAGGGAAACCATTGAGCCTATGTTCCTTTGAGTCTGGCTTACTTCACTTAGTATGATTTTTCGAAGTCTTTCCATTTCCTTACAAACGGGGTGATGTTGTTCTTTCTGACATCAGCAGAGAATTCCATTGTGTATAAATACCACACCTTGTTGATCCACTCATCAACTGAGGGACATCTGGGTTGGTTCCATATCTTTGCTATGGTGAATAATGCTGCAATGAACATTGTTGTGCTAGTGGGTTTAGTATGTCCTTGTTTCTGGATGGTTGGGTAAATGCCAAGTAGTGGAATTGCTGGATCATAGGGGAGTTCTATGTTTAGCCTTTTGAGGCACTGCCATACTGCTTTCCATAGTGGTTGGACGAGTTTGCACTCACACCAGCAGTGTAGTAGTGATCCCTCCTGGCCACATCCCCTCCAGCATCTGTTGTTATTAGTTTTCTTGATCCTGGCCATTCTAACTGAAGTGAGGTTGAATCTTAGAGTTGTTTTGATTTGCATTTCTTTTATAACCAGAGATGTCGAGCATTTCTTCATGTGTCTATAGGCCATTCTTATTTCTTCTTCAGAGAATACTCTCTTTAAGTCTTTGGCCCATCTTTTGATGGGATGGTTGTTTCTTTGGAGATTATTTTTGGAGTGATTCAATTTTTTGAGCGGCTGATATATTTTAGATATGAGGCCTTTGTACGTTGTATGGTTGGTGAAGATCTTCTCCCATTCTGTAGGCTTCCTAATTAAGATACTTGCTATGTCATTTGCCATACAGACTGATTTATAAATTTGGCTTCACTTACTTTAGTGACATTCATATTTATAATTATATCCCTTAGGAATTATATAATGAATTCATTATATTTTCCTTTTTTATATTTGATATACATTTTTATATTTTTGTCTTCTACCTTTTCTGGTAAGAATAGCTACTACTATTTATTGTTGATTCCTGTTTAATGGAGTGTATGTTATCCATCCCTTCATGTTTGGTCTCTGGGTGTCATAATTGGGAAGTAAATTTATACTGCACAGTTAATCATTGAATTTAGTTCATCCAATCAGGCCGTGTTTTTAGTTGTGTAATTTAATTTATTTATTTTCAAGGTTTATATATATATGTGTGTGTGTGTGTGTGTAAAGACCTACTCCAGGTATTTTGATAAGTTGCTTGTGTCTGTATTGTATATCATATGCTCTATTTTTTCTCCTTTTCATTTTTGTGGTTTAGTGGCTATTGTACTGAGAAAGTTTCACATTTCTCTTTTATTGTCTGCTTAACCAAGGGAATTATACTTTCACATACATTCTTCCTATGCAATTATTAAGGTCACTTTTTAATTTTGAATTAGCATATATTAATAATGCAAGGTGGTTTTGATATAGTAATTTCATATATGTATACATGTATGCTGAACGTTTTATATGCTACTTTATATTTTTATTTCCTCTACCTTTAAATGTTTTTTGCACTGGTCCTGGGCTTGAGCTCAGGGTCTGAGCACTGTCCTTGGACTTTCTCAAGGCTAGAGCTCTACCACTTGAGCCTCAGCACCACTTTCGGCTTTTTTTTTCTATGTATGTGGTACTGAGGAATTGAACCTGGGTCTTTGTGCATGCTAGGCAAGCACTCTACCACTAGGCCAAACTCCTGGCCCTAAATGTTTTTAATGAGTTTCATTATGCAATGTCCATATATAAAGATGTCCTCTTCATATATATATATATATATATATATATATATATACATATCCCCTTCTCCCCTTTCATTATCATTTCCAATCCTTTTACATTCATGTTTCATCATCACTATCACCATCATAATCAATTGTCATCATTGCTTTATCTGTAGGACCTACAAAATGAGCAAGAATGTGTGATATTTGGCTTTTTGAACTTGCTTATTTTGCTCAATTTGTTGATTTCAGTTACGTCCACGTTGCTACAAATAACACAGTTACATCTTTGGTTATAGCTGAATAATAAATATTCCATTACATACACACACACACACACACACACACACACACACACACACACACACACCATATTTTCTTTATCTACCCATTAGATTTGGAGCACATTGAATGTTTCCAATATCTGACTATTATAAACAGAACTGCAAAAAATATGGATCTGCAAGTTTATTTTCTTTCTTTCTTTCTTTCTTTCTTTCTTTCTTTCTTTCTTTCTTTCTTCTTCTTCTTCTTCTTCTTCTTCTTCTTCTTCTTCTTCTTCTTCTTCTTCTTCTTTTTTTTTTGGTTGGTCAGGGCTTCAAATCTGGGCCTGGGCACTATCTCTGAGCTCTTCAGCTCAAGGTTAGTGCTCTATCACTTGAGCCACAGAGCCACTTCTGGTTAGTTGGAGATAACAGTCTCACGAACTTTAGTGTCCTAGCTGGCTTTGAACCATGATCCTCAGACATCAACCTCCTGAGTAGCTAGGATTGCAGGCATGAAGCACTGGCACCCAATATCTGCAAGTTTCTTATATGATGATTTATAGTTCTTTGGGTATATGCTCAAGACAGTATGGAGGAATCATAAAGCAATTAATAGAAGTAATTAAAGTAATTAATAGAAGGGTTACATTATATTCACCACATAGAAGGTGCATTACTTCACATACATTGATACCCTTTCTCATGTCTTGATCCCCATTTCCCTCCCTATCCCCGCCCCTCATCTTGTTTTCCCCCTTCCCTATCCGATTTCAAATAACTAAATACACATATATATATAATATATCAGATAACAATGTGAAATATTGTAACAATATGAGCTAGCCAATGGACAGCAAAAGAGATGAGAGATAACCTAGTACATTAAGGACCACAATCACTCATTATATGGCTTTTGTTTCTATATCCTGGAGGTCCTTTCAGGCCTTATGTATCTAGGTTTTGTTCTATTGTAAATCTAGAAGGACTAGTTTTAATTTCTTGTTAAATTTCTATACTAATTTTCATAACAGATGTATTCATTTACATTTGTACCCACAGAATATGAGAGTTCTTATTTCCTCATTTGTTATTTTTTTCCTTTAATGATTGCCATTCTCAGAGGGAAGAAACAAAATCTTGTGTAGTTTTGATCTTCACTTCCTTGATAGCGAAGGCAGTTGTACATTTTTCCTGTATTTCTTAACTTTGTACTTTCTGGGTGTAATTCTTAGTCCATTGAATAACTTGCAAAGCTTATATCTAAATCTCTAAGCTACTTCTTCATTCTGGAAATAATCTCTTTTCATGTACAGATTTTTATATTTTATACAGTCCTTTATATTCTTCATTAATCTTATCTCTTGGGTAATTAGAGTCTTACTGAAAATCCAATTACCAATATCTGTATCTTTGTGAATTTTTTGTTTCTATATGGTAGATTTAAAGTTTAAAGTCTTTACTTGAGTTCTTTGATGCATCCGATGTTGATTTTTGTATAAGAGGAAAAATAGAAATCCAATTTCCACCTGCTTCGAGTGGATAATCAGCTTTCCCAGAATATACATATGTGTGTTTTGTGTATATGTATGTGTGTATATGTGTATATATATGGGAATTCTACTCACAAAAACTTCAGTCACAAGCAAGAGAGTTAGGAGAGAATTAATTTAATAATAGGAATAGCAGAATGAATTAGAATCAGGAAAGAACCAAACATTAGCAGTTCAGTAAAGAAGAAAACTCTCAAGATAAATAAGGGCAAACAATTATTTAACTGAACACAAACAAGGCCACGCTAAAGTTAATTACTGAAGCATTATTTACTACAGCCAAGATATGTCCCTCAGTAGACAAATGGATCAAGAGAATATGGTATACATATACACAACAGAAGTCTATTCATCCATCAGAAAGAATGATAATATACTATTTAGAAAAAAAGTATTAAGTGAAGGAAGCCAAAGCCAAAGAACATAGGTTGCATTTTCCCCCTCATTTGTGGTAGCTAGAATGTCCCTTTAAATCTACAAGTAAAACATACTGAATGATTTACACACACACACACATACACACACAGATATTATAAATTATGTACACATTGAAGCCATAGGAGAATATGCATAGGTGAGGATCAAAAAGACTCAATAGCTATATGCCTATGATTATTTAAAATGAACCTATGAAATGAACTCCAAGAAAAGAAAACAAGACAGAGGTTGTGTTTTGTTTGTTTGGTTGGTTGTTTTTTGCTGTTGTTGCTTTCTTTCCCCTTTCTCTTCTTAGTCTGAATTTGAGAAGCTAAAGAAAGGGCACAGGAAAGATAGAAAAAAGGGTGAACAAATAAAACAATGGTACTCACTAAAGACTATATGGAAAATGAACTGTATATCTTGATAGTGGGGACAGGAGGGAAAAACTGGGAGAAAGTGAGGGAATGGAAGACATGGTTCAAAAAGAGTTGAACACATTACCAGACTCATATAACTGTAACCCCTGTGTATATCCTTGTGTATGACAGCAATAAAAATAAGAAGGAAGTTATGCCTGTATTCCTAGTGCTCAGGAGGCTGAGATCAGAGAATCACAGTTCAAAGCCAGCCCAGGCACTAAAGTCTATGAGACTCTTATCTCCAATTAACCACCAGGAAACTGGAAGTGGCGCTGTGGCTCAGGTGGTAGAGCACTAGACTTGAGCTGAAGAGCTCAGGGACAGTGCCCAGGCCCAGATTTCAAGCCCCATGACTCACAAAAAAAAGAAAGAAAGGAAAGGGGAAAAGTACTGGATTCAATCAGGAAAACAAACAAATAAGTAGGAATTATCAAGCACCTCCAATAGTAATTATAAATGTAAATGGTTTTAACTCTCCAGTTAAAAGACAGAGATTCTATTCTATGTTTCCCGCCAGAGAAATATCTCACTGGCATTGACCCAGTTTGACTGAAAATGAAAAGATGGGACTGTGAAGGATCATGGGAAAATGGAGAGAAGTATTCACGTTTTGACTCTTGGGAAAGAAGAATGAAGTAACACCAGGGAATATTCTGAAGATAGAGAATGAGAACACTGGAAATCATGAAAGAATTGTTTGAAAAGGACAGAGAAACTAAGGCAACAAGGTAAAGCAGAGGGGGAAAAAGCATAACCCTGGATCCTTGGGATGTTAAATGAAAAGCTGTAGATGCAAGCATAATGGTGGTACTGACAACAGAGTAACTGTAGCATAAGGTGACACATCACACAATGATTGCTCCATTGCAGAAGGTTGTCCTTAATGAACCAAGATTTCGAGTCATTTCACTTACCTTAGAAAACTATAACAAAGGTCTATCTTGAGAAAGCACCTATTATTTAAGCCTGAGATCCACTGGAGTCTTGCAAACAAGGATCAATCATCTCTTAGGAAGCTTTGAGACACACAGCTATGGAGGAACAGGATCTGATATGGTTCCATCAAACAGCTAGGATCTCTTGCAGTGAAAGGCACAGTGGTCAGAGGCACTGCTTCATGGATAGCAGAGCTGCTAGGCCAGTCTGAGAGCCCTAAGCCCACAGCCTCTGAATCACCTGATGTCCACACCTATCGACTCCTTATCTCAGGGGTGGGGGCTACTGAAAAATGTCTGAAAGCATTGAGACTTAGCTCTGGAGACTATCCCAGCATCTGTTTATAACCAGGCAGCACTAAAATCCCCAAGCCCAGACTCTCTGAATGATAAGATTTGTATAACTCCACTCACCACATAACAGGTACAGACACCTAAATGTGCTCACAACTATAGATTCAGCCCAGTAACTAATTTAATAGCCATTATACTTTCACTTACACAACTTTTCAAACCACATTGCTTTTTCTTTTCCTTCTCCTTGATCTATCTCTCCCAAGGAACTCAAGAATGTGTTTATAGCTAAAGACAAGGTCGCCACACTTTTATCTTTATCTTGCTGACCAGTCATGGAATATTCAGGACAGCAAAGGATACAACACTGGAGACTGAAGCTTGTCCATTGGGAAATAAGCTCAAGGTCTCTAGCTAGCCCCACACCATGCCTCAGTATGTACAGCCCAAAGACCACAATTTTTGGTTTGTCTAGATAAACCTGTCCTCCTTGGAAGAGATGGGGAAGGATGATTCAAGGAGTAACACTGACCAAGATGCATTCAACTCACCAATGATTACCTTGAATTGAAACCCCTTTGCATTAATGACAATAAATAATAAGCATACTTACTTAAATGTTTTTTTAAAAGCATCCTTTTCCCCCCTATGGAGCTAAGATGGTATTTTTTTTTCTGTGAGACAATATTGTATGGCCCTCATTTTGCCAAGTAAAGATTAATAAACCCTTATTTCCTTTTCTTCAAAACCCTACTGTCATTATTTGGAAATTGGCATTGAGGTCAGGAGCCCGGATTTCCAGTATTACCCTCAGGGATGTGAACTGCTAGGTGGTAGCTAGGGGCATGAAGTATCCAAGACTTCTGAGGACAACAGGGAGTGTAGGGGTGGAAGGAATTACTTTAGATCTGCTGGGCTCAATGCTTACAGCTTTATGCCCCTAGGTACACAAACTGGAGGGGACCTCAGAAAACATATGGGGACATGCCTTAATCAGAATGGCAGTCATTAAGGAAACAACAAATACTGGAGCGGACAATAGGGAAAAAGACTCTTGGTACAGTGTTTCTGGGGATGATCCATTAGGATAGTCAAGATGGAAATGGATGAAGAATCTTCTTCAAAACCTAAAAACAGAGCTGGTTATGGCTATTCATGCCTATAATCCTACCTACTTTAGATGAAGACTGGGGAGTGATGCCTGGTTTTCAGTTCCCAGGCCCAAAGTCCAGGAGTCACAAATTCTATGGAGCCAGTTGCTGCCATATGAAGGGCCAAATAATGAAGAGACAATGGAGGTTGGAGGAAGGAAATTTATTACATGGCAGCTAGGAGAAGACAGCACTGCAGTACATCTTCAGCTCCCACTCCAGCTCATATTGTGTGAAAGTGATGGGGCCTGAAGCACCTACCTTTTGACCACATCTCCACACTAGATGAGGTGAGCAGCAGAAGGAACTGAGACATCCATTCTAGAGTGCTCACACTCAGCCTTCACAATGACACAAACTGAGACTGTCTGGGAATGTAACATGAGGGACAGTCACCACATTACTAGTCTGAAGAATCAATAAGGAAATCATGAACGTGAAGAGGATGGAAGATTCTTTGAACCAGCCACAAGGCCAACTGCACTGGCAACAATCCAGACAGGAGTAAAGTAAATGCCTACACATGGTTCAGGGGATGTGACCAGTGGAGACAGTTTGGGAAGTTCTGTTCAGTGCTAATATTGCACCAGTCATCACATGTATTGCCATGCCCTTGTTTCCAGAGGACAAGCACTCAAGTCTTTAAGTTCTTGAAAATGACATTCATCATTCCCCTTTGTGCTGTAAAACCTGTCTTCTGCGATGCAGGGAACTTGGATGAGGAAACGTCTGTGCTCAGGGTTAAAAGTTGTTCTGCTGAGCCATGTTGGGTCTCTGAGGTGCTAGATCCCCATGTCAGTGTGCTAAAATGTCTGTGTGTTTCCAGAGATGGTGATACGCAGTATAGATTTAGACAACAGTTCCCTTCTCAACATAGCACTCAGTCATTGCAACCTAGGCTCTGGGGACCTGTAGGAAAATGATGTGTTGTTTCTTACATGAGACAAAAGCGACGGAAAAGTCCAGATTTCTCCCCCAACAGAGCTGCAAGACTTGGAAGCTTTCCACTTTCATAGTTGGGGAGCGGGAGTGGGATTTTTCTGGACACTGTTTCCCTTACTAGGCTTTCTGACCCAGGTTTCTGAATTTTACTAGGTTCCAGTCTCTTTCTTGCCTCGTTACAGGGTTAGCTCATGGTTACATATTTCAAAATTAACTATTCAGCTATTGTGATTTTTCTTTATGGAGAAGGTGAGTGCTGGGCACTCACTATTCAGCCATATTCCAAGTTACTGCTCTAAACATGAAGTCATTTTGAATTTTTTTTATTGTAATTAGTAAAAGGGTTACATGGTATTTGCCAGATAGAAGGTGCATTAATTCACATACATTGATACCCTTTCACATGTCTTGGTACCCATTACCCTCCCCCCCACACCTCCCACCCGTCTTGGTTTTCCCCCCTTCCCTATCAAATTTCAAATAACCAAATACAAATAAATTCAATATATCAGATAACAAAGTGAGATACTATAACAATATGAGATAACCAAGGGACAGCAAAGGAGATGAGAGATAACATAGTACATTAAGGACAACAATCATTCGTTATATGGCTTTTGTTTCAGTATCCTGGAGGTCCTTTCAATTAGCTTCATACTATATGGCCTTATGTATCAAGATTTTGCTCTATTGCAGATCTCTGCTAGTAGAGCCCAAGGTTTCTACTGATTATGACAAATGAGGGAAACCATTGAGCCTAAGTTCCTTTGAGTCTGGCTTACTTCACTTAATATGATTTTTTCTAAGTCTTTCCATTTCCTAACAAATGGGGCGATGTCATTCTTTCTGACAGCAGCATAGAATTCCATTGTGTACAAATACCACAACTTGTTGATCCACTCATCAACTGAGGGACATCTAGGTTGGTTCCATATCTTTGCTATGGTAAATAGTGCTGCAATGAACATTGTTGTGCTAGTGGGTTTAGTATGTCCTTGTTTCTGGATGGTTGGGTAAATGCCAAGTAATGGAATTGCTGGGTCATAGGGGAGTTCTATGTTTAGCCTTTTGAGGCACTGCCACACTGCTTTCTATGGTGGGTGAATGAGTTTGCACTCCCACCAACAGTGTAGTAGTGATCCCTCCTGGCCACATCCCCTCTAGCATCTGTTATTATTCGTTTTCCTGATCCTGGCCATTCTAACTGGAGTGAGGTGGAATCTTAGAGTTGTTTTGATTTGCATGTCTTTTATGACCCGAGATGTTGAGCATTTCTTCATGTGTCTATAGGCCATTTTTGTTTCTTCTTCAGAGAAGACTCTCTTTAAGTATGAAGTCATTTTTTAAACTTATTTTCTGGGCTAATATAGAGAATCCAGGAAGCCTATGTGCATGCCAAACTTCCCTTGTCTGAGATCTACCATAGTTTCTGCCTCCATCCAATTCCCCAAGATCTTCTTTCACTTTTTTATGGCCAAAAGCCAGGTAAACAGACTCTAACCCCAGAATCTTCTGAGTGACATCAGGAAAACCACAAAATCCAACACGTCACCCATAAAGATACTATGGTTACACAGTGTGTCCTTGATCTGATGTCTTGTAGACTGCAAATGGTTACCTATTATTTGTTTTTAATCTACTATTTCAGTTTCTTTAGAAAGTTGGTGTATTCACAAAACTGATTTTTCTAGTATTTACTCACATTTTTGGATTACTGCGTACAACAGATGCAATTATTATGCTAGAGATCTTTGTCTTTATTTAATGTTTCTTTCTTGCCCACATATTTTGCCTCCACTGTTTTTTAATTACTGTATGCTTCTGTATTCTTTCCTCTCAGCACATTTATTATATTAATTGATTGCCCCACACTTTGTAATAATACAAAGCCTATAATATAAAATAATATGTTAATATGCTACTAGTAAAAGTAATACATAAGTAAATAGAGATTCCCTTCCTGAACACTTGTTTGTTAAACTTGTCATTTAAAATATGATGTAAAAATCAATGTTAATAAATTCTTTAATAAAAAACAAAAGTAATACATAAATCATATGTAAAGTAATATATTATACTTTTTAATAATACAGTCAATAGTATAGTCTATAAATAATGTGCAAACAACCTAAGTTACATTTTAAGTAAATAACATTATGCTATTTCATATATAATCTACTTATTTTTTTTTTGGTCAGTGGTGGGGCTTGAACTCTGGGCCCTGAGCTCTTCAGCTCAAGGATACCACCCTACCACTTCAGCCACAGCACAACTTCCATAATCTACTTATTTTTGAACAAAGATATTTCCCTCTCTTCTTATCTTAGTCTTTTTTTCTGTTTCTAAAATAGAACATGTTTTGTAACAATAGAAGTATATTTGTGCTGACTATTCTGTAGGGAAGAAATTTTAAAAAAAACAGTTGATTGGATCTGCTGAGGGCCTTGTGCTATATTATTACATGGAAGAAAAGCAGAACTATAAACAAGTGCATGTGGAAGAGACAATTCATGAGATAAATCCATGTGATGGTGACTTGTGTCACCACCACAAATCTATTTCTTCAAGAGGAAGAAACCAGGCAGTCTAGCACCTGCCTAGTAAGTATAAGGACTTGAATTTACAGCTCAGAACTGCAAAAATTAAGAAAAAAGAATTGGGTTAAGGGTTCAGGCTCAAGCGGTGCAGTGCCTGCTTGGTAAACACAAGACCCTGAGCTCACAACCCCAGTACCACTCACCATCATGAGACTTCACTGAGTTTAGCAATAAAGGCATTTAATCTTTCTGAAAAAAAAAACTGATCAACTCTTACTTTTTTGCCATTCCTAGGGCTAGAACTGTCCTAGGGCCCTGTCTTTGAGCTTTCTCAAGGCCAGTGTTCTTACCAGTTGAGCCACAGTGCCACTTCTGGCTTTTTCTGTGTATATGGTACCAAGGAATCGAACCCAGGGCTTCATGCATTCTACGCAAGCATTCTACTGCTAGGGCAAACTCTAGGGCCATAGTCTGATCAACTCTTAAAGGTTTTACCAGCCAACACTGTGACAAAGGCAATGAAATTTGAAATTGGTTTCAGAATGAAAAACTATATTCAGCTCATGGTATTTTGACCCTGATTTCTGGAAACTTACATCTTTCTCCTAATAAAATACATTATTTTACCCGATAGTCATAGACATTATAATTTGTTCCAACATCAATAGAAGAGTCCAACGTCTCTTCTGTGATCGTATGAAATGCAAATGTTACCTACTTCCACAATACAAGGGCAGGATAGACATTTGCAGAGTACAGATCTGTTTACTGCGTAGTTTGAACCGCAAAGATTCAAGCATAACTCAGTAACTTCACTGGCAATAGCAACCGTTGGCTCAGAGTCATGTGTGAAGTTTTGCCAGGTGGTGTTGCTGTTTGGTAGCTGTAAACTTCTGTGTGCCTAATGGAAGCTACATTTCCATAGAACAACTAGCCACTGCCCCAGAAGACTCTGTTTTGTTTTACCCCCATGGTCAATTTTTCCCTAGACCTCCATGGAGTCTTATATATGGAATCTAGGTGGTATGAGAAAAGCCTCTTTTCTATCAAAGTACTTTGCTTCCTTTCCCTTAATCTTGTGAAAATTGTTTTTCTTGAAAGTGCCTGCTTTAGTCAAGTGGTATGAACCTTATTAATTACATTTTAGTTACATCTTTTTCCTGCTGCATTTTAATTAAGGCTCCCCATAAGAAGCTTCTTGAATTTTTGTTACATTCTGTAACCAAGTCACATGCTTTTACTGACAATGAACCTGAGCTCAGCCAACCTGAGCAGGAGGCAGGACTTACTGGGTTAGGGAGGAAAAGGAAGCAGCCTGCCTGCTCTACCTGCTTGTTTGTGAGAATCTTTGGTGGATTGTGTTGCCTTCTGTAGAAGTAAACTTGAATTGCGGGTGTTCCTTTCGAGTTGATGGGACTTTTCCTACATGACATCCTAACATCTGTTCTATGTCTAACTGTGTGTGTGTGTGTGTGTGTGTGTGTGTGTGTGTGTGTGTGTGTGTAACAATTGTATCATAACTCTTTATTCACATCTGCAGAATTAGCAGCACGTAAGTATGAATACCACTAAGTCTTATTCCTTTGATTCTCCATACTGACAGCAATACTGATCCCTGTGTCTGCTTGAAATTAGGTTGGGGCAGTGAAAAAATACTACACGAGAATGCAGCAAAGAACATGCCACAGATTCTCTGGGCAGCAAGCCCATTGTAAGGTACCCTGAGTGTGTATCTCCAAATGATTCTACTCTGCTAGGCTCCTGGGTATGTGTTCAGAGAGGCAAAGATCTCAGAACTATCATTTGGCCTTTATCCCATTGTATTGATTATTCCCTTCCAACCATACTAATAATCACAATTTTTTCCTCACCTGCAGAGCATTTTTTTTTTGGTCAGTCATCACCCTTGAACTCTGGGCCTGGGCGTTATCCCTGAGCTCTTCAGATCAAGGCCCATGAGCCACAGCGCCACTTCCGGTTTTCAGGTGGTTAATTGGAGATAAGAGTCTGATGGACTTTTCTGCTGGGGCTGGCTTTGAACCTGGCTGATCTCAGCCTCCTGAGTAGTTAGGATCACAGGCCTGAGCCATTGGTGCCCGGCTCTGCAGAGCATCTTTATTGCCACTTTTTTGTACCCTTAACATTTGAAATAATTATTGATAGGCAAAGTCTTATAAACACTACGTTGAGGTTTATCTTCTACTTTTATTGTTTCATTTCTCTCCTTCCAAAACAATCTTCCTTGAAGTTTATTTCGATTTCATTGTTATCATTTTGAGCTTGCCTATGAGAGAGTCTTTTTGATCGCTACCATGAGTCTTACAAACATGTCTTTTGTTTAAAATAAGCTATTTTGAAGTAATAACAAGGTAACACATCCACAAAAAAAGTCATTACATTTGAAAACGCTACATTTGAACTCCATTTCTTCTCATGTTCTGAATTCTTCAGCTCCTATTTTAATCTCTCCATTTTGACTATTTCTTAGTGCATTAATGTGCTTATTATTTTTCTTTTTTTGGTTTTTACTTCTAATACTGTAGACATAAATGGCTGCTATATCATGTTTGCAATATTAAAATATTCTGTATAGTTGTTTTTACAGTGAATTTTACACACAAAAATATTTTCTTCTTATTAATGTTTCCTTTCAGTTTGAAAAATTCCCTTCATCATATCTTGTGGAACAGGTGCTGGTGAGATACATTCTCCCAGCCTTCGTAGACATAGCAAAACCTTAATCTTACATTTCTAAAGTCAAGCTTTTTTTAGATACAATATTTTTCTTTAGCAATTTTTTTCATTCAGCATTGTAAGAGAGTTCATTCCTCTTTATCCTGACATGAGCTTTTTGCTGAGCTATCTGCTGTCAGATAAATTGGGGCAGTCTTATGTGTTACTTTGTTTCTTTTTTCTTGCTTCTTTGAGAATTAAAAAACAATAATATTATTTTTGCCAGTCCTAGGGCTTGAACTCAGGGCCCAGGCACTGTCCCTGAGCTTTTATTCCTCAAGACTAGCACTGTACCACGTCAGCCACAGCACCACTTCCGTTTTTTTTTCTGTGTATGTAGTACCACAGAATCGATCCCAGGTCTTTGTGCATGTTAGGCAAGGACGCTACCACTAGGTCACACTCTAGCCTTCCTTGAGAAATTGGTTATAGGGGGTGCCAGTAACACATACCTATAATCCAGCTACTTGGGAAGCTGAGACGTAAGCATTGCAGTTCAAAGTCACCCTGGGCAAGAAATTTTATGAAATTCTTATTTCCAATTAATTATCAACATGCCGGAAGTAGAGATGTGAGCTCAAATAATGAATTCTAGCCTTGAGTACTGACAGTGACCAGCCGCTGAGTTCACACCCCAGGACCAGCACCAAAAATAAATAAATAAACAAACAAACAAACAATAACTTGGCCAGAGGAGAAACTAGAATTCCACTGAGGAATTTTAGCCAAATGATTTCTGTGGTCTCTGCTAGAATTTCCTAATCCTATTTTGTCTTCCTAGGAGCAGATTGTCAGGTAGTTCACCTGTTAGAACCTGATTTATTTTTCACATGGGGCTAAATTAGATTGTCCTGATTCCCTATGAATTATTAAACAGAAAGATTTTGGGACATTCAAAAATAACAACTTGGGGGTCAAGAGTGTGGCCCCCAAGCACTCTACCATAGAGTGCTTGCCTAGCATGCACAAAGCCCTGAGTTTGATTCCTTGGTAGCATATACACACAGTCAGAAATGGCACTGTGGCTCATGTGGTAGAGCGCTCACCTTGAGCAAAATGTGTCTAAGGATAGTGCCCAGGCCCTGAATTCAAGCCCCAGGACTAGCAAAAAAATAAAATTAAAAAGTAACTTGGAACTTGGTTACCAGATGTCTTAGAGTGGATTTTTAATGTTAAATCTGCCTGGTGACATTAATCTTCTTGTAACTGGGTATTTGCATCTTTCTCCATGTTTGAAGTTTTTTCTGTTCTTGTATCTTTGAATAAACTTTTATCCCTTTGGCATTCCCAAGTCCCTTTTGACCCCCTAAAATGGAATATTTATTTTTTTAATGGCATCTTAAATTTTTATTAGCTTTCTTCATTCCTCCTCCTTTTTTTATTTGACTGTACAGTATTTCCCAAGAGTTTTTCAGCTTGCTAATTTTTCTATTTGCTCTATTCTAGTATTGATGCCTTAAGCTACGTTTTTGGTTTGTTTTTGTGCTGGTTCTAGGGCCAGAACTAAGGGTCTAGGCTCTGTGCATCGTTTTATGCTCAGGGATAGAGCTCTTCTACTTGAGCCACACCTCCTTTAAAATGTTATTTGGACATAATAGTTTCATGGACTTACTGCCTCTGGTGGCTTCAAACAACAGTCCTCAGATCTCAACCTCTCCACTAATTAGGATCACAGGTGTGAGCCACCAGCACGTGGCTTTAATTGCATTTTTAATTTTATTTGGTATATTTTTTCAAGTCATGGATATTTGTTTTACTTTCTTTCATTGTTTCCAACTCTATGTTGTTTGATTATTAAATCATTTATCTTTGTTTTCTTGAACTGTGTTGCAATCCTTAAACAACGTATTAAATTCCCTATTCAAAAGCTTTCCTATACTTGCTATTATCTTGGTCAGTTTTTGAATTTGATCATTGGGTTATTTCCTGATTTTCCTCAAAATGTGTTGATGTTAGATGGTTGTGCTGCTACCTTGGCACTGAAAGATTAGATGTTTATTCCAGTTTCCACAATGTGACTTTGTGTTTATATTTTTCCTAGAAATTCTAAATAGGCTTTTTATTTTCTCTGAGACTATAATTATTTCGCTGGTTTTAGCTCTATTAGGATGCCTGAATCAAGGTTTATTCACTGATCCACAGTTGGTGTGTTGTTTTCCCAGCACTTAAATGTGATCTAAACCTGTGTGTTTCCCATCTGTAGGTATATATCTGTACATCATAAGACAGGGCATTTCAGCTCCTCAAATCCTCTCCCTAGGGAATCTTTAATGTTTTCATTCATAAACATCATCCTGTTATCAGTCACTGTGAGGTCCTGCCTGGCTCTGAAGCAAAATCACAGAGAAGTGATGATATCTAGGTTCACGTGCTACACGTATGGCCCCCAGTCAAAATCTTGTCTTATATCCTAGTCTCACAATTCATACACTGTCTTTTCCTCCCAATTCCTATCAGATGAAGTCTTGTCTTGTTCCTGACTCTCCTGCCTGAGGTTACAGGAGAGGTGGTAGAAGCAGACAGTCCACAGCCTGCCTAAACCAGTCCCAGGAACTCAATATGCAATCCGCCTTGGAGTAGAGCTTTTGAATTTCACCATGGCAAGTCTAGTACTGAGTTTCAAGTAAAGTGCCTATACTAGATTCCCTCCTGCCTCAATATCAGTCTATCTCAGCACTACATTCATTGGGGGAAGTGCTATCGCAATACTTTTTTTGATGGGAAATAGATGACGACAGCTGGTCTTTCCTTAATGCATTTTTTCTTTCATTCGTTTTTTGCCAGTCGTGGGGCTTGAACTCAGGACCTGAGCACTGTCCTAGAGCTTTCTCAAGGCTAGAGCTCTACTACTTGAGCCACAGCATCACTTCTGGCTTTTTCTATGTATGTGGTACCGAGGAATCAAATCCAGGGTTTTGTGCATGGGAGGCAAGCACTTTACCAGTAGGCCAAACTCCTGGCCCCCATTTTTTCTTTTTTATTGTACTAAAACCATACTCTAGTCTTTCACTTGATTTAGCATTTATCAAGTTGATTTGGTGTAATAATTGCTAGAGGATTTTCAGGAAATAGAAAGTGTCAAGTTATATTATTGTCCTGATGGAGGCATGCTAAAAACCAATTCTTTGGTTTAAGCAGGAGTGGTTGAAGTACTTTTCTATTTTTTAGATAATCCAAGAACCAAAATTTATATTCCACTCATCCTATCCTAAATCAAGGGAAGGGTCTGAAGCAGGTACCTTTACATTTTTTTTAAATCACACTGTACATGTTTTCTTATTTGCCAGCACTAGAATTTGAACAAAGGGTCACATGTTTGCTCAGCTTGTTTGCTATGCTACTGTTTTACCACTTGAGCCATACTTCCAGCTCTGCTTTTTGTTGGTTGTTTTGAATGTGGAGTCACATGGGCTTTTCTGTCCGGGATGGCTTTCAGCTTTAATCCTCAGATCTCAGCCTTCTGAGTAGCTAGGTTTACAGGTGCGAGCCACTGGTACTGGGCTCACACTATGCATTTTAAACCTTAGAAGATAGATGCTGAATATCGCAAGTTTTAAAATCATTTTTTCTTTATGTGCTGTCTAGGATTCTCCGAAGTAGAAAAGTCTGTCTGTCTGTCTGGTTTTGTTTGGTTTTTTGGTCTTGGGGCTTGAACTCTGGGCCTGGGTGTTGTCCCTGAGCTCTTCAGGTCAAGTCCAGCACTCTACCACTTGAGCCACAGCCCCACTTACGGTTTTCTGGTTGTTAATTGGAGATAAGAGTCTCATGGACATTTGTGCCTAGACTGGCTTTGAACTGAGATCTGAGGATCTCAGCCTCCTGGTGGCTAGGATTACAGACATGAGCCACCGCCACTCGGCTTTCTCAACATATATAATTTTTAAAAAACTAAATGATTTAAGAATCTGGTAGTTAGATGAAGACTAGAAAAGAAGAGGTGTTCCCAGAAAATTCTTCTCGGAAGTATCTGAAGATGTGGATTGATCACATGCCAAAGCCAAGCAGGTAGTCCATTCTCCTTTTTAAGGAAACTGATTGGTCACACCCTCTTAGCAGAGAATCTTTTACTTTTCTCCTCACAAAGCAAACTGGATACCAGGAATGTTTATCTTTCAGGCATTAAGAGGGCACCCAGATTCCTTGTAGAGAAAGAATACAGGAGTATATTTCCACAGAATCCAGGGGGATGTGAAGGATGTTCTCCTGTGAGATTGCATAGCAATGATTATCACTGGGGAAAACCAGGTGAGGAGGTGCAGCAGTGCTCATTCTCTTATTCAAGCCAGAGGTCTCTATACCTGCTTTCAGAAGGAACTGTCTGTGCTGGATTTACCAGTCAGGGAATCCAAGAAAAAGTGCATAGGAAGCAATCTTTCTCCATTCAGGCACAAACTAGGCTCTACTTCGCTCGAAAATGTGGATTACAATAGCTCAAAACCTAGATACATAAGGTCATGTAGGATGAGGCTAAATGAAAGGACCTCCACGATACGGAAACAAGAGCTATATAATGTGGGATTGTTGTTCTTAATGTACTATGTTATTTCTCATCTCTTTTGTTGTCCCTTGGTTATTCTCATATTGTTACAGTATCTGACTTTGTTATCTGGTATATTGTCTAAACATTTGTTTATGTGAAATAGGAAAGGGAAGGGGAGAAAACAAGATGAGGGGAGGGAGTGGGGGTGGAAAATAGGGACAAAAACATGAGAAGGGGTATCAATGTGGGTGAAGTAATGTACCTTCTATCTGGCAAATATGACTATAACCACTCTATTAATTACAAAAAGATAAACCAATTTGTAAATTAAACAAAAAAGATTGTGGAAATTTATCTCAAAAGCAAGCCAGTGCAAGGGGTTTTGTGTCCTTATTCTTGGTGGCAGAGACCTCTATTTGCCCCCCCCCCCGACACACAGAGTTCCTGGGGCCTTATTGCTGGAGTAACCCATGCAAAAATACAAAAATACTGAAAATACTGGCCTGTTTCCTCCAGAGGAGGTTTGCTTTTGTGCGTGTGTGTGTGTGTGTGTGTGTGTGTGTGTGTGTGTGTGTGTGTGTGTGCCAGTCCCGGGGTTTGCACTCAGAGCCTGGACTTTGGGCACTGTCCTTGAGGTTTCTCGTGGCTAGTGCTGTATCACTTGAGCCACAGTACCACTTCCAGCTTTTTCTCTGTGTGGTACTGCAGAATCAGTTCCAGGGCTTCATGCGTGCTAGGCAAGCGCTCTATCGCTAGGCCAAAGTCCAGGCCCCAATGGTTTGCTTTTTATTTTCTACACTGGGCTTATAGATACTTGGTTAGAAGTCACAATTTCAGGTAGCTTTGGGAAAAAGATGAAACAAAGCCTTAGCAGATGAGCAAGTCAGAAGCACAGTAGATACAAGCTATGAGAACTGCTAACAAGGATCATAGCTCAAACATGCCCTTTTTGTTCTTTGTGTTTGGGGAAATTCGTCCTAAGCACTGTTCCCTGCTGTTCCTTAGAGCTTTTGATTTAAAAGCCAAGCTGGAGTCTGATGCTAGTGGCTCACGCCTATAATCCCAGCTACTCAGGAGGCTGAGGATTATGGTTAGAAGCCAGCCTGGGCAGGAAATACCATGAGACTCTTATCTTCAATTCACCACCAGGAAACCGGAAGTGGCACTGTGGCTCAAAGTGGTAGAGAGCTATCCTTAACTGAAAAAGCCTAGGAACAGTGCCCAGGCCCTGAGTTCAAGCCCTATGACCAACAGAACAACAACAAAAAGCCATGCTTGTAAATTTAGCTAAAACTGTATATATGGGCTCTGTAGATGTAGATTAAGCCCTGTAAACCTTAAAAAGAAGCTGGTATCTGAGGTTTGCTTCCTGAGAGTAATGGATAGCCATCTAGATAGTTAGCATATGAATATATCTTTGCTATTACTTGTACTGATAAGGATATGCCCTCTCTTATCTCAATTATAGGGGTCTTTCAACTAGATTCTCACTTTTTCTTGGAGAGTATCAATTTGTCTCTAAGAAGAAAAACAAAGCAAGAGAAATTGAATCCTCTAAAACTTGGTTCCTAGCACCTGTGGCAGGTAAAGGGGGCTCTCCCTCCAAAGGGGATAAAAGTAAAAAGCCACAGGGTATCACAGCAGGCTATTCCTCACAAACAGCTCAAATAAATAAATGGCCCAGAGAGTGCACAATGAGTTGCTTAGATAAAACACTCATTGCACTTTTCAACAAATTCTCAGCACATGAAGCCAAGAGCCATCCTGAGAAAAATGCTATTGCCTACAATATGTATTGCTCTTAGGTCATAAAGCCTGGCATAATCACATCTTATGGTTTCCACTGATACCCCACAGCACTGACTACACAAAAATGAAGGAAGTGTCCCTTGATCCAGACCCCAAGAGATTGATATTGTGGATGTGTAGGCTATGGGAGAGAAATTCCTTCTGGATTCAGTATCATCAAATCCCCCTCTGTCTTAGAGCAACACCAGGGACATGTGGTTTTGAACCAGACTTTTAGACCCCAAGTTCAAAGATCAGGCATCCACAAGTTATGTCCAGCCACTAGTCCCATATGTCAAATAAAGAGACACGTTGAAGGGTAGAGAAAGGAAATTTATTACAGGACAGTCAGGGGAAGTGGGCACTTCAGTACATCCTCAGAGATATAGACATTGTTTTCAGGTTAAATAGGGAGAATTGGAGGCAAGGGTTAAGAAAGATGTGGTGCACCTACTACCTGGTGAATGTAACTGTAACCCCTTTATTCATTACCCCAACAATAAAAAGAAAATAAAAAAATTACAAAAACTACAAAAAAAGAATGAAAGATAAGGAGAGTGAACAAACGTAGCAGTGGCACTCACTGGATATTGTGCTGAAAATAAACACCACAACTTGTGGGTGGAGACAGGAGGGAAACACTGGGAGGGAGCTAGGGAATGGGTGATGTTGTCCAAAAAGAAATATACTCTTGGGGCCGGGAGCTTGGCCTAGTGGTAGAGTGCTTGCCTAGCATGCACGAAGACCCGGGTTCCATACCTTGGTACCACATACATAGAAAAAAGCTGGAAGTGGTGCTGAGGCTCAAGTGGTAGAGTTCTAGCCTTGAGAAAAATCCAAGGACAGTGCTCAGGCCCTAAGCTTAAGCCCAGGACTGGCAAAAAAAATGTACTCTTAATCTGACTTATGTAACTGTAACCCCTTAGTATATCAGCTTCATAATAACAATAAAAAAGTAAAAAAGAAAGATGTGGGTAGCTAAAACAATTTTAAGTCTCCTGATTGCCCCTTAGCTCAGTCTTTGTCCTAAGAGGAATTCCAGACACTCTGTTATTACTTTATTACTGGACAGAACAGGAACAAGGTTGTCTCCTAAGTTTGGGATTGTTTGCTTTCAGATAAGGAGACATTACTTATTTGATGGGCAGTTTCCCTTTCACACAGATGGTTATCAGTGAATCTGGTCTTTCTCTGTGATTGCAAAGTTGACTGCAACAGAGAATCGCTCAGATCAAAGGGAAAGGATTCAAAGTCGGGGGACTTCATTCACAGTACCCAGCAAAAGCATTTTTTTTAAGTTGCCTCTTAACAGTTTCACAGGCAGGGCCCCGGTCAGAAGTTTCCAGAATGGAAAGTATCAGAGCACTAGGTTTCATAGGCCTCCTCCCTCCAGCACAGAACTTAGATGTTCCATTGTTTCCCTCTCTCAGAGGCATCTGGTGTTTCACTGTGGTTTAGGCGATTGTCATGGCTCAAATACACAGACTTCAAACACCTCCATAGAAAATTCATGCCTAGAGTAGTTTAGTTCGTATGCTTCCCAAGTTTGGTCAGCAAACGGTCTCTCATTCTATATTTCACACGTGCTGTGGTAGACAGATGGGGAAAATAACAGATAGAATACCCTTGGTTCTGTCAACATTCTAACCCTATCCAGTTTGCCTATATTCCATCCCAACTCCTTGGAAAATTAATAGGAATTTTAACAAGCTGCAGCTATAACCCACCATTCTTTCCCATACCTGTCAGAGTCTAACCTTTTTAAAAGCCTGAGAATATTAATTCATCATATCTCATTACCATGCACACCCTCTGGAATTTTTAGTACCCTATTAGCTAGGAGGACTTTTCACTCATTTCTTTCTCTGTCTATTATATCTGTTGTCTTTTTTTCTTTTTTGCCAGTCGTGGGGCTTGAACTCAGGGCCTGAGCACTGTCCTTGGTCTTTTCTCAAGGCTAGAGCTCTACCACTTGAGTCACAGCACCACTTCCAGCTTTTTTCTATGTATGTGATACCAAGGAATCAAACCTGGGTCTTCATGCATGCTAGGCAAGCACTCTACCTCTAGGCCAAACTCCCAGCCCCTGTCTGTTTTTTGTTTTTTTTGTTTTTTTTTTTTTCTGTGTGCTCATACTGGGGCTTGAACTCCAAGCCTAGGCACTGTCTCTGAGCTTTTTGCTCAAGGCTAGTGGTCTACCATTTGAGCCAAAGTGCACTACTTCTGGGTTTTTAGTGGTTAATTATACACAAGAATCTCCCAGACTTTCTTGTCTAGTCTAGCTTTGAATCATGATCTTCAGATCTCAGTCCCCTGAGTAGCTAAGATTACAGGTGTAAGCTATCAACACCTGGCTTGTCTTAATTTTTTAAATTATTTTCATATATCTTAGTTCATTTTTGTTTTCTTTCTCACTTTTTATGATTTAAAAAATTATTCCTCTTCATTTCTCCATTTTGTTTTCTTTCTTTCCAGTGCTGAGGACTGGACCCAGCCCCTCAGCCTCTAAACTACACTCAATTCCCAGCTCAGCTGGGAAGAGCTAAGTTTGACTTTGGCTAAAACTCAGTCCTACTTGAATCTGGCAGAACCTTGTATTTAAAGAAAAATGGGAAATACAAACTTCCAGCTGTTGAGCCATCCCCAGGTAAACACTGCTAAGGAGGGTTATCTGAGGTCCTACTCCTACTCCTGAACAAACATTTCCACAGTAGCTGCAGACAGGAAAAACACGATGTCTGTATAGGACTTCTGCATTAATTGCAGCTGCACCAAGTCAGGCTGCTAAGGATATAGCTGAATCCTGAAACCAGGTTTATAGATCCCAGACCCAAAGTCCAGTAATCCCACATCACTTCTGGCCATTTGCCCCTATACAAGGGACAATTAAAGAGATGCAGTAAAGGGTAGAGAAAGGAGATTTATTACATCACAGTCATAAGAAGATGGCATTTCAGTAATGTATCTTTAGCAATCTTCAGAAGTACAGACATTGGCTTCAAGTTCAATAGGGACAATTGGGGACAGGGAGTGATAATAAAGATATGCATAGTTAAAGCAGTCTCAAGTCACAGGTATGGCCTGACTGACCATTAGCTCCATCTTTGTCTCGGGAAGCCTGTGGGTGATTGATCTGTAGCTTCTGGCTGTTCTCTTCAAGATAAGAAGATGGTATTGTCCATTAGAAGGGCAGTTTGCCTTTAGTTATGAGATGCTTCTTTGTTAATCCTGTTTTTCCAGGATCCCAAGATTTGCACCAATCTAAAGGCTTAGATCTTCACGTGCCCTAAAACATGACTAATGCAATCAGTACAAGAACTCCTTTCAAATAACAAAGCTACTATCAGCATTGCCTGTGGAAACCACATAAAGGATTAGGGGCTACAATTTCCATGGGTGTGGGAACCATACTGGAATAGCCCATGTACGCTGCTTTCTATACCACATCTGGCTTCTTTTTCAGTTTTATTTTTCCCCCATTTTCAGTAGCATCAATTACTTGTATAAGAGGGTTTCATTTTGAAAAGTTCATGTGTATATATACAACGTACCTTAATCAGACTCACGCTGTCTATCACTCTCCCTCATCCGCCCAATGTATTCTCAGCAAGTTTCATTGTTCTGTTTTCACACATGCACATGAAGTATTGTAGACTATATTCATACCCCATAACCTCTCCATTTATCCTCTTCGTCCTTATGCCAGAATGAATCTGTTTTACATTCTTGTTCATATATTTTAGTTTATGCTAATTGTTCACAGGAGTTTCACCACAATATTTTATATATGTATATTTAGTATTTAAATTAGATTGACTTCCTCTCTTACACTTTTTCCTCATTCTCACCTACACAACTCCCACTACTTTTTAGTGAGATTTATTCAGCTTCTTTTGTGTGTGTGTGTGTGTGTGTGTGTGTGTGCATGTGCGTGTATGCCAGAACTGGGGCTTGAACTCAAGGCTTCATAGTCTCTTTCACCCAACATTTTTTTCTCAAGACAAGTTCTATTACTGAAGCCACAGCTCCACTTCTGGCTTTTTGCTGGTCTACTGAATATATGAGTCTCACAAACTTTTCTTGTACAAACAAGAACCATTTATGTCCAGCTTTCAGCTTATTTTTTTTTAAAAATACTACTGTACTATGATAAATTTCATTCACCTTCCTTTAAAAAATACCACTTCAGATATAATTAATGTACATGAGTTGGTAAAGTGGAAGGACAGTATACACCTGTAAGCCATCATCAAAATATATGTTGTAAACTCATTCACTAGTTCCAAAACCTGCCTCAACCCTGATTATTGTGTGCTATTATTATTTTGCATTAAGAACTATTGACATAAATCCTACTTGGAACATTGTAAGTGCAACTTCTCTTCAACATATGATGAGGTTACATCCTATTTAACCCTATTTATTGTCAGTTGTGGGGCTTGAACTTGGGACTTGGGCACTGTCCCTGAGCTTCTTTGTGCTCAAGGCTAGCGTTCTACCACAGTACCACTTCCAGTTTTTGAGTGATTAATTGTAGATGAGGCTCATGGGAGCTTTTCTGCCCGGACTGGCTTCAAATCCAGATCCTCAGATCTCATTCTCCTGAGTCAATAGAAACTATTAGTAGAATTAACACTTGTTCATGGTTGGTAGGCATACTGTTGTTTAGGAAGATATTATCATCATCCAATTTTTTCTTTTTGTAATATATTTTATATAAGAATATCATATATCTGCCTGTCATACCTTATAAATATATTATAATTGATATTTTTGTAATATTCTACTGATCAAAAGAAATGCCTCCACCAATTTCTCTGCTATGACCTATACTGGCATCTCAGAAAAAACATTTCTTCTGTTTTTTTCCCCGGTAGCCATATCAACACTTCATTGGAAAACTCTTCAGCCTCAATAGCAACAAGCTTACTTGGAAGGGCATGGGGCTGGGACTGGAGATTGAACTGGGAATCACCCTCTCAGTTTGCTTTTTCACTCAAGTCTTGTGAGCCTCCACTTAAGTTTGTTTGTTTTTGCTGGTTAATTGGAGGTAGAGTCTCATAGATTTTTCTTCCTGTGCTGGCTTCTGTGATCCTCAGATCTCAGATCTCAAGCTTCCTGAGTAGTTAGGATTACAGGTGTGAGCCATTGATGCCTGGCTCACTAATAACTTATTTAGTCAATGTTTCAACTCAGCTGTTTCCCATCTATTAATATCTTGTTGCTTACCATTTCATGACTACAAAAATCTTGATTAAGATATTTGAATGTGTTCATGTGTATGTTCAAAAATGTTCTTCCAAGTACCATTTTAATATGACTCTTTCTGTACTAAAATAATATTCCAGATAACATTCAAAATAGTAAATAAATAAATAAGACTCTTTCCAAAAGCTTCAGAAAGATTCAGTGAAAACATTACGGAAAAAATTTGGCATTTATCTATTGTTTGGATGAATGTGTTGTATTGGGTAGCAAAAACACAACAACGTTTCCACAAGATGTAAGTTGCTGATATGCTATGAATCCCTTGGGTCATTTTATTAAATCAAAGGGATCTTGACTAGGATGTTGTTGTGCCCAAAATATCTCTTGCCTGTGGAATAAAGCAGTTCAAAAACCAGTCTAAATAATACTGATGTCATCCAGGCTTTCTGGTTATGGTAATAACAAACAAGAAGCTACGCTTGCTCACAATTTTTCTAGGGGTGGGGAAAATGATAGTACTAGATTTTCAACTCAAGGCCTTGGACTTGAGCATGTACCCACTTGAGCCACAAACCCAGCCTCTTTAACTTTACCTTATATTTTCAGATAAGATCTTGTGTTTTGCTTGGGGGCAATCACAACCTTCCTACTTAAGCATCCTAGTAGTTGAGCTGACTGGAGTGTACTACCATACACAGATTATTGGTTGAATTGGGGTGTCTCACTAATTTTTTTTTGCCCAGACTGGCCCCAAACCATGATCCTCTGATCTCTGCCTCCTAAATAGTTGGGATTACATGTATGATCCATTATGCCCAACTGATCACATTCTTGAAGGCTCTAAGTTTTTCTGAGTGGTAGATGTGGAAAAGTTTTCATTTGAAACCTAAAGTCTTTCCACCAAAATACATATTACATAGTGTTGGAATGACTTGGTCTTGTCATTGTCTTGGACTACACATTTTTCCTTCTTTCTTTTTTTTTTGTGTGTGGGTCATGGGGCTTGAGTTCTGGGGCTGGGCATTGTCCCCGAGCTCTTCAGCTCAAGGTTACCACCCTACCCCTGGGCCTGTGTGTTGTCCCTGAGCTCAACTCAAAGCTACCACACTACCCTTTGAGCCACAGCACCATTTCTGCTTATCTAGGGGTAAATTGGAGAATACCGGCAACTACATTGTGTGTGTGTGTGTGTGTGTGTGTGTGTGTGTGTGTGTGTGTGTGTATTCTAGGATATGTTTTCAGAATAAGCTAAATTTATCAACATTAAGCATTTCTTCTGGAAAATATTTTTTTCTCACAAGTCTGTTAAAGTCATCTATCATATCCTTGGCACCTTCAGTATTGACACTTGTTGCCTCACTACTGACTTGCACATGATAAAATTGGGATGCCTTTTCAAGCATTAGAGCTACGCTGACTCGCTCTAAACATTTCTGTATATGAAAGAATATCATCCACTTTTTAGCATATCAAAAAGACTTTTAGCCTTACTGTCAATAGGAAAGCATTGTGTGCTTCCATATCTGGTCCTTCATCCAATTGATAGGCATGTATGTATGTATGTATGTATGTATGTATGTATGTATGTATGTTTGAAAGACATTTTTATTTTCCAAACCTCAAAAAGTTGTGCAAGGTGTTATAATTTAACATGGCCATTTAAGCCAGTTCTTGATCAGTTCTTTTCTGTATCATGATAATAATCAACTGATTCTGTATCACTCACTTTATCAGTGATTCACTTCTTATTTATGGTGGTTAAAATGGTCTGGGGTCAATTGAGAAAGCTAGCTCCTGGACTACCACCTTCACTCTATGCAGTTATCTTAAGTTCTATTTCAAGAGCTCCTCGTCTTCTTCCTCCTCCTCCTTCTCCTCCTCCTCCTCCTCCTGCTCCTCCTCCTCCTCCTTCAGAGCAGAAGGCACACATGGGTGTTTTGTAGCTATGATGAAATGGAAACATGCAAACTGAAATATACAAACCTGTTTGCTACATGATATACTGTGATTACCTTCATATTTGCAGGACAGTTTTTTTTTGCCAGTCCTGATGCTTGAACTCTGGGCCTGGGCACTGTCTTGAAGCTTTCACAAGGCTAGCACTCTACCACTTGAGCTACCGCACCACTTCTGGCTTTTTCTGCCTATGTGGTACTGAGGAATAGAGCCCAGGATCTTGTGCATACTAGGCAGGCACTCTACCACTAGGGCCAAGCCCCTGGACCTGAGAGCTGCAGTTCTCTGCCACTTGCCTGCATTGTGATGAATATATTCCTTGTTGGTAGCCCATGAAAAGATCCAAAGTCAAAGCACAGTTTCCACTTAGTGAATTCAAATAGCAGCTTACAAACTGCTATTGCTGAAAAGCACTAACTACTTTGTAGGTAATAAATGCAGGAGTCAACCTTTTGTTTCTTTGCCTATGTTCTGTATTTGTCTTTACTTTAAATCATGCTCACTAGTTATTTTGCAATTACTTTGGAATCTGAAAAGGTCCAGAACGATCAATAATATTTTTATGAGAATGGACTGAAACTCTCCCTAAAGAAGATCTGAGTTTACTCATGACACATCACACACCAGGCAACAGCAGTAACAATGTTTCCAGAACTCCTACCATAACAAAGGCTGAAATCATGGTCAGCCAGTTGGTAATTTGCCTGGTTAATAATACCTTTCACTATGTATCCCCAGTTCTTTGTGTATTTAAAGCTAAAGCTCATGTCTATACATCAAAGATGGCTGAAAATGAACAGAAGTGCTTTCTTTTTTCTTTTTAAGTTTTTTTTTTGCCAGTCCTGGGACTTGAACTCAGGGTCTGGGTACTGTCCCTGAGTCTCTCTGTGCTCAAGGCTAGCACTCTACCCCTTGAGCCACAGCACCGCTTCTGGCTTTTTCTGTGTATGTGGTACCAAGGAATTGAACCCAGGGATTTGTGCATGTGAGGCAAGCACTCTGCCTCTAGGCCACACTCCTGACCCCAACTGAAGTGCTTTCTTCCTATGACACGCCTGTGCCATAGAAATCTCCTTGTCAGCCCTTCACCATATTTCATTATTTGTCATATAGAGGTGAGTGGCAAAACTGACACGTTAAATTCCTGAAGTCTTGGCCCGGGCTCTCAAACTCCAATTTCACAATATTACTTTTGCCTAACCATAAAGTTTAACAATCACAAGTGAAGCATCATTAATTGGAGATCATCTGTATATAACACTCTGTAAATACAAGCAAATTTCAAATATCTAGTTCATTATAGCCCTATGCTGTAGTAAATGTCTAGAATTTATTCATGTTGTATACTCAAAACGTTGTAGCCTTTGACTGTAAACTCCTCATAGCTCTCTGCTCTTATCTAGCTGCAGGTAACTACCATTTTGCTTCTGTGAGTTTATTTTAGATTTATCATATAAATGCATCATGTAATATTTGGCATTCTGTGCCTGACTTCAGTTATCTATTGTCATCTGATTTCACCTATATTGGCAAAAATAACAGGGTGCAAAGTGATCATATGCATATGAATGTATATATGCATATACATGAGTATACACATATGATATATATACATATGATATGTACTATACACTTCTAAATACTAAACAATTCCCTCCTCCACTACTTTAATAGAGAACTTGGTCTCAGATTTACCAACAGAATCCACTTGGGTGGTAGGTGGTAGGTGCCAGTGGGAGGGCAGCTGTAAACTCAAGGACTAATATCACCAAAACAGTACTCACAGAGCTGATGTGTTTAGACTACATTGGATGAGCTGTCACATAAACTTTCTTACAGAGAATTCTTCAGTAAGAATTCTGAGAAAGCTAAGAAAATCAAGGTCAGATGTAGTCTGCTGCGTTGTGTGGCTATTGCAAATTGTGTAGTCTGAACCACTTTGCTAGTTCCAGAGGGTCAGAATGATTGATGGACAGCATTCACTGCTTTGACATTCATATTCACTACCTCCAATAATGCCATTGTTTTAAGAATCCATCAGGAATTAAATCATTGCTTGGGTCAGAGCCAATCAAATATTCATATTTTTTCCAGTCCTGGGACTTGAACTCAGGGCCTGGGCATTGGCCTTGAGATTTCTTGAGGCTAGTGAGCCACAGCATCACTTCCTGCTTTTCCTGTGTATGTGGCATCAAGGAATTGAACCCAGAGCTTCGTGCATGCTAGGCAAACACTGTACAACTAGGCCACACTCAGGCCCTCTCATGTTAATTTTTAAATCCCTTTTGCAATTTTCATTGCACAGACCTTCCACCTTTTAGTTACATTTACTCCTATGTTTTTCTACAGCTATTATAAATGTGAATAAGATTGTTTTCTTGCTTAATTATTATTTTGGCATCATTAGGGTTTTAAATCAATATCTTATGCCAGGCCCTCAGCCCTTTTTCTGTGGTTTATTTTTGGTAGGTTCTGACAGCTAATTCTTAGGCTGACTTTAAATAACAGTCTTCCTATATCTTCTTCATGGATCTGGGATTATAGATGACCCATCATGCTCAAATTGCTCTTTGAAGTAGAGTCTTGCTAACTTTTTCCTGTGGATTGTTCTTTTGGTTTGCATTTTATTCATTTCTGCTGTGATCTTTAGTACTTCTTTTCTTCTAGGTTTGGATTTGGCTTGATCTTGTTTTTCCAGGCACTTGAAGTACATCATTAGATTATTTATTTGAGATCACATCCATTTTTGCAGGATTTTGAACTCAAGGCTGGCTTGCTTGTGTGGCTGGAACTCTACTACTTGAGCCATAATACAAGACCTGCATTTAACTGATGATTTTGAAAATAAAGTCTACCAGACTTGTCTGCCTGTTCTGGCTTTGAATTGTGATCTTCTGGATCCCAGATTTCTGAGTATCTAGCATTTTAGGTATAACCTTCTTTGCCTATCTATACCTATTTTTTCATATAAGAACTCATAGATGCAAATATCCCTGTTTCAACTCTCCTTGTTGGGAACAACGATACCCCCAATAAAGATCCATAAAGGGGGCTAAGATAATATAGGGTACGATAAGGAGATAAAAATTCATACAGGCAAAAGATTAACAGTAATTTAATAAAAAGAAGAGAGAGAGAAAAGAAAAAGAGAAAAAAACCCAGGTAAAACTGAAGAAGCATATGAAATGAAGGCAACAGAAATAATCGTAAAGGAAAACCAAATAAAACAATTTAAAAAACTAATATTTAAGGGTAGGCATTAATTCTCCTTTTTTTTGCCAGTCGGAGGGCTTGAACTCAGGGTCTGAACACTGTCTTTGGACTTTTTTCTCAAGGCTAGAACTCTACAACTTGAGCCTCAGCACCACTTCCGGCTTTTTTCTATGTATGTGGTACCGAGGAATCGAACCCCAGTCTTTGTGCATGCTAGGCAAACACTCTACCATTAGGCCAAACTCTCGGTCCCTAATTATCCCTTTTTGATATGTAGGGTAGGCTTGCTTAAGCTTCCCTCCAGGTCTCTCCTTTTGAAAGTCACTAGTTATAGGCATGGGGATACAAGTCCTTTTCTTTCTCAAGTACAAACAAGTCAAATTTCCAAGGGCCCAATGGAAGCTGGATTTTCCTTTGTCCTGTCCCCTTCTGGTGAGATCTGGCAATGACCATTATTTGGCTGAATTTGTGACAGAGATTTCCCTAAGTGGACCTAGTAACATGATGAGTGAAAAGGCCACTCTTAAATCTCACACCTTCTGGACCCCTGTTTGGATGCCTCACACAGAAGTAGTCCTCTAGTGTCTTGACAAGGTATGGGAAATAGCCAAGCAGCAGCTGTATGCACATAGTGTTTGGGGCTTTGATGCCGGGGCCTACCGGCAGCAAATTGGGGTTCCTGAAATAGGGGGCAGGGACTGGAAAAATTAGAAGAGAGACAAACACATCGGGTCCGGGAGGTCTGCAGCCCAGGCAAAAACTGCAGCTCCTCGTTTATTCTCAACTCAAAGCTTATATCCCCTCCCCAGACCAGGGCACTGCCAGGTGTTACATCCAGATGGTTAATCAGGGAACTGTTGGGGGTTACATTCATATGGTAAATCTCAGATCAATAGAACAAGAGAAGGCCAAAAAACAATAAGACAATCAAGCAATTATCTGATGCAAATCAAAGTACAGTTTGATTCCACTCTTGCTCCCGACACTTTGAGAACTGGGTGGTCAAACCAAAGAAACCTGCCCTGGAAGCAGCAGTAATGCATAGGCATTAGTGATCTCACCTTCCCTGGAAGGCCACTCACTATCCCAGTTCCCAACTTCTATTGAGATATAGTTGGTCTCATTCTTCTTGTCAGAGTTAGGGCTGTCGTTCTCAAGTGGAAATGCCTCCATTTTCTCATGAAGCTCAACCCAGACTTCCCATCACAGAGATCTGTTCCTTCACATTGGCATCCAAGCCACAAAACCAGTGGATCCACAATGAGTGTTATGATGCCTGCTCATCTAACTAGTTTAGAGAGGCCTTTGGAACTTGGAGATATAAAAATACAGGTGCTTCAGTACAGTAATGGTGGCTTACACCTAGCTACTCGGGAGGCTGAGATCTGAGGATGGAGGTTTGATACTAGCTCTGGCAGGAAAAGTCTGTCAGACAATCTCCAATTATCCAGCAAAAAGCTAGGAGTAGATCTGTGGTTCAAATGGTAAAGCACCAGCCTTGAGCAAAAACATTAAGTGACAGTGACCCAGCCAAGTTCAAGCCCCAGTAGCAGCAAACACACATACAGACACAGACACAGACACAGACACAGACACAGACACACACACACACACACACACACACCCCACAATCCCCCTCTCTGTAAGGTTTGATTGTACGACTCCCAGATAACATATTTCCTCTCCACAGCACCCATCAGTAAGCTAGAAAGTGAAATGAGCAGCTGTTGTGTTGCTCACAGATCTTCTATTCCAAACTTCATTTTTGCAGCCTCAGACTGAGCCTATGGAGCTCATGAAGGACTTCTTGTACTAAAGCCCCATTAAGGATATTCCCCTTTCCTATTGTTGTTGCCAAAAACTTAGGATTCCATTACAAATCTGATCACCGATGTCTGTAGACTTCCCCAAATCTCTGTTGTGCTCCAGTGTTGTGCTCCTTGGCATCCTTTTCCTTCTAGCCAGGTGTCTGTCTTCATCTCATGCAGACACTGCAAAGTGCTGTGTGCGTACAAACCACTATATTTCTCCTAGTGGTGTCCTTTGCAATTGCAATCATCCAGTTTATCTGATTTTGGTCACTTGTGTTTTTGTGTCCTATCTGAAAAACCAGGGCCTAACTCAAGATCACAAATACCTGCTTCTATATTTCATTCTAAGAGTTTTTAGTGTAAATCTTATATTTGGGTCTTTGATATATATTTTTTACTTTGTATATTGTGAGGTATGTGGTCTAACTTCAATCTTTTACATGTGGAATGGAGATATCTATTTTTACAGCACCATTTGTTGAAAACATTGTTCTTTCTCCATTAGTTATCGCTCAGTTACTGAACACTGTCTATAAACATGACAGCCTGCTCCTGGACTCAGGGCTAGTGCTGTACTACTTGAGCCACAGCTCTACTTCCAGTTTTTTTGGTAGTTAATTGAGATCCAAGTCTCATGGACTACCCTTCCTCTGGCTGGCTATGAACCATGAGCCTCAGATGTCAGCCTCCTAAGTAGTTAGGATTACAGGCACGAGCCACTGGCTGTCAGTTTATTCTTGGATTTTTAAGTCTATTTGCTTATTTTACCTTTACATGAAGTTTTAAAATTTGGAAATGGGAATCCTCCAATTTTTTTAACGTTGCCAAAAATATGTCAATTTTATTGATCAGAAAAAATACAAATGAACATTATAAAGAGACAGAAGAATGATCAGAATATATAAGGGAAAATACCTTGTTTTGCTAAGTAAACCGAATGCTTAAAACCTGTTGCTGCCAATATAAGTGTTTCCTTCCCTTGGAAAATGGTTTGGAAATACCTGTTAAGTATGTATATACCCTAAGTCCTAGCTATTTTTGGTTTTAAAGATTCATTTTAATGATTTCTATCTAGCATGCACACATGAGGGGCACCAGATCAAAGACAATTTTATATTTATTATGCTGAACAACAAATATAAATGTTTGTTTCACCTACCTATCCTTCCTTGTCATGTTTGAGACCTCATAGCCAGGGAGTTTTGCATATACAAGTGACAAAATGTTCCATGAGACCAAGGATGAAGAAATGTGTTATTTACTTCTTTTTATTTTTCTATGTATGTGGTACGGAGGAATCAGATGCAGGTCTTTGTTCACGCTAGGCAAGCACTCTTACCACTAGGCCAAACTTCCTACCACTATTCACTTCCTTTTTGTTGTTGTTTTATTTTTTGCCAGTCCTGGGGCTTGAACTCAAGGCCTGGGCACTGTCATTGGGCTTTCTCAAAACTAGCACTCTGCCACCTGAGCCAGAGCACCACTTCTGGCTTTTTTTCCCTGTGTATTTGGAACTGAGTAATGGAATCCAGGGTTTCAGGTATGCCAGGCAAGCACTTCACCACTAGGCCACATTCCTGGCCCTTCTCATTTCTCCTTATATTAGTTCCTCCTAATTGAAGATCTTCTCTATGTAACAGCATAGTCATGTCAATGTCCCATCTCCCAACTATGTTTACCTCAGTGCCTGTCCCTGTAGCTCTAGAGTAGGGAAGAGACCTTCATTTTATCTTTTAGATCCTACATTAGAGAAATGTCTGCTGATGTAACCTCCAAGGCACATGCAAACATTATTCAGATATGAAAGCAAACTTTCTCTGTTGTGCATTTTTAATTAAATTTTATTCTTAAGGTAATGTTGTCTAGCTCAAGATTGTTTTTGCTATTGTGGTTCCCTGGAATTTTCATATTATTTTATGACCACATTGGAAATTTCCTCAAAGACAGTACTTTGAACTCTGATAGGGATTGCATTGAACATTTGAACTGGAGCGTATCATCATCTTTATCATTCAGTTCTTCTGATGCAAGAAATGTCTTTCATCAGATTTCATTTCAAAAGAGAAGTGTATGGTTATATTTGTGATGTTTGGACTTGCTCTGCTGTTTTGGAAGTCTCAAGGAATGAAGGTAAAGTTGGGCAAATACATTCATAAAACTCAATTATACATATGTGAAAATGTAAGCAGGTAATTTGAGGGGACAGGTGGGGTTGGAAGCAATGCAAGACACCAATGAAAGAGATGACATTAAGATGTATTGTACTCAAACTGACATGTTGAATTAAAATCCCTTTGTATAACTACTTAAAGATAGTAAGGAATTAGAAAATAAATCACTATAGAGATATCACACTATCTTTACAGTAACTGTTTAAATATTTTGATCCTGAGGCCAGGGACGAATTTCAGCAGATTGAGTAAAATGTTCAGATTTCACAACCACTCTCTTGATTCTATAATGTTGGTTTTAATTGCTTTTGAACAAAATTATGTGATTATATATTAAGATACACATTATGTTTATATGATATTTTCAGATATACTATGTACTTAGAAAAACATATGCAGCTTTTATTATAATTCAGAATACAAGAATTTTTTTCATATTCCTGGCAGAAAATTACTACAATGTATACACCATATTCCTGTCTCTAAATCTCTCATTTAGGAACTCAGAAACAGTGAAATATTGAAAGCTCTTGAATAAAGCTATGCCATTTGCCCATTCCCATTTGTATAAATGTTTTTAAATTAGGATACTCTTTATTATTGAGCATTTTAGAAATAGAAAATTATAAAAACAAGCACACACATGGTCTTATTTAAGACAACAGTTCAGATATAGAATATGGAATGAAGGTTAATATAATACGATACATATACCATAGAAAAATTGACAGTAAGTAAAGGAAATACACTGAGAACTTCATTATATTACTACCTCTCTCTCCCTTTCTGATACAATCACGCTACAATGAATGAGTACATGGCCATTTGTGAAGACGGATCACATTTGGATACTTAGGTTTATAGACTTCTAATAAATAGTTACTTGAAATTCATAACTTACTAGATAATAGTCAGATAGCTCTAACACAGCAACGAAACAAAATTTATTTGAACCTTAATGGATCTGTGGAGTCTTAAAATTATACAGCAAGAACTGGGCATCATCAAGAGAAATCATTGGTTAGCTGTTGCAGGACCAGTTCATGGATCAGGGCCTTCAGTCTTAAAAATCTACAACTTGATCTTGCCCATGTCCTAGAGTTTGTCCAAATTCAAGAGGTGAAATCACACTCATCAGACTGAAAGATATAAAAAGAGAAGGAAAATTTATTAATTTATTATGAGCAATGCAATAATCATACAGATTAGATTATGTCTGCTGAGCTGGGAACATCTTTCTAAGCAGGTTGTGGGAGAAGGAAATTAAAAGAGTTCTTGAAAAACATCAAATCAAAAGATTTCTCTGTCAAGTAGATCAGATGTTTCCAGTACCCTAAGCATAAAATGCTTGGATAGAAAATGACTTGGACATATACTTCTGTGGCTCTTGACATTTTAAATTTCTATCACTAATCGACTGTCCCACTGTCCTGTGACAAATTCTTATATATTTTAGAAATTTCATATTTAAACAACAAGTAAAAGTCCTCTTGCAACCAGCTGTTAACTATTTCCAAGTCTTCCTCCCATCTCCTCTTAAGAATGCCTTAATTATCATTTTTCCTCTCCCCCCTTCCCTCTCTGAGATATCTCACTATATGTAGTAAGCCCAGGGTGGCTTTTAGGTCACAATCTTCCTGAGTTCTGTGATTATAGAGATGTGCCTCCTATACATACATTTTGATCATTCTTATCAGAATTGACTTACTCCAACATTTGAAATGACTCACCATTATATAATATGATATACTTTTAAATCATTCTTGTGTTTCAAGTAAGTTACTAGGATTGCAACTTCTGTTTATTAAAGACAACACAGAATGTTGATTTTCAATTGGTCATTTGTTTACATTTCAGGTAAGTGTTATGGAAAGAAGGAGAAGACTTTTGCAGAAAATACTATAAATGTAGGTGTAGAAAACTGCCCTCGGATAGAATGACTAAGCACTGGATCTATGTCTTATGTTTCCCTGGGCCAAAGAATTCCATGACCCCATTTTAATTTTGCTGGTAAGGCTTAAAAATATTTTTGTACTATATTACTTATATTTTACAATTACTATACATACTATAAGAAATTTGAGTGTTTTACAAACAAAATGTTTATGTGAGTTTGTCAGGTGCTAGCAACTCTGGAGACTGACATCTGAGGACTGAATTTAGAAGCCAGTTCAGGCAGAAAATTCTATTTTTCCCAATTAACCAGCAAAAAGACAAAAATGGAGTTGTGGCTGAAGTGGTAAACTAGAAGTTGTGAGCAAAAAAGCCAAATAGGAGTGTGTAAGGCCCTGAGGTCAATCCCTGATACGGGTACACACACACACACACACACACACACACACACACACACACACACTACTTAAAAGATAACAGAGCCAGTCGTGTAGCTCACATCTGTAACCCTAGATATTCAGGAGGCTGAGATTTGGGATCATGGTGCAAAGCCAGCTCAGGCACGAAAGTCCATGAGACTCTTGTCTCCAATTAACCACCAGAAAACTGGAAGTGGTGCTGTGGCTCAAGTGGTAGAGCACTAGCCATGAGCTGAAGAGCTCAGGGAGAGTGCCCAAGCCTAGAGTTCAGGCCCCATTACCAACCAAAACAAAATAATAACAGGCACAAAAACAAGGGAAATAATTTATTTGCATAAAGATTTGTAATCTTCCTCCTTCAATACCATTCCATTTGGGGAAGATCAAGAGATGTTAAAATCTGGAACACATAGCTTACATTTTCCCCATAACCATCATAAACAAATACATTGACAAATATGTACAATTTTTTTATTACCAAAAAATGAGTTTATGTAACAGGCATTATTAGACTGAGCATAGCAATGTAGGCCTGTAATTCCAGTGCTTGTCTAAGGACTAAGACAGGAAGACTGAATTTGAGGCCAGCTTGTGCTATATAGTGACACCCTGTCTGAAAAAGAAAAACAACATATTTTCATTCCACAGTGTGCTGTTCTTATTTAATTGTTTGCAATTTACATGAAAATACATCAATCTTTGGTACTGTGAGATATAGCTATTAATCTCCTTAACAAAGGCAAATTTAGCACGATTTTTAAAAGCACATAGCATTCTACCATAAGGGCCTACTACAACTTAACCAATACTTTTCCAATAATTCTCCAAGAGAACTAAGGCTCCTTTCAAATTTTAATCTTAAGTATACAAATATATTCCCCACTTAATGAATCATAAAATGAACTAATTTCAAATTTCTAGTCTTTCCTCCATATGTGGAGGGAATGGATCCCAAACTGTACTGATGCTCAAGTCTCTTCTGTAAAATTGAATAGGGTGTGGCTCAAGGGACTGAGCAAAAGCCTTGTGCATAAGCTAAGAGAGTGGTGAGGCCCTAAGTTCAAAGCCTAGTACCAGTACATAATAAAATGAAATGGCACTTCCATATATAACCTATATAAATCCTTAAATCCTCCTATTTCATTTATGTCACTGGTAGATTACCTGTAATACCTAACACAATGTAAATGGTATATACATAGTTATTTTCTGATTTTGTTTAGGAACTCATAAGACAAATCCCTGAATGTGATCAGTATGGGTGAAGCCATCCCACATTAGATAACAGTGGAAACAAGGGATTTTTTAAAAAAATCTGGGGCCGGACTTGACTGGGTTCATTGCTAGAACATTCAAATGTGTGCTCTTTCAAAACAGGTAAACCATTCTTCCATTTATGTTTCAAAGAGATCAAGACCTCAAACAAAACTAAGTCTTAGCATACTTTAAATTTATAAAATTAGTGAATCAAATTTGCTGTTTGAGTTACTCTGTATTAGCATAAAGATATATAAATAACTTTTTGTGCTGGTACTGGGGCTTGAACCCAGAGCCTGGGCATTATTCATGAGCTTCTTTTTGTTGTTGTTGTTCAAGGCTAGTGCTTTATCACTTCTGGCCTTTTTGGTGATTAACTGGTGATAAGATTCTCATAAACTTTCCTGCCTGGGGTGGTTTGGAACTGTGAACCCCAGATCTCAGCCTCCTGAGCAGCTAGGATTACAGGTGTGAGCCACAAGCACAGAGTTTAACAATTTTAAATGATTCCTTCATCTTTAATTCCTTTCTCATGATCATTTATTATTTTCATGTTCAAAGATGAATTATATTTAAATCTCTATAAGAGGTTTTTGTAAAATCAACACTTATCTTTGCTAAGTAGGTTTAACTTTTCTTGAATTAATATGTCATGATTTTGTGTGTGTGGAGGTTTTTTTGGGTGAGGGCGAGGCTGTAGTGCCAAAGATCAAACCCACTTACACATGATAGGCAAGTGTTCAACCAATTACCTATGTACTTAATTCATGATACAGTGTTTGATGCACTAATAGTTTAATAATTTAAATAATATTTAAATAATGTAATTTGTTTAAAGGCAAGATTGCTTTGATGCCTACCAGACTTTCATGATGAATGAGGAAGATGTATCCAAATTAAGTCATACATTACGTGAAATTGTGATTTTTTTTGTATTAACAAAAATTTAGTAAAGCCAAGTGTGGTAGCACATAGCTATAATTGCAACATTTCAGAGTCTGGGGGAGAAGAATCATGAGTCCAAAGACAGGGCTAAATGGAATGTTTCAGGTCAGTCAGGGCTATGTGGCAAAACTATGTTTTTATTTAAGCAATAGTCAAAAATACTTTTCCATTTGACTATGTCTGGCTTTTAGACATGATAAAATTCTAAACGTACATTTATAAAATTAAAAAAAAACACTAAAGGGGCCGGGAGTTTGGCCTAGTGGTTAAAGTGCTTGCCTAGCATGCATGAAGACCCGGGTTCAATTCCTCGGTACCACATACATAGAAAAAAGCCGGAAGTGGTGCTGAGGCTCAAGTGGTAGAGCTCTAGCCTTGAGAAAGTCCAAGGACAGTGCTCAGGCCCTGAGCTCAAGCCCCAGGACTGGCAAAAAAAAAACACTAAAAACATAATACAAGGGAAATATTTTTCCCTTCTGGTTTTGGACACAATACCTGCAGGTATGAGACAAGTATTGTACACAATCAAAGCAACTCTGATTATATCTGACCTGCATTAAAGCAGATTGTAAATTGCTTGAGTAACTAAAGACATGGCAAAACAGACAGTATTTTCCATAAACTACATTGATTGGCACAGGCAAGAAAATTATCACATGGATCATTAAATACGGTAAAACAAAAATTCCATAACATATAAAATGGCCAAACATAATCGTAAATATGTAAGAATGAATATTTATAGGCTGGGATCTGGTGACTCAGGCCTAGAATCCCAGCTACTCAGGAGGTTGACCTCTAAGGATCATAGTTGGAAGCCAGCACAGGCAGGAAAGTCTGTAAAACTCTAAGACTCTTATCTCTAACTAACCACCAAAAAAGCAAAAACAAAAAAAAATCAACAACAACAAAAAAAAAACAACAGAAGTAGAGAGCTGTGGCTCAAGTAGTAGAGAGCTAGCCTTTACAAAATAAAAAATAAAAAAAGGCTGAAAGACACCCAGACCTTGAGTTCAAGTCCCAGAACTGGCATACAACAAAATAATTTAAATCCTTTATTTTCCCCAACAGCTTACAGATCTAAAATGAGTCATCCTCAGGGGAAACAACCCAGTAAGCACTCCAGCAGAGAAGAGAAAATAATGTGATAACAAATACAGGTGACCAAGGCCAAAGTATCAGTAGAAGATGCTCACATAAATGAATGACAATTTATAGTCAATATGGATGAACCAGAGAAATTTATTTTTGAAATATAATAAGGATTAAAGTTCATAAGATATATTTAGGTAAAAGAAATAAGAAACAAGGTCTGGGAGTATGCCTAGTAGTAGAGTGCTTATCTAGCATTTGAGCCCTGGGTTCAATTCCTCCATACCACATACACAGAAAAATCCAGAAGTGGTCCTGTGGCTCAAATGGTAGACCTAGCCTTGAGAAAGTTCAAGGACAGTGCCAAGGCCCTGAGTTTAAGCGCCAGGACCGACAAAAAAGAAAAAGGACAAAAAAAGAAATAAGAAACTAGATCCATGATATGAAGAAACATGACAAAGAATAAAAAGAAAGAGGAAGTAACTATAAATGTTTAGGGAAAAACAAAAGATGATATGATACTTGGAGGCAGAGGCACTTCCTTTGTCTAAATCCCTGCATTTATTTCCCACCTTATCCCTAAACAAATACCAAAAGTGGCTTTGTGGTTAGTACAGACAAGGAAAGAAGATTCAGTTTAAATATGATTGAACATTTAATATTTAATATTGGATATTTTCAGTTTTGCTTTTTGGTTTTGTTTCAAAAGATTTAACTGAAGCTGGGTGCCTGTAATCCTAGCTACTCAGGAGGCTGAGATCTGAGGATTGCCATTCAAAGCCAGCCCAGGCACTCACAAAAGTCCGAGAGACTCATGAGCAGAAAACCAGAAGTGGTACTGTGGCTCAAAGTGATAGAGTGCTAGCCTTAAGCTGAGAGTTCAGGGACAGTGCCCAGGCCCAGAGTTCAAACCCTATGACTGACAAAAAAAAGACATTTGTTCTTGTTCTACTTGTAGAAACAAACTTCATTAGAAAAATAAACAAAACGTTGACTCTTCATTTCAAAGAATGTACAGGAGAGTTGCAACAACTGCAATCTTCTTAGGGGGTCAACTTTCAAGTTGATCATAAAGCTTCATAAATTCTCAGGGTGGCCTACACATCTCGGAAGGTGCAAGCAAAGAGAGAAGGCATTTTCCATGCCCTGTGGAACGCATCAGGGTTATTCAGCAGTGTGCTGAATGCCTGGGGAGGATATGGAATCCTCTCAGAAAGATCATCGTTTGGCCTCCAAACTGTCCCTATACAAAGGCTCAGCTCCTTGAGCTGACCTAACTGCATGGACACTCTGACTGTAATGGCTGAACTTACCCCGAAACTTCGTACAGGGTGACTCACCTATGATTGCTAGGGGTCAGACTGAGAAGTCAAAGGTCCAGTAGGTAGCCAGGTATGGTGGCTCATGCCTGTAATCCTAGCTACTCAGGAGGCTGAGACCTGAGGATCGTGGTTCAAAGCCAGCCCAGGCACTAAAGAACGTGAGACTCTTATCTCCAATTAACCACCAGAAAACCAGAAATGGCGCTGTGGCTCAAGGGGCAGGGCAGGAGCCTTGAGCTTAAGAGCTCAGGGACAATACCCAGGGCCAGAGTTCAAGCCCCATAACCCACAAAAAAAAGATCTAGCTGGTGTCAACTCAGCACACCCCCACTTACCAACCCTGAAGATACCCCTTCAGTGCTTCTACCTCAACTTCTTCATCCAAGGATCAAAACATGGAGAAGCTAGTCACTAGTGGCTTGTGTCTGAAATCCTAACTACTTGGGAGGCTAAAATTTGAAGAACTTGGTCCAAAGCCAGTCCAGACAGACAAATCTGAGACTCATACTTCCAATAAATCACCAAAAAAAGCCAGAAGTAGAGCTATGGTTCAAGTACTAGTATACCAGCCTGAAGTTTAAAAGCTGAGGGAGAGAGTCCTGGCCGAAACCGCAGAAATGGTGTGCACATATGCACACGCACATGCGCACAAAAGTGTACACACACACACACACACACACACACACATGCACGCACAGGGATTTAGATAAACTAAGCATGACAGACTAGACCTGTTACTGGATGCAACTGAAGCCTGCCAGCTTGCCTAGGAATTCCTGTTTAACAATTCTCATACACAGGGTGAGTGAGATCCCAACTTATAAATGAATGCACACTCGTGAATAGCCAAGTGTTATTCTAGGGAAAGCCACCTGTGAATCACACCCTTTGAGGCCTACCTACCATGCACAAACATGTGCCGAGGGTCCTACAGGAGGTAGATACCACTGGGAGGCCTTGGATGGCACCTTCTGACTTCTGTGGACTTGCAGAATGGCTCAAACCTTTCTACACCTCTGATGGCACAAGTTGCTTTGACCCCAGTTTATGGTCTCTGCATTGCCCAGACTTTGTACCTTGAGCAGGAGAGGGAGTAGTGCAGGAAAGGGAAGTAAGTTGTCCACAAGCAAGAGGCCCATGTCCTTGTCTAGGAGGCATGTGCTGCTTCATAGAAGAAGGTGCAATCACCCCACCTGATCGGGTTCACAGGATTGCTTTCTCGCTAGTGGTCTGTGCACAGGCACCCATATTAACAAGTAACTCCAGGGCAATCTTGGTTACTTTTGCAGGTATGTCCTCAGAATGACCAAGCAGATGAAGGTGCTTAACTAAAGGTGAGATAAGTACTCCATAGCTGGTTGTTTTCAGACCACAAAAAGGCAAGGTAGGCCTAGGAAAAGAGGTGATTGTCTTTTGTGAAGCCACAGGGTCATCCATCAGAAATGATATCTGGAAATCCCAGGCAGGAGGGACGGTTCCCTTCTGTCAGGTGCGAGACTGAGATAATTAAGGCCAAGTTAGGGTTTCCCTGACCACAGAACAGAGGAAAGACTGCCTGCCAGTAGGTTCCAGGGGAAAGTGGCATTTTTGGATCCTGGGACAACACCGGAAGTAGTAGCAGCAGTCAGCCTAGAGAATGGAATTTCCCATCAGCCACTTGGGAATACTCTTTTCTCTGATCCTGTCCATATTCCTTGGTTCCTGTGCTTCTAAGAAGGAAAAGGCAAAGGACTTATCATCTAGCAATCTGTAATTCCCCAGGAAGAATTCAAACCATAGATCAGTTTTCCACAGTGGAAGAGGCTGGCCAACAGTGCTGGCTATAGGACTGGGGATTCAGCGAGAGGTCACACTACTGTCTTGTACTGACACAACCAAGCAGCCAACAAAGGCCAACATTCAGCCACAGGTTAGCAGACCAAGAGCATGTGCGGCATAGGAGGCACCAGGAAACATTGAAGAGAGTTGTGACACAGAGCACTCCTTTGGTCCTTATTATTCCCTTTTCCAAATGAATAGGGCTATTGAGGAGGTAGAAAGGCATGAGCAAAGGCTGGAAATGTGGCTTACTGTAAGAGTGCTTGCCTAGCATGCATGAAGCCCTGGGCTCGATTCCTCAGTACCACAGAAACAGAAAAGGCTGGAAGTGGTGCTGTGGCTCAAGTGTTAGAAAAAAAACAGCCCTGTTTATTATTATTATTATTGCTTAGTCCTGAGGCTTGAACTCAGGGCCTGAGCATTGTTCTTAGGCATTCTCAAGGCTAGAGTTCTTCCACTTGAGTCATAGCACCACTTCTGGCTTTTTTCTATGTGTATGGTACTGAGGAATTGAATCATCTTTGTGCATGCTAGGCTAGCACTGCACCGCTAGGCCAAACTTGTGGCTGTTTTTTTTTAATATATGCAAATTTAGACAAAGAAATAACAAAGAACAACTAATTCTTGAAGCTGAAGATAGGGAATGAGAGTAAAATTTCAAGATGCTGTAAGAGATAAGCAGGTCTTTAATAAAACAAATTTGTGAGGTAGCCAAGGTTATGAAGATAATAGCAAACCAAATGTATAAAGAAATGTTCATGACATAATATTAAGTTCCAGAAGATTTTAGTGGCATATAAAATTTTAAAAAAGAAAAGAAAACTAATGTACTGCCGGGTGCTGGTGTCTCATGCCTGCAATCCCAGCTACTCAGGAGTCTAAGATCTGAGGATCACAGTTCAAAGTCAGTCAGGGCAGAAAAGTCTGTGAGACTCTTATTTCCAATTATTAAAAAGCTGAAAGTGGTGGAGTGCTAGCCATAAGCAAACAAACCTCAAGGACAGCATCTAGGTCTTGAGTTTGAGCCCCAGGACCGTAACATCAACAACAAAACAAGTAAATCTCATGTGTAGTTGGTGATAGGTCAGGAATAATAGCAACAGACAAGGCGTAACTAAGAGACATACTATCGAAAATCTTTCAAGCCATGCTATGGCCATAGTAGTAAGCAGGAAAACATTAAAGATTTAAGTAGGAAAATAATAGGGTTAGATGGACTATTTATTTTATAGAAGTCATTCCAAAGGTTATGAGCAGGACAGCTGTTAGAAAAATATGATGGTTTAATATAGAAATAGAAAAGCCTAAACCAGAGTAGAGGAAAGCTTTCAGAACAAAAAGAAATTCATGAGATAACTTGAAAAAATATTCATTATTAGTTGGCAACAGATTAGACAGTGGAGGTGTAAGACAGCAGAAATACAGTATGATAGATTAGACAGTGGAGGTGTAAGACAGCAGAAATACAGTATGATAGCCTGCTGCTTCAAGAATAAAGAGGTTTATGGTGCTTCAGTTTTGGACACGTTCAGTGTAAAGTGCTTTTAAGACATCCAGAGTCAGTAGAGGATGAGTCTATAGCTTGGCATACAGTCTTCAAATTTAGGTGTTTTTATATATGTAGGTATGCATATGTAGATACTATATATTATATGTATATAATATACAGTATATGCAAACAATGAATGCAGATAATTAAGCACACGTGTATATAAACAGATATATACACACACATATATATGCATAATGTTTAACTCAGGGCAGGGCAGTGGATGAGATTATTAAGCAGAAGTATTAAAATAGGAAGAAGCCAGATGTAGTCAAAAACTGTTATCCCAGCACTTGGAAGATGGAAGCAAGAGAATCATGAATTTTGCTATACGGTGAGACTTGCTGTAAAGAAAGAAAGGAAGAAGGAAGGAAAGAAAAAAGGAAAAAGAAAGAAGACAAGGGGATTCAGGATCCACTATGCGCAAGAAATCCAAGGAGAGGGGGTAGTATTCATTCAAAAAAAAAAAGGTGGTGAGGGTCCAGGACTGTGGCCTAGTGGCAGAGTTCTTGCCTACCAAGTCCTGGGTTCAATTCTTCAGTACCACATACTGAAAAACCTGGAAGTGGCACTGTGTCTCAAGAGTGCTAGCCATGAGAAAGCTCAAGGACAGTGCCCAGGCCGCAAGTTAATGCCCAAAGACTGGCAAAAAATGGTATTGAGAAACAATGGTCATATATAATATGTGGAATGTGAGAAGAATGCTACAGAAAAGAAGGCTATTCAATGCATCCGACCATCAGAGCTACCACAACGCATTTCTACTTAAAACTTCCCAGCATTTTCATTCATTCTTGCCTTTTTCTCTAGTTTAGTGTTTTGAAATCCTATTTGGATCTAACCTTAAATTTTTTAGTACCTAGTTGACTGCATTATATTTGTAAATTCAAAGAGACATATAAAAGCAATTTGAGGCCAGGAGTTTGGCCTAGTGGTAGAGTGTTTGCCTAGCATGCATGAAGCCCTGGATTCGATTCCTTGGTACCACATAAACAGAAAAAGCCAGAAATGGTGCTGTGGCTCAAGTGGTAGAGTGCTAGCCTTGAGTGCTCAGATTCTGAGTTCAAGTCCCAGGATTGGCAAAAAAAAAAAGCAATTTGAAATTGAGTTCCGGTGGCCCACAACTATAATCTAGCTATTTAGGAGGCTAAGATCTGAAGGTCTGTGGTTTGAATCCAGCCTGGGCAGAGAAGTCTGAAAGTCTCCATCTTCAATAAACCAGCAAAATTTGGGGGTAGAGACAATACTCAAGTGATAGGGCACCAACCACCAACAAGAATGACAAACAAGATCCAGGTGTGGTGGCTCATGTCTGTAATCCAAGCTACTCAGGAGGCTGAGATCTGAGGATCAAGGTTCAGAGCCAGCCCAGGCACAAAAGTAACTGAGACTCCAATTAACTTCTAGAAAATGGGAAATGGGGCTTAGCTCAAAGATAGGGTGGTAGCCTTGAGCTGAAGAGCTCAGGGACAGTGACCAGGCCAAGTTCAAGCCCCATGACCCACAAAAAATAGAATGACAAGCAGGAGCCATGCTGGTACCAGAAAAAATAAACGAAAAGAAAAAGAAGAAACAAAGAAAGAAATTTATAATGAAATAAAATGTGTTACAATTTGTCAAAGCTGAGTGGTGAAGTATGGAGGAAAATATGTAATGAATGTCTGTAAATATGTAGTTAAAATGCTAATTGATGCAGATATGTGGTTCCCGATATCTCAAATATGCAAGAGCAGCATTTGGGTTAAGGATGGGACTTCCTCTTTCTCTTGCGCTTTCTCTCTCTCTTTTGGGCCACTCATGGAGCTTGAACTCAGGCACTGTCCTTGGATACTTTTTGCTTAAGGTTAGTGCAAAGTTACTGGTGCCACAATGTCACTTCTGGCATTTTCTGTGTATGTGGTCCTGAGGAATCAAAACCAGGGCTTCGTATATGCTAGGTGAGCACTCTACCGTTAGGCCGCACTCCTGAAGGATGGAACTTTCTAAAATGATAAATTTTTTGTCTTTAATGTATCATGGGAAGTTATCTATTTTTCTTTCATTTTCCCCCTATGCTTTATTCCCTTTTATCCCCTGTTGTTACTGTATTTGATTTTGGTGTCCTGTGCATTGTATATACATTCATTTGAATTAGGGAAGGAGAGGAGGAAAATGGCAAGACAAAGGACAAGGTGTGAACTAATGCAACAGCAATACTTTCAAGACAATATGTTGGAAATGAATTTACAACTTGGGGAGAGGGGCTGGGGGGAGAAAAATGAAGGAGGGGTAACAGTATTAGAGAAGAAATGTGAGCCAGCAATGTGACTTAGTGGTAGATTGCTTGCCTAGCATGCACGAAGACCTGGGTTCGATTCCTCTATAGCACACACACAGAAACAGCCGGAAGTGTTGCTGTAGTTCAAGTGGAATAGCATTAGCCTTCAGAAAGCTCAAGGACAGTGCTTAAGAACTGTGTTCAAACCCCAGCACCTGCAAAAACACTGTACTCAGTACTTTATGAACCTAACTAATCCCTCTGTACATCACCTTAACAATAAATTTAAATTAAAAAATGATAAACATTTTGGGTAAGATTCTGAATAAAATGTAAGATCTTGTCTTGCTTTATATTGGAGTTGCATTCCTAAAAATAGTCAGGGTACGTTAAAACTTGCTCGTATGTATTTAAACTGGAGTTAATATAAATAGATTTCTCTACATAAGCTCACAACAGGATATTAAAAAGATATTTGGGATATAGAAATATCCCTCATTGCATGGACTAGTCTACATATTGCAGGACTAAATTTATAAACCTTTATCTTGGGTACAATATATCCAGAAGCCCTGCAATCACTATCAGGAACACTTTTCACAAACTTTTAAACCATGCCCTCAGGATTATATCATCTGTATTGAGAACTACAATTAGTCACATCCAACAACAACAAACAAGAAATCATACTCTTAGGACTGTAACTGCCTCTAACAAGCAGGCCTATTTCTTTCTCAGTTATAAATTCTTTCCTTCTATATCATCAGTCTCCTTTTCCTTTTTTAGCCAATACATTTGAACAGATATGTGCCAATATTTTTAATTTTTTGTCGGTCTAAGGGTTTGAACTCAGGGCCTGGGTACTGTCCCTGAGCCTCTTTGTGCTCAAGAATAGCATTGTCTCTACCGCTTGAGCCCTGGCACCACTATTCTGGTTGGGATGGCTTTGAACGGTGATGCTTGGCCTTCTGAGTTGCTAGGATTACAGGTGTGAGCCACCAACACAAGGCTTCTACCAATACTTTTTATATTCCCTTGGCTAATAATTATTTCCTAGCTTTCTACTATCTAATTTTTATCTTTCCTTCTCATCTAACTACTTTCTACCAATGGTATGCACCAACTAGTCTCATTGTGCTCTCTCCTAATTAACTTGTTTTTTTCTTTTGGCAGTCCTGGGGCTTGAACTCAGGGCCCGAGCTTCTTTTGCTCAAGGCTACTGCTCTAACCCTTGAGCCACTTGTTTGTGGAACTAAGGAATTGAACCCAGGGCTTCATGCATGCTAGGCAAGCACTCTACCACTAGGCCACATTACCAGCCCCCTCCTAAGTACTTTTTCACCCATTACCATCCAGTTTCTGTCTTCACAACACTGAAACTGCTACATTCATTAGTGAACTTAGTCTACAAATGAGGTTTTCAATACTGCAATCTCTAACTATATATGACATTACAGCTTAAAAGACAGCATCAGACATCCAGATTTTCCCTTCATCCTATTTCTGCTTTGTCTAGGCAGTCTTTAAAAACTGACTGGCCCCTGAATTCTCCACAGCTCATCATTGTTTCTGTATGCATTTTGGAATGTCTAATTCCTCTAGTTTTAACTAGCATCTCTACATTGTTTCTTAATCTAATTATCTCGTCAAGACTTCTCTTACACTCTTAGAGCCTTTACGTGGTTCTCAGGAGTCTCCACCTACCTATCTTACTTTAAATATTAATAACTTGTTCTCGTATTCTGTATCTCAGATAAGTGGTTTTACCTAATACTGAAGCCACAAATTTGAGAACCATTTTCTATTATTCTGTTTACCTTACAAGAGACATCTTCGGTTATCTTTTGGCAAGTCCCTTTGGCTAGGCCAGAAGCCCTAGCCAGTTATTCAATCCAACACTAATCTAGGTGTTGCTGTGAAGCTATTGTGTAGATATAATTAACCTCTATAATTTGTTGAGCTTAAGGGGATTTTCCTAGATTTTCTATGTAGACCTTAAATTTACCAAAGCACATAGCCTGCATATATGTGCTTTAGCTTATAGTGCTAGCTTTTTCTTTCTGCTCTGAGAAGTTGTATAATTTGTAAATTTAGCCACCATTATCTACATTCCTCCCCCAAACAGAGTATCTTGAATTCAAGGCTTTTGGTCATTATGTTCTCACTCTTTAACATTGTCCCTTTTCCATACTCCCCTTACACCTAGACACCTTTTTGAAAGACTCAGCTCACACACTGATCTACCAAAAAGTCCCTATTGGTACTTTTTTCTTGGTTGGTCATGGGGCTTGAACTCTAGTCCTGGGTATTGTCCCTGTCTCTTCAGCTCAAGGCTAAAGCTCTACCCCTTGAGCCACAGCACCACTTCTGGTTTTCTAGCAGTTAGTTGAATATAAGAGTCTCAAAGATTTTAGTACCCTAGCTGGCTTTGAACTGAGATCCTCAGATCTGAGCCTCCCATGCAGCTAGAATTACGGGTGTGAGCCACTGAGCCTGGCCTTCTTGGTACTTTTAATCTATGTGATCTATAGTTTATTGTATTCTCTTACTGTAGTTTGTGCTAATCTCTAGCTGAAGATCTTTATAAAGCTCTTGAGTGAGTCAGATAGCTTATTTTTGTATTCTTGGCACCTAGAAAAATACTTAAGAGTTTAATTTGATGGGTTGAATGAACAAATGGCTGTACACATACTAGGTATCAGGTTATGAAATCTGTAGTAGAATAAGGATTAGATCAGCCAAAGATGTTCATATCATGATTCCCATGGCCGAGGATTATATTATTTTACAAAAGAAAAGTAATTTTGCCAATGTGATTAGGTTAAGGCCTTGGGAGGGGAGAAGCCCTGTTGGCATTACTTGGCTAACATACTCTAATTACATATGTACTTTAGAAAACAGAGTACGTTTTCCTGGCTGACTTAGAGAGATGTTGAGAAAAGAAAGAAAATGGCAAAATTCTAAGTTTATGAGGAACTGAATTTCTTACTGGTTTTGAAGATAGTTAAAGAGGAACTATAAACCAAGGAATCGGAGGATAGCCTCTAGAAGCAGAGAACAGCAATCAGCTAGTATCCAGCAAGGAAATAGGGCTCTCAGGATTGCAGTTTCAATTAAAAGAATTTTGTTAGTAGCTGAATGAGCAGAACAGAGACTCTCCCCTAGAGTCTGAGAAATATAGCTAACCAACTCTTGACTTCACCCATGACTTCTTTTTAACCAGTCTTGGGGCTTGAACTCAGGGCCTGAGCTTTTTTATGTATGTGGTACTGACAAACTGAACCCAGGTCTTCGTGCATGCTAAGCAAGCACTCTATCACTAGGACAACCTCCTGGCCCAAGAACACTTTTTTGCCAATCCTGGGGCTTGAACTCAGGGCCTGGGCACTGTCTTTGAGCTTTCTCAAGGCTAGTGCTCTACTACTTGAGCCATAGCACCACTTTCAGCTTTTCATACCAAGGAATCAAACCCAGGGCTGCGTGCATGCTAGACAGGCATTCTATCACCAGGCCACATTCCCAGCTCTTCACCGAGGACTTTTGATCTCTACCAGTAGAAAAAAGATGTATTGATTTGAGCTCTTGAATTTGTTATACATTTATTATGGTAGCAATAGGAAACCAATAAAGAATTCACAGACGCTTGGCCTGTAATCCTAGCTACTCAGGAGGCTGAGATCTGAGTATCAGAGTTCAAAGCCAGCCTGGGCACAAAAGTCTGTGAGAATCTTATCTCCAAGTATCCACCAGAAAACCATAATTTGTTCTGTGGCTCAAAGCAGTAGAGTGCTAGCTTTGATCTAGTGTAGTTCTAGAGAAAAACAAAGTATGCAGGTTAAGGAAGTAGAATTATTGAGAAAGGAACTCCTCAGGTGCTGGTAGCTTACACCAGTAGGTCAAGATCCAGAGAACCATGGTGTGAAGCTACTCCAAGAGGCTCCATCTCCAGTTAACCAGACAAAAGCTGGGCTGGAGGCATGGCTCAAGTGCTAGAATGCCCACCAACCAAGCATAAAGCCTTGAGTTCAGGTTCAAACTACAATACCAGAAGGAAAAGAACAGAGGAAAGAGGGGGATTGAGGAGAGAGAGAGGGAGAGAGACAGACAGACAGACAGACAGACAGAATCAAGCTTGTCTCTTTTGCTAGTATCAGGGCTTAAACTCAGTGCCTTGTACTCTCACTACACTCACTCACAGCTGACAATCCACCATTTGAGCCATATCTCCAGGCTAGATTTTTGTGGGTTATTGTAGGGATGGAGTCTCTTGAATTTTTCTGCTCAGGTTAGTATCAAACCAAGATCCTACAGGCCTGAGTCTCCTGAGGAGCTACGATTATGGGCATGAGCCACCAGCACTGCTCATATTAACCTCTTATAAATGATTGATCTAAGGGCTGGGAGCGTGGCCTACTGGTAGAGTGCTCCCCTAGCATGCATGAAGTCCTGGGATCGATTGCCCAAAACCACATAGAAAAAGCCAGAAGTGGTGCTGTGCCTCATGTGGTGGCTAACCTTGAGCAAAAAGTGCTCAGGCCCTGGATTCAGGCCCCAAGACAGGCAAAAAACAAAGTGATTGATCTAAGGCAGTTCAGGCAAAAAAAAAAAGTCCAAGAAACCATCTCTAATTAACTAGCAAAATGCTGGGCTGGAGGCTTAGCTCAAGCAATAGAGTACCAACTGTGAACAATAACGATAAGCAAGAGCTTGAAGCCCTGAATTCAAGTCTCAGTAACAGCACAGAGAAAAAGAAATTCATGTTACAGTAACAGACGCTTTAAGTGAACCAAATGTAACTGCAAGTATCACCTTACAGATTACACTATCCCTAGGTGTTGATGGCTTGATATCATATAGAAAAAGATTCAATTTTATCATCACTGCTGACTCTTTGGTTTCTTGATTCATTATATTTAACATGTCAAAATTCCTCCTTGTCAAAACACAATTTTCACAAAGATATTACCTTTAAAATCACAACCTCCAAGTGCAGAACATCAGAAAAAGCAGAGTAGCATTGTAAATTTTCTTCATTGTCTTCACTAGGTAAACTATCTTACAAATGTACTAGGGAAATGGAGTCATACTGCAATCCCTCAAAAACTGAAAAATAATAAAATGTGAAATCATTTCTTCTGTTACCATCCATCTCTTTTTCCACTGACTTCTTCAAATCCACATGCTCCACTTGGTCCCCATTTTCACGATATTATTTCTAGAAGACAGCTGTTATAGTAGAAAGTGTGTCGTTCATAACAGTTTCTAGAGCACAGAATTTGCAACAAACATCCTGTTCAAATCTTAGCTTATTCACTTGCTATCTTATGATTTGTGACAAGTTATAACCTTCTCCTGGCCTATATCAATCTCCTTGGAGGCATTGTGATTAAATAAATTAAAGCATATGAAACCCACTGGGGACCGATTATCTCACACATACAAACATCTTCAATAAATATTGGCTACTAACAATTTTCAATGATTAGAATCACTAAGGAGAAATTACATGGCTCCTGCACATCTTGACCTAACAACCTCATCTGATTTCGCAGCTCTCCCTGTAGCCTGCACCAACACAATTAACCTTTTTGATAGAGGTAAAGCTTGGGGGACTAAAGCTCGATAGAATGAAAAGGATTTATTTTCTTGTGCACAGATATCCTGAGCCTCCATGGTTGCCAATGTTATCTCTTTATTCATTGACTTTTTACTGAGAATATCTACTTTACTTTTGCTTTGTACTATGCCTTGATCATCTTTCCACTAAAACTTCAAGAACAATGTTAACCTATTACTAGGACTCCCTAAAGATTTACTGTGAGGATACAGAACGTCTCTCCTTTAGATTGTAAAGATCTCAGATCGAGGTCAAATTTTACATATTTGTAAAGCTAAGCTCATTTAAACAAGGGGTGGCTTTTCTGATAGTAAAAATTGGATTTTTAAACCATCAGTAGTACTCCTTACTTGAAAATTATGTATGCTTTTTAAAATACTTCTTATAGAATAAACTGCAGATTTCTTAGCATAACGTTCAAGGCCCTACACAACTCTCCAACTCCTAGTCCTCAAAGATTGACAGTGAAAACCAAAGCTGTTTTCAAAACAAGCCTGCCATAGGGCTTTTGTTAGTAAACTCTAGGCCAAAAAAACCCAAAAACAACCTCATCCTTCTCAAAATGACACATATCACTGAATCTTTAAGATGCACACTAAGTTTCCTGTTCCTCACTGATGGTAATGACTTGATCCATCCTGTTTGATTCCTAAATATCTTGAACAAGCAACTGTTATGCCACTTGGGTTTGATGATCACGTTTAACCCCCCCTTATTTTTTCTTATGATATGTTCTCACCTTTAGATAGAATCCCCCATTAGCACAGTGCTGGGCATGGCATTAATTAGGCTCTTCAATGCGTTGTCACTGATCTTGATCTAAGCATGTTTAATGGAAAAATTTCAAATATGCACAAAAGTATACACTGCCACTCAGCTTAAATTTACCAACTCATGATCATTTTGTTTATATCATCAACCTTGACCCCTCCCCAAATTACCTTCAAACAAATCAAACTATTCTTCCACGTCTTTAAAACCTATAATCACAATGACCAGAGCTACAAAAATGTCAAAAGTTCCTAAGTTAGGGTCACTAAATATCATCCTTTCACTAAGCATATTCTGTGAAAGCTTATTTAAGAGCCTGCTTGTTCTTTCTTCTATTTTTGAAATGTTAGAAACAGGAATGGGGGGGGAGGGAGAAGAGATCTGGGGAAAATGCATAATTAAGTTTCAGAGAGCCTGGATGTCTCAGATGAGAATCAAAAAGTCTAACCTGGTGTAGGGTGGGGGGGGAAAGAATACATTTCACTACTTCTCTGGAGGAGGAGGGTGCGACTTCAGGCCGGCTGGTGCGGGAGGAGGAGCAGAGGGGAGTGCTGCACTCCCTCCGTTGGGAGTTCCTTCTGGATAATCCCACCGCGGCGCGAGGAGGCAGCGTTTCTTAGGAGGCTTGGCTTCCCGCGTGTTTCCAGGTGGGAGCGGAGAGCCCCCGGAGGCACAAGGTTGGTCCCCCATAAGTGTAATAGGACCTGGAGCTGCCGCTTTCGCCGGTGGGCCCTGGCAAGGCCGACAGATCTGAGATGGCGGCGGATCCCCTCCAGGCACTGGGCTGGCTTCCTCCTGGTTTCGCTCTTGCCGTATTTCCTGTATCCTGAGACGTACATCCCCTCTCCGCCTCCACAGCGCCCGCCCTGCTCCATACCCTATCCCAGTTTAACCTTTCTGTAAGGATGGGACTTGGCAAAAGAAAAGAAAAGAAAAAAGACAGAAAGAAAAAGAATGTGTGTGTGTGTGTGTGTGTGTTTATCAGAGGCTGTTTTCCCACAGTGCCCGCCTGCCAGAGTAACTGAATTCTAAGGAGAGTTTTCTCTATCCTATGCAAGAAAATTCCATATTGTCTCTTAACTTGTCAGCTCCGTAATTGTGTGTCAGCATCGCCCAGGTTGCAAAAAGGAAAGAGATGGAAACAGTTGCAAAGACATTGACAGTTGTACAATAACAGAGGCAATAACTCTGTGCAACCATTTCAAAAGCAATGTACAAACATGGTGACTGAAGGGCAGACAAGCATACTGGCTGGGGAAACTGAATGCAGAAAATATGGAAGTCAAGATTTCCTGTATCCCCTTTAATGAATGTTTCATTACAAATTGGTCATCTTTGAAGATGAACCATATTTCTATATCACATACCAACCTCAAAGGACTCTCTCCAACTAGACAGCTGATACTTGAATTGGAAACTTTTCTTCCTTACAACTCTGGAACATAACGACTCATCTTACCAACATGTGGTAGTCTTTAGTGTATTCAGTGTAATATATAAGTAGTATATAAGCTCAAAAAAAAGAATAACTAGCACAAGCTACAATGTACCTTACCAAAAAAGGATTTTAGACCTTGTAAATCTTAATTATCCAGTCTTTCTATGCTCCTTTAGCTGTGGACCTAACTGGACCATAATTTTCCAGCAGCAGTCTCAATCATTAGTATCAAAAGAGAACTTGCTTTTAATAAACCATACTGCTCACAAGCTTTTGGATTTTTTTTGTTTCCCAAGCATAATTTCTTATGTGTAAACTGCTATCACAATTAGAGATAATACATCTAAAGCATTGCCATAATTACCTCTCATCTCCATGATTTCCTCTAAGTACCCAGCACAGTCCTTTACATAAATCACACATTCAGTAAATATTCAGGAGATAAATGTCCCTATTGTTTTGCATCAGATGCTACCAATACAGAAATTTCAGGTGTTGGTAGTGATAGTCAAAACGATCTCCAAATATGTTCTGGGTAGATAATCTCCATTAAAAGTTGGTCTTAATTCTAGCCTTAATTCTCCAAACATGTTGCTTTTCTACTCTTCTCTCAGGCCTTGCACCCATGGACACAAATCAAATTTTGAAGATTTTTTTTCTGCTTTCAGGATGTCTCCTTTAATCTCCGGCTGCTGCCAACCCGGGGAGGGGGTGGGTCACCGCTGGCTCCACTTGTGGATGCAGGACGCTCATCACTGCTGCCACCTCACATGCCAGGATTCTCCACTTTGCCCCCTGGTGCGCTGGGTTGCTGGTCTCTGGGTTCACAGTGGGTACCGGAGGCGGGGCAGCTAGGGTGGGTCTCGAGAGGCAAGGTAGGCAGCCAGGGTCACCAGGGTGGCCACGTATGGACACAGCCCAGTGGCCAAGGACCCCCAACAGAAAGGCATGGCAGGAGGCAGCCCCTGCCCCCAGATGTCCCCCTGGGCCCAAGCCCTAGTTGGTCTGTAGAGGCAGTGGGCAGCAGTAATGACCAGAGCATTCCCTGCCCCCAATCCCAACCTGCTTCCTGCAGCCTCTGCTGTACCCAGCACGCCATCCATTCATTCTGGTCAGCCTTGGGTACGCACTATGGTATGTGCCAATGGCTTGGAGGCTTGAACTGTCCCTGAGCTTTTTTGCTCAAAGCTCGTGCTCTACCACTTGAATCACAGCTCCATGTTCTGCTTTTTAAGTAGTTAGAGGTAAGAATCTCAGGGATATTTCTTGCCCTGGCTGGCTCTGAACAGCCATCCTCGTCAGATTCTCAGCCTCCTGAGTAGCTAGGATTACAGGTATGAGCCATAGGAGCATAGCTGCCACTTTTTAATATGCCACTGTCTGAGTGCGCTCAGATCTCAGTGACCTGGGGTGGAGCGATGGCAGACTGGTTTGAAGTCATGTGGGGATTTGGATGGTACTGGTGTTTGAACTCTTACTTTTTTTGCTGGTGTTCTACCATTTGAGCCATTCTTCCAACCCAGCCTAGGCTGGCTTTAAACTGCAAACCTCTGGATCTCAGCTTTCATAATAGCTGGGCTTATAGGTATGAGCCCCTGGTACCAGATTGTATTTTTCATATGAGGTCTGCCATCTTGTGTGCCTGGGCCTGCCTTGGACCGATCCTCCTCCTGTCTATGCCTCCTGCATGGGTAGAATTACAGATGTATACCAACATCTGTTTATTTGCATGTGGGGGTTGGCAGTGATCCTCTCGACTTGCCTACCAAGTAGGTAGGATTACAGGTTCGTCCTCTGTGAGGACCCCACTCAGGATTCCATGAAATAGGCCTCATTTTACCCCAGAGGTAAGGTGGTACAGTGCCCAGTGCCCTCCTAGTCCCATACATACTAACAAGATTTTTTAATTGAAGAATATTTCATGCTTTCTCAAAGTAAATCAGCAATTTTAGAATCATTCCACTTAGTTTGGTAAATAGGCAAGACTGAAGAATAAACGTCTTTTAAGAATGAAAATCTCCAGCCTGGCCCTGATGGCTCATACCTATAATCCTAATTACTTAGGAGGCTGAAATCTGAGGATCATGGTTCAGAGCCAGCCCAGCCATGAAAGGCAGTGAGATTCTTATCTCCCAATTAACCACCAGAAAACTGGAAGTGACACTGTGGCTCAAGTGGTATAGCACTACCCTTGAGTTGAAGTGTTGAGGGACAAGACCCAGGCCCAGAGTTCAAGTCCCAGGACTGACTAAAAAAAGAATAAAACTCTTTCAAAGTGGAAATGAAGTTGCTTGATAATGACAATTTTACCACATTAAGAGAAGTATGTGCTTCTTTTTGGTAAAGGAACAAGACTTAAAATTCATAGTTAGGTAATGATGATAAACACTTGAGAAGGTGAAAACATTACGCTGCAGACAATGTACTTGTTAATTTTTAATTGTGGTAAAACGGACATGGAGATATTCCCCCCCACCCCATGTTGGGTTGTTGAGGTGTTTGCTTGGATATTTTGTATTGATTTTGGTGCTGAGACTCAAACTTAAGGACTGAGTGCTGCCCTTAGCCTTTGCACTGATGTCTAGTGGTTCGCCCCTTGAGCCACAGCTTCACTTCTGGCTTTTTGCTGGTTGATTGGAAATAAAGGTTTTGCCGAATTTCCTGCCCAAGCTGAATTTGAACCATGATTCTGAGATTTTAGCCTTCCGAGTAGCTAGGATTACAGACAGGAGCCACCAGAGGCCGGCTTGTACATGGCATTTTGAAATATGCAGGTTAATGAGGTTATGCATATTCCCACTGCTGTAAACCAATCGTGTGGTCTTTTACATTTTACATACTCATTAAACAAAAGTCCTCATTTTCCCCTCCTAGTAAGCATCATTATACTTATAACTATTTTTCTTTGTTTTTGTTATACTATGAAAGAATTATAGCCTATTTCCTTCCAGGTTTCAAAATGACTACTTCCACCCCCATTATCTTCTCCAAGCTAACTCCCTATTTAAAAATTAACCTTTTTTTTTTCTTCCCATCAATGAACCAGGTAATATGAGCCATATAACCAGAAGAGGGCGATATTAGGTTGTAGGACTGTTAAACCAATAGGGGATTTGCTATGTATCCACATTCCTTTTATAATTTGTAGTGCTGGAAGAATGACATCATAAAACAAAACAATTCTCATTCTTTAGTGATTCTCAACTGTTATCAATTCTATTTTTAATTGACAAATTGGCTACTTCATTGAGACTTCTTTTGGAAATTAGCTTTTTCATCTCAAGTCCAACACTTTTTTCTCACATATACATATAGAAAGCATTTCTGTCTTTGCTCATTGCTCTAAATTATAAATATAAACACAAAACCATGGAGTTCCTGTAACTTACTTTTGTTCTTTATTTCTTTTTTATTAATTTTTGGTTGTTGTTGGTGGTGGTCCTGGTGCTTGAACTCTGGACCTGGGCGCTATCCCTGAGGTCTTCAGCTCAAGGCTACCATTGTACCACTTGAGCCACAGTGCCACTTCCAGTCTGGTGGTTAATTGGAGATAGGAGTTTCAGATTTTAGTGCCTGGGCTGGCTTTGAACCATGATCCTCAGATCTCAGCCTCCTGAGTAGCTAGGATTATAGGCGTGAGCCACCACACCCAGCTTCTCCCTCTTTTTCAATCTCTCCTTTCTTACTCTATTGTTTCTCTCCTTTCTTATTCATTTATTTATTTATTATATTCATCAGGTAGTGGGTACATTACTTCTTGAACATTGATACCCAATCCCATGTTTTTCTCCCACTTTTTCTATCTCCTGTCTTTCTGTCCTTTCTTTCTTTACTCTCTCTTTTTTCTCTCTGTCTCTTTCTCTCTCTCCCTTCCTCCCTTCCTCTGTCCCTCCCTTCCCTTCTGTTCCTTCCTTCCTTCCTTCTTTCCTCCCTTCCTCCCTCTCTCCCTCCTTCCCTCCTCCTTCTTCCTCTCTCTCTCTCTCTCTGTCTCTCTGTCTCTCTGTGTCTCTCTGTCTCTGTCTCTCTCTCTCTCTCTCTCTCTCTCTCTCTCTCTCTCTCTCTCTCTCTCTCTCTCTCTCTCTCTCTCTCAACCTCTCCCTCTCCCTCTCCCTCTCCCTTACTGGGGCTTGAACTCAGGGCCTTACATTCTCAAGCTGAGTTTCTATCTCAAGGCTGGAGCTCAACCATTCGAACCATACTTCCACTTGCAGCTTTTTGATAGGTTATTGGAGATTATAGTCTCACCCACTTCCTGGCCCTGGCTGGCTTCAAACCTTAATACTCAGATCTCAGTCTCCTGAGAAGGTAGGTTTTCGGACATGGCCACCAGTTTCTGCTTTCCTATAAAGTGAAAAACAAGAATGATTCCTAGGGAAACCACACAAAATTTACATTTTGTTTTATTTTATTGAACAAGTTTTACTAGGAATATTTAAAACACTAAGATATAAAAATAGAAGCCTGCAATTGACCTCCTGGATAAACTCTAAAAATATTCAAGAGTAGATTAATAGATAGGAGAACCAGCATAAAGTTTAGGAAAAACACTGGCATAAGTCAATTCCAATATCAGTTTGTGTCATTCAATGTGTTAAAGAACTTCATTCAGTTCTACTATACCCTGAGCCTGAGATTCTGAAAACTATATTTCTTCTTTATCACAAAAACACCAAAACAAAAGTCCCTTAAGTTATCAGAGACTTTAATGTAAAACTGGAGATTAGTCACACACACACATCTCACTCTTCCATAAACTAGTATAATCTCATTAAATAACCAGAAATTCTCTTTAAATAAGTAATTCAGAAATATATCAAGTGAAAACTAAATCTCTCAAGTTGACCACTATGATCACTTTTAAGGAATTGTTTAGAAAATTAAATAAACATATGCACAATCTAGTATATTTGTAAAAAACAGGGAAAATAGGACAAATTATAACATTCCAAAAGTCAAAACATGATGTTTATATCAATTAAAAATTCATCCAAGTTACTAAGGTGAAACCAGCAGAATTGGACTTTTTTTTTCCGGTTATGGATCTTGAACTTGGCCTGGATGTTGTCCCTGAGCTCTTCAGCTCAAGGCTACCGCCCTACGCCTTGAGCCACAACACCACTTCTGGTTTTCTAGTGGTTAATTGGAGATAAGAGTCTCAGGGATTTTAGTTCCCGGGCTGGTATTGAACCATGAGCCTCAGATCTCAGCTTCCTTAGTAGCTAGGATTACAGGCATGAGCCACCACACCCAGCTTGTTTTTGAGCTATTCTTTTGGGGTTGTCTTTTCAACCAGAAAAAATAATTTATATCTCTACCAGCTAAATATTTGCAAGCTAACATATAGCTTTACAGTCTATCCTTTAATAATCATCCAATAGCACATTTAAAATTAAGCAATTTCACACCTAGTTTCTTAGGAATCTTAGATCTGAGGATCCTCGTTCAAAGCAAGCCAGGACAGGAAAGTCCATAAAATTCCTATTTCCAAAAGTCAGAAGTAGAAGTAAGGCTCATATGATAAAACGTCAAACCCTGTGCTAGTGGCTCACACCTGTACTCCTAGCTACTCAGGAGGCTGAGATCTGAGGATCATGGTTCAAAGCCAGCCCAGGCACTAAAATCCCTGAGGCTCTGATCTCCAGTTAACCACTAGAAAACCAGAAGTGGTGCTTTGGATCGTTGTGTTAGAGTACTAGCCTTGAGCTGAAGAGCTCAGGGACCGTGCTCAGGCCCAGAGTTCAAGCCCCATGACCAACAGAAAAAAAAAAAAGAACATCAGCCTTGAGTGAAAAAGCTAAGGCGCAGAGCCCAGGCCCTTAGTTTAAGCCCCAATACCAGCACAAATAAAGGAATATATACACCGTTTCTGAAACAATTATAGGGTAAACCAACTCAACTACATTGCATTAAAAGGACAGTCTCATCCTTTTGCCTTATTTTCAAATTTTGAATGCTTTTCATTAGCAAAGATGTACCCATATGACAGGCTATCTGCCTGTTGTGGCTTTGGCTGTTCTTTGAACTCTAGTGTCATGATGTTTTAATGATATAAAATAACAATATGTGAAATTTTCCATCTTTCAAATTATCTTCCTTCACTCTCAAAGTTAGGAAAATCTCTTCTGTTGCTAGAACATTGTCTCCTATGACATAAGTTTTCTTGGTAAGGGTAGTTAACTATTGGTTACTAGTCTCTTTCTGTCTGTATTATAGGTAACATAAGTTGCCAAATTGTGACACATGATTAGCATAACTTGTTAGTTACCGGTCAAGTATAAGTTTCTTCTTAGTTTGGAATGTTCTGTCCTTATTTTAGTCTGCTTTTTACATTGTCAATTTCTGGATGGCAAAGGCAACTGTATATATGTGAAAATGGAGCTAGGTAAATTGAGGGTGGTGTTGGGAGAGATGGAGGACAAAGATAAAAATGGGTGACATTAACCACAAATGGATATGCTGAATTGAAATATCATTGTACAACTACCTAAGGATAATAAAAGATAAAAAAATCTTCTGCTGGGAGCCAGTGGCTCATACTGCCTGTTATCCTTGCTACTCAGGAGGCTGAGATCTGAGGATTGCAGTTCAAAGCCAGCCCAGGTACAAAAGTCCCTGAGACACTAATCTCCAATTAACTGACAGAAAACTGGTAGTGGTGTTGTGGCTCAATATGCTAGAGGGCTAGCCTTGAGCTGAAGAGCTCAGGGAAAGCATCCAGGCCCAGAGTTCAAGCCTCAGGACCAACAAAAAAAAAAGAAAGTAAAAAGAAAGAGGGGCCGGGAGTTTGGCCTAGTGGAAGATTGCTTGCCTAGCATGAACGAAGACCCAGGTTCAATTCCTTGCTATCACATACATAGAAAAAAGCCAGAGTGGTGCTGAGGCTCAAGTGGTAGAGCTCTAGCCTTGAGAAAGTCCAAGGACAGTGCACAGGTCCTGAACCCAAGCCCAGGACTGGCAAAAAAAAGAAAGAAATCATTTTTTAAAACAGTTACATCTGGGGGAAAAAATCCTTAAAAACTACTGTAAGTTATCCTAGGAAAATGTTTTGAAAGGACTAGAGAAGATACAATAATAATGTGTAAAAATTATACATGTTTGTGTGTGTCCATATGCACACCAACTCATACTAGCTTGTGCACACACATGCACACACATACATACCCACAATGTATTCTCAGTTAAGGCAGATTAGGTACTACAATTTTCATTTTTCCTTTTGTGATAAAAAAGATACATACTTAATAAAGATTTATCCTTAAGGAATTATTCTGAAAAAAATGGTGTGATTATGCTTATGAGTATTACAATGGAAAGTGTTTCAGTGGTTAGCTCTGGGTCATGGTATACTATAGATTACTTTAATTTTCTTCTTTATTATACTTTTTTCCAGTCCAGGGGCTTGAACTCAGGGCCTGAGCACTGTCCTTGGGCTTTTCTCCCAAGGCCTAATGTTCAACCAATTGTGCTACAACACCACTTCTGGCTTTTTCAATGTATGTGGTACCAAGGAATCGAACCTGGGTCTCCGATCATGCTAGGCAAGCACTCTTAACATTAGGCCAACCCCCCTGCCCTTTATTATATTTTTTATGACATGAAGTTCAATAGTGCTCTTGTATTGATTTTATAATTAAATATGATTATATATTATTTTTCTTGATTCCATTTTTCTGGTAGAATTTATAAAACTTTTCCTGAAGGAAAGAAAGCAATCTTAAGTATCTTATTTTTCTAAAGAACCTATTGATTATTTACTGTGCACTCATAAATTGTTTATGTGTAGACATATTCAACATCAAAACATATAGCTAGGGCTGGGAGTGTGGCCTAGTGGTAGAATGCCTGCCTAGCATTCACAAAGCCCTGGGTTCAATTTCTTAGTACCACATACATAGAAAAAGCCAGAAGTGGTGCTGTGGTTCAAGTGGCAGAGTGCTAGCCTTGAGAAAAATCCAATGACAGTGCCCAGGCCATGAGTTCAAGCTCCAGGACTAGCAACCACCCCCACAGCTATTTACTGGCTTCAGAAACCAAAAAAAAAATCTACCAAATAGAGTTCTAATCCATGGATCATGCATTTGAATGATTACAAATATAAAAGTATGATTATACACAGACCAATAGCAGAGGAATTAGTTGATGGTGTTAATAACTAGTATTATTAATCAAAAATAAGACAAATGGTAAATGGTTTACAGCTTAAAATAATGAACAATATTAATCATCCAGTTAGTATGGGTTAGGAACCGTTCTACAGTCCATCTGGATACCAGGTTTCTCAGGAGGTACCAGCCATGCATTCAGCTGCTGCTGCACTTTTATCTGAAGGCTTCATTGCTGCCAGATTAACTTCCAAGCTCATTCATGTCATTGTTGAATGCTTGATCTCCAGCCATGTGGGCTTCTCTACAGGATAACTGAAAGCTCTGATTTTCCCTAAGTTGGGTGATCAAAGAGAAAATAAGAGCAACCTAAGGCTGTAGCCATTACAATTTTTTGTAACTAAATTTTAAAAGTAGTGTTCTCTCACTTCTGTCATGTTCTATTTATTGTAAGTAGTTACTAAGTGTAAAGGCATATTAAAGGAGGAGAGGTTACAAATAGTTATGAAATACAGTTTATTACTGGCTATCTTAGATGCCAGACAAATACTCACTGAAAAAAGAGAAAAGAGTTAACCAGTAATGGAAAGTAGAGTACCTAAGAAGATATCACACAAATTTTAATTAAGGAATATTAATTGTATATGCTCATGAAGTAAGTACAATGTGATATGCTAAACTATAAGTAATGTGGATTTATTGACAGCAAGTTAAATGTCTAGTACCTCATTTGCCTACCTTTTCTTGTTTTAGGCCCAAGACTGTAACTCCAATTCAGAACCTGATGCTTTCCCTCATTGGCTACCACTCTTCCAACTGAGCCATGCCTCAAACCCCTACCCCTTATCATTTTTTATACATTTTTATTGTAATTAATAGAAGGGTTACATTATATTCACCAGATAGAAGATGAATTACTTTACATACATTGATACTCTTTCTCATGTTTTGGTCCCCATTTCCTCCTCTCCACCTCCACCCCTCATCTTGTATTCTCCCTTCCCTATGGGTTTCAAATAACCAAATAAACATATATACAATATATTAGATAACAAGGGAAAATACTATAACAATATGAGATAACCAAGGGACAGCAAAACAGATGAGAGATAACATAATACATTAAGGACAAAAATCACTCATTATATGGCTTTTGTTTCTATATCCTGGAGGTCCTTTCATTTAGCCTCATCCTATATGGCCTTATGTATGTAGGTTTTGCTCTATTCTAAACCTCTCCTAGGAGAGCCCAAGGTTTCCACTGATTATGACAAATGAGGGAAACCTTTGAGTCTGGCTTACTTCACTTAATATGATTTTTCTAAGTCTTTCCATTTCCTTACAAATGAGGGGATGTCATTCTTTCTGACAGCAGCATAGAATTCCATTGTGTATAAATACCACATCTTGTTGATCCACTCATCTAGTGAGGGGCATCTAGGTTGGTTCCATATCTTTGCTATGGTAAATAGTGCTGCAATAAACATCATTGTGCTATTGGATTTAGTATGTCCTTTTTTTCTGGATGGTTGGGTAAATGCCAAGAAGTGGAATTTCTGAGTCATAGGGGAGGTCTATGTTTAGTCTTTTGAGGAACCACCATAATCCTTAACACAGTGTTTGAACGAGTTCACACTCCCACCAACAGTGTAGTAATGATCCCTCCTGGCCACATCCCTTCCAGCATCTGTTATTAGCTTTCTTGATCCTGGCCATTTTAATTGGAGGGAGGTGGAATCTTAGAGTTGTTTTGGTTTATATTTCTTTTATGGCCAGAGATGTCGAGCCTTTCTTCATGTGTCTATAGGTCATTCTTATTTCTTCTTCAGAGAAGACTCTCTTTAGGTCTTTGGCCCATCTTTTAATGGGACAGTTGTTTCTTTGGAGATTAATTTTGGAGGGATTCAATTTTTTGAGCTGTTGATATATTTTAGATATGAGGCCTTTGTTCGTTTTATGGTTAGTGAAGATCTTCTCCCACTCTGTAGGCTTTCTAGTTAATTTGCTAGCTATGTCCTTTGCCATACAGAAGCTCTGCAGTTTAATGCAGTCCCACTTATCCAGCCTTTATTTGGTTTGTTGTGTTCCTGGGTCCTTATTAAGAAAGTTTTGACCTGTGCCAAGGAGATTTAGTGTATCTCCTATTCCTTCTTGTAAAGTTTTCAGTGTATCGGCTTTTACCTTGAGGTCTTTGATCCATTTGGAGTTAGTCCTGGTGCAGGGATACAAAGAAGGATCCAACTTTAATTTTCTGCAAGTGCTTAACCAGTTCTGCCAGCACCACTTGTTGAAGAGGCTTTCTTCCACTCTATTTTTTTGCCTGCCTATTGTTTTAAGATAAGACACTTGAGGTTTACTTTATTACTTTTATATAAGAAATAAAATTATTGGGCCTGGAGCATGGCCAAGTGGTAGAGTGCTTGCCTATCATTCATGAAGCCTTGGGTTTGATTCCTCAGTATCACATATAGAAAAAGGCAGAAGTGATGCTGTGCCTCAAGTGGTACAGCACTACTAGCTTTGAGAAAGCTCACGACAATGCTCAGGCCCTGAGTTCAAGTCCCAGGACTAGCAAAGAAAGAAAGAAATTATTACTGACTCCAGCAAATAGATCTAAAAACTTTATTCCTCCTGCCCACCAACAGCACATAAGAATTCTCTTTTTGATACTTGCTATCTTTTTTTGTCAGTTATGAGTCTTGAACCTGTTGCCTGGTTTCTGTCTCTGAGGTCTTTTACTCAAGACTAATGCTCTACTACTTTGAACCATGGTGATACTTTCAGCTTCCTGGTGGTTAATTGAAGATAAACATCTCAGAAATTTTCTAGCCTGAGTTAGCTTCAAACCTTTATCCTCAGATCACAGCCTCCAGAGTAACTAGGATTAGAAGCATGAGCCACTAGCACCTGGCTTTTCTTTACTTTTTTGATACTATCTAGATAGTAGGTATTTAGTCATTGTACTGTTGCTATGTTTTTCCCTGAAGATTAGTTACGTTGGGCAACATTTCATGTCTCTGGTGTCTGTTTGTACATCTTTCTTGGAAAAATGCCTCTTTGTAATTTGTGCATTTGTAATTCAATTGTTCAGAGTTACAGTTTGTGGATTTTTTTTACTATTGTGTTGAATGATTTCCTTATGCAGTACAAATATTAACCAATATTGGACATATGGATTGCAAATATTTACTTCCATTCTTATTACCTTTACTTCTATCATACTTCACTTTTCTCATATTTAGCATCCTTTCTTCTGCTTATTCTTCTTACTTTGTCTGGTTGGTCCCTTCTCATTACATAGTTTTCTTCCCTCATGCATTTTTTGATATAGAAAGAATTGAACTAAAGGACATGTGCTTCCTAAGCAAGCATTCTACATGTTTAATCATGATCCCAGCCTAATTTGTGTGTGTGTGTGTTTGTGTACTGTGTGTGTCCCATTTTAGGACTTGAATTCAGAGTCTGAGTGCTGTACCTAGGCTTTATTGCTCAAGGTTAACACTCTACCACTTGAGCCATAGCTCCATTTCTGACTTTTTGGTGGTTAATTGGAGAGAAGATTTCCACAGATTTTCCTGCCTGGCCTAGATTTCCTGCCTGGTCTAACTGTGAACCATGATCCTCAGAGCTCAGCTTCCTGAGTAACCAGCTTTGCTCCCTGGCAGATAATCTTTGTCTCCCATCTTGACCTTCTTGGATTCCAAGATGGCTGCAAAAGTGAATATAGAAGAGAATGGATTAGAGTAATGGACAGAGATATAAAAGGGAGGCTGGCATGTCTAGCTTTATGCTTCTTTTTCAGTTAATTCATGGATCAGAAAATTCTATCACATATGTATATATATATATGTATGTGTGCATACATGGGTATATACATGGGTGTATACAGTGGGTGGGCTGGAAAAATTACATTGGGTGAAGTCAGCCTCAGAGAAACAAAGGGTACATATTTTCTCTACTATGTTGAAGTTATACCTAAATTATAAATATCTGTGAGAACACAAAGAAGGCCAAATGTATATTTGCACAATCAAATTGAGTCAAGAATGGTATTTGCAGGAATAGATCCCACAGTGTAACTCCTTTGAACAATGAATAGGCAGTTCAACAAAATGAATACTAGGAAGCTTGAAATATGTCTAGACTGAGGGGGTCGGAAACTAAAAGGTGTGGGGGCAGACAAACAAAATGAGGAATTGCGGTGAATAGAGCTATATATAATATTGAATGCACCTACATGAAGACTGAACTAGGAAACTTGAGGTGACAAGTCTGGATGGGGGAGGGGCTGATGGAAGGGGTGACACTGTTCCGATATGCATCTTACACATACATGGACATGTTAAATTGAAATCTCTTCTGTGCAACTATTTGAAGAAAAGTGTAAAACACCAAAACAAAAATAGGTAATTTGCATGTGCCAAATATTTATTTGTTCTGCTAGCACACACACACACACACACACACACACACACACACACAAAACACCACTGAGTAAAAATTCTTCCTTGCCCCCAGATTCCACTTATTTATTGACATCACCACTACAGTCATCTTCCTTTCCCTCTCCCTTTACTTCCTCCTCCAATGGCAGAATTCCTTGCTATTTCCATTTGGGGGACGGGCAGGAGAGGGAGCCAAGTATGTCATAGCCTAGGAGGAGTGTCTACAGGATTGCTAGTATTAAAAGGGGAAACCAAAGCACCAAAGCACACGGAAAGGGAGAAAAACAGGAAGGCATTTCACAAGTGAAGTTGAGCAGTCGAGCAGCAAAGCAGACTGGGACTGAGGCTTTGCTTGCCACTATCTCAGTGGCTGGAGATTCAAGGTAACTATTGATCTGCTTGTCTTTCCTTTCTAGTCCACTGCTTCTGGAATTCAGGAGCTTCTGCATTTCACCGGAGTTGGGGGGGGGGGCTCGTATCTCTTTCCTTTCTCTATTGAGAGAGGACTGCTTGTGAAACATGCTGATTGGAAAAGCGGGCTAGAGATCCTAAAGCAGAGGGAGGCATTTTACTGAGAAAGAGAACTGAAGAAATTCAGATGACATTGTATCATTTGGTTAATGACAGAAATAAAACACCTGGGTACTCAACATTTCATTTTACTAGCAAACTAAAAAGCCTCCAATAAAAGCTAGTTGGAATGTGAAGGTAATCCTGCTTAGAATTTTCATCTACAAGTAGAAGAAAAACTATTCCCAATTCTTAAAGTTGTTTTGTCCTTTTGTTTGTACTTTTAGTTCTGCTGCTATCTACTTTGATTTTTTGGATTTCTCTGAATTGAAGCAACATAAAAGGTGGGAACCACATTTCTAATTTAAATTGATGATTCTATTCTCATAAGTGAATATGTATTTAGGACTGATTGATCAAAGAGAGAAGAGACAGAGACAGAGACAGAGTAGGACCTAACAAGAAGGAAAAGGAAGAGGGGGGAAAAGTGGGGAGGAGAAGGTGGAGGAGGAGATGGAGCAGGAAGAGGAGGAGGAAGAAGAGGAGGAGGAGGAGGAGGAGGAGGAGGAGGAGGAGGAGGAGGAGGAGGAGGAGGAGGAGGAGGAGGAGGAGAAAGGGGTAGAGAAGAGAGATTAGGATACCAGATTTTCAGGCTTCATAAAATTGCAAATTAGTCATTTATAAGCTGTTTGATTTCCTTAGAAAATCGTTCTTTCACATTTTCAAGAAGTAATCACATGTCATTATGAAGAGGTTACATTATGGTGTATTTAGACATATTTGATTTGCTGTTGATTTTTTCCCTATAAACACATTGGTTCTTGGTTGCAAGGTACTGTAATTATGAGGAAGAATAAGAAAGAGGCGATGCATGCACTAGTTACTTTTTTCAGCTGTTTGTTTGAAATGTTGAAATGTACAGCTCAGCTCTTCTGGGTTTTCAATATATAGCTGGATTCAAAGAATTTTTTCATGTGGTTTAAACCATTTAAATTACACATTGTCTTCTGTACTTCCTCCTTACAGGACTTTTATTTCTTTGATTTATTTGAGGGCACCTAACCACAAGCCCTTATCAGCCTCTGGTTTGTGCACAAAAGAGAATAAATGAGACATTTCACAATTCTTTAAAAGGCCATTACTCAAGCAAACATTTCAAACACTGAGCTATGGTTAGATTGAATGAAGTGATTTTTGCTTCCCTGTGAGCAAAAGCAGCTAAACTAAGAATATTGGGATAGAAAAAGGGGAAAAAGAATAGCAAAAGATTTTATACATAAACAAAAAATTTACATTTCAAATCCATGCAAACAAACAGGAATTTTCTGTTTGGGAAGTATGAGCTGCTTGACTTCATATATGACAGTAATAAGGGCGATTTGAAATTAAATTTCTTTCATTATCAGAAAAATGACCTTTTCTTTTCCTCCTCTTCCTCCTCCTCCTCCTCCTGTTCCTCCTCCCCCTTCCCCCTCCTCTTCCTCCTCCTCCTCCCCCTCCCCCTCCTCTTCCTCCTCCTCCTCCCCCTCCCCCTCCTCTTCCTCCTCCTCCTTTTTAATATTATTATTATTATTTGACATTCCTGGTGTTTGAACTCAGGGCCTGGGCACTGTGCTTGAGCGTTCTCAAGGCTAGAGCTCTATTACTTGATCATAGTACCACTTCTGGCTTTTTCCTGTGTATATGGTACTGAGGAATCCAACCTGGGTCTTTGTGTATGCTAGGCAAGCACTATACCACCAGGCCAAACTCCCAGCCCCCTCTCTTTTTCTTTCTTACAAAAAAAGTAAGTAGTGTCCTTTTGAGACAGTTAGCTGTAACTAGTCTCAGGAATAATTTACAGAGTAAAATTCCTATTTGTGTTTTAACTTGTTGGTGATTGTGCCACAGAGAGGTGGCAGCTGAAAGTTCCATGCAGTGTACTGACTTTTCTTCTTCTGCCTCTTTTTTTGGTCAAGAAATACTGTGCTCTCAGAAGTTAGCTAAAACTTCCTTTGCAAATGTAAAAGGCAGAATCCAAATGCACAGCTTGACTCCTCAAATTGAATATAACTCGGACTCACAGAATGTTAGTTCTTCAGATGACTTGGCACAATGATTGCCAAAGCCAACAAGCTGGCTAGAAAGAAAAACTGAACATACTCTTTACAGTGCTTATGTCCAGCTCCTTGATTTCACTATAAAACAATCTATTTGTAAAGTGGTGAAAAAAACATATCGGACTTCTCTAAAAAAAAAAAAAACATATCGGACTTTTGGAAGGAATAAATACACCCTAAAAAAATCAGATCTTGGGGCTGGGAGCATGGTCTGGTGGTAGAGTGCTTGCCTAGCATGCACAAAGACCCGGGTTAGATTCTTTACTACCACATACACAGAAAAAGCCAGAAGTGTTTCTGTGGAGCAAGTGGTAGAGCTTTAGCCTTGAGAAAGCCCAAGAACAATACCCAGGCCCTGAGTTCAAACCCCAGGAAGGCAAAAAAATCAGATCTGAAAAACCTCGTGCATGTACACTTCTTACTCAATTCTATTTCAAAAGAGACTTCCACAAATGGCATTATATTTATATATTGTTGTTTGGGGAAACTAATGAGATTAACAATATGTTTGTTGATTATTTACTTGCCATTTTGCAACTTACAAACTTGCTACTTGCCAGGTTCACAGCGCTAGAGATCCAGAGAGATATAATGTTGTTTTGTATCTTAAGGTTTATTAGGCACAGATATACATATATGTATATTAACAGCAGTGTTATATATAGTTATGTATTTCTATAAACCATACAGACAAATATATACATTCTAGCTATGTTGTGATAAGTACATATATACATGTACATATATTTATGTGATATATATTTATGTATGTTTTCCAATCCTGGGGCTTGAACTCTGGGCCTGAGCACTGTCTTTGGGCTTTCTCAAAGCTAGCATTCTACCATTTGTGCCACAGCATCATTTCTGTTTTTTTCTATGTATGTGGTACCAAGGGATTTAAGTGGGTCTTCATACTCCATCAGTAGGCCAAAGTCCTGGCCCTAATAGAGATATTTTAAAGTTATAGAAATAAATTACAAAAATAAAATTAAAGGGAAGTATTCATTTTAACAGAATCTCAATGGATCATTATGAGACTTCTGTTGCTATAGTCAACTCAGTGGAAAACAATTTTTCACTGCTTTTCTTTAGATGTGTTATTAGGTAAGAGAGAATTGCTGAAAAATATCAGTTTAAAATATGTTCTTTTATTGGCTAATATAGTCCATCATCTGTTAAATACCTACTGCAGGCTAAGCAGTGTGGTAAGTACTTTAAATGCTTTATATTTTTATCCTTATCTTATTAATTAGGGTCAGAATAAGGAAACTCAGGCTCAGACAAATTGAATAGTTTTCCCAAAGTTACCCAGATACTAAATGGCAGAGTTAGGATTCAAATTCAAATCTGATACTTTCTCATATTATTTCACAAGAAAGGACAAGGACACTGGACATAAGTAGAGCAGAAGGGGAATCATATGTTTAAGGCATGTAGGCATAACGAATTGGATATCTTAAATACCAGAATGCTGGTATTTAAGACCAAGCAAGAATAAGGCAAAAATCCAGATTCTCAATTTTTTTCATACATACTATATAACATGTATGGATTTCATTCCATAGATAATGAAATATCTTTGACAAGATTTATGTAGGGAAAGTCAGATCTGTTTTATAGTTTAGAGAGATAATTCTAGTTGTAGGAAGGGCAGGCTAGTATGTGAGTGAAAACTGAAAGCAGAAGTCCTATCAAGAATTGTAAAACTGGGGCCTGGACTGTGGCCTAGTGGTAGAGCATTTGCCTATATGCCCAAAGCTCTGGGTTCGATTCCTTGGAACAATATTCCCAGAAAAAGCCGTAAATGGCTCAAGTGGTAGAGCACTAGCCTTGAGAAACCTCAAGGACAGTGCTTAGACACTGAGTTCAAGCCCCGGGACTAGCAAAAGAAAAGAATTTAATATTTATCTTGTTGAATTGTTAAAAATGATAAAGTTACCATATGAAAAGGAGTTTTAAGAAGTATATAAGTACATCATAAATATTAGATATTATTATTATTTACATGAATACTGCTATGTTATGAAAGGCTAGAAAAATTATTGAGCTAAAAAGAACTGAGGTTTCTCAAGTTTAATGTAGACAAATCAGGGGGACACTGACTTTACTAAGGAACTACTGGAGTTGTTCCTTGAAGTAAAGATGGATGTCAAAGAGCTGGAGGAACATTTATAAACCAGTCTGGTGCTATGGCTCAGACCTGTAATCCTACCTACTTTGATGGCTGGTATGAGGATCTTAGTTCAAAGCCAACCCAGGAGGAAAACTCTTATCTCCATTAGCCAGCAAAAACAAGAAATACAGGTGTGTGATCAAGTGGTAGAACATTTTTTTTGTTTTTAATCAGTCCTGGTGCTACAACTCAGGGCCTGAGCACTGCTCTTGGGGTTTCTCAAGGCTAGAGGTCTACTACTTGACCCACAGCATCACTTCCAGCTTTTTTCTATATATGTGGTACCAAGGAATACAAACTACAAACCCTGCTCTTCGTGAATGCTAGGCAAGCACTCTACCACTAGGCCAAACTCCCGGCCCGTAGAGAACAATTCTTTTTTCTTTTTTGTGGGTCATGGGACTTGAAGTTGGCTTGAGCCCTGTCCCTGAGCTCTTCAGCTCAAGGCTACCACCCTACCCTGGAGCCTAGCCCCACTCCCAGTTTTCTAGAGGTTAACTGGAGATAAGAGTCTCAGGTGCCAAGACATCAGAAAGGGTATCAATGTATGTGAATTAATGCACCTTCTATCTGGCGGATATAATGTAACCCTTCTATTAATTACAATAAAAATATATGAAAAAAAAGAGTCTTAGGTGCTTTTGCGCCCGGACTGGCTTTGAACTTTGATCCACAGATCTCAGCCTCCTGAATAGCTAGGATTACAGGCTTGAACCACCGGGCCCGGATTAGAGTACCATTGTTGAGAGATAAAGCTCACCAAAGTGCCCAAGATCTGGGTTTATGCCCCAGACTGTCATGTGCCCACGCATATGTACATGTGCCTTCATGGGCACACACGCACAAACACATACGCACACACAAAGATTTACAGAAGCCTAAAAGCAAAAAATGAATGTATCATGAGGAGGCAACAATGAATTAAACCATTTTTAAATAGGTAAGGTGCACATATAAAATCAAAAGGGAACCATACAGCATAGCATTAATGACACAGATACTTCTTGAGTTTGGATACCAGCACAGCGACTTAGTAGTTATAGGTTGGTCAAGTATTATTTTTTTATTAGTTTTCAAAAGTATCTTTAAGTAGTCAAACAAAGGAGTTTCAATTCAACATGTCAATTTACTACCACAACATGTCTTGAACAATGTCAACCCTTCTATCTTTCTCTCTTCATTGGTTGGTTTATCATTTAAATATTCACTTATTAGTACCTAATTCATCAATTAATAACAATGTCTAGAACATAGTAATTCCTGTATGATGTCAGATATCATTATAACAAAAGAAAGGAGACTAGATTTGTGGAGTTTTTAGTTCCAACATAAGAGGTTTTGATTTTATGTATAAGCAAAGTGAAACCACTGAGGATGGTTAAACAGGACTATGTGATAACAGAATTTTCATTGTCTTGTTGTTGGTCAGTGGAACGGAAGTATGTAAATAGATAGCAACGAGAGATAGACCAATTAGTAATTCTCATATTGGTGCAGAATATGAAATACGAAGTGACTAGTAACAATATATTACAGAAGATAAAATAAATGGATGATTTCTAGGTTTGTGAGAAATATGAATTAGAAGTATGAATAGGCATTAAGATACTTCTGAGGTTTCTGAATCTCAAAATCAAATGGCTGAGAAAATTATAGTAGTACTGACTGGGGGCAGGGAAAGGTTGGAAAAAAAGAGAGAAAGAGGCCAGAATTTGGAGTTATAGAGAACGTGTGCAAGAATGTGCATTTAGAAGAGAGATTTGAATGTAATCTAGGTTTGAATCATTGGAAAGAGGAATGATAAAATGTGGTTGATGTTATTCCTCAATTAGAAGCAAGGGATTAGCTCTGTGGTTGTTGTATTCAATGTACTATGTGAAGATATTTCTTTCCTCTATTTTTTTTCTCTTATGGTTTATCCCTTCCTGTTACTGTATCTGCGTTTTGTACCTAGTGTATTGTATATACATTTATTTGTTTATCTGAATTAGGGAAGGGTAAAAACAAGATGATGAGACAAAGAACAAAGGGTGATCCAATATAAAAGTGATATTCACAAGACAATATGTTGGAAATCAACTTTACAACTTGGGAGGGGGTAGGGGAGAGGAAAAGTGGGAGATAAACATGGGAAGGGGTAACAATTTTCAAGAAGTAATGTACTCACTAACTTACTAATGTAACTGTAACCCCTCTATACATCATCCTGACAATAAAATAAATTTAAAAACAGAAGCAAGGCATTAGATATATGTACATCAGCATAATATTCATAATATAATGCTGAGAGTAAACAAAAAACAAAATATATAATAAAATAATGTATACTTTGGGGCCAGAAGCGTAGCCAAGTGGTAGAGTGCTCGGCTTGCATGCATGAAGAACAGTGCTCGATTCTTCGATGCCACATACACAGAAAAAGCCGGAAGTGGCACTGTGGCTTAAGTGGCAGAGCGCTATCCTTGAGCAAAAAGTGTCCAAGGACAGTGCCCAAACCCTGAGTTCAAGGCCCAGGACTGGAAAAAAGAAAAAAAAGTAATAACATATGCATCTACCTAAAATTATAAAATACATTTTGTAAGAATACACATGAACAACAAGATACATACTAGACTTATCAGCCTATATTGGATGGATATACAGGAATGAGAACGGAGTATGAGGATAAGTTCTAATTAAACAATAATCACAGGAAAGGGCCCTGCATGAACTGTGATAACCTGCCATGAACTGAGATGAAGGATTATGTGACGCACAGAATCCAGAGGGACATTGGAGAAAAAATTTCACGGGATACGATGTGACTCAGTGATAAACTACTTGTCTAGAGGCTATAGTTTCAATCTCCAGCACTTACTGGAAGCAGCTGCTGGGCTGGGAGTGTGGCCCATTGGTAGAGTGCTTGCGGAGGATGCACAAAGCCCTGGGTTTGATTCCTCGGTACCACATACACAGAAGCCACATGTGGCAGTGTGGTTCAAGTGGCAGAGCACTACCTTTGAGCAAAAGTACTCAAGGACAGTGTCTAGGCCTGAGTTCAAGACCCAGCATTGGCAAAAAAAGAAGCAGTGGGGTGGGTGCTGGTGGCTTGTGACTATAATCCAACCTTACCTATTCAGGAGATCTGAAGATTGCAGCTCCAAACCAGTGTGGTCTTGAAAGTCCATGAGATCCTCATCTCCAATTAAACACCCCAAAGCCAGAATGGAGTTGCGGCTCAAAGTGATAGAGCTATAGTCTTGAGAAACAAAGCTCAGGGACAGTTCCCAGGTCCTGAGTTCAAGCGCCCCCCTCCCCCACATACACACATTGCAAAGCCAAACCAAACCATCAATAATTTTACTGTGCTGGATTTTTCAAGTTATAACCACAGGCAGAAAAGGTTATATTTTTACTTGAAATTCTTGAGATACACAGTATATATTTTAAGCAAACAAATTCATATAAATGCGAGTCTCCTTTTGTGAACCCTTAATTAAAACCATGTGTTTTGTTGTTTTTGCAGGTCATTATGGCTATGCCAGAAAAACCAATTCGTACCAATCCAAGTGAGGAGTTGAGTAATTTTCCTGAGATTATTGAACTTAATGTAGGTGGTCAGGTGTACATCACTCGCTATCCTACTTTGATCAGCATTCCTGGTTCCCTGCTCTGGGAGATGTTCAATGAAAAGAATCCTGGCTCCCTGATCCAAGACAGCAAAGGGAGATTCTTCATAGATCGAGATGGTTTTCTCTTTCGTTATGTGCTAGACTACATGAGAGACATGCAAGTCGTTCTTCCTGACCACTTTCCAGAGTGTGGTCGGCTTCAGAGAGAAGCAGAATACTTCAAATTGCCAGAGCTGGTCAAGATGTTGGCTCTTAAGATAAATAAGCTTAACTCACCTGGCAATGACCTAAGCCAAAGCGACCTAGAAGAATTGTCCCCTAGCATTGACACTATGCTTAATCTGTCTTCAAGTAATACCATCCCAGTTACTGGTCCTGATAACACCCTAGTTATGCCCACAGCCACTGGTTCTGATCTCAAGAAAGCAGGTTTCATCACGATTGGTTATCGAGGGTCCTATACTCTGGGTCGGGACAGTCAAACCGATGCAAAATTCCGCCGGGTGGCCCGAATCATGGTGTGTGGTAAGATCTCACTGGCCAAAGAAGTGTTTGGAGATACGCTGAATGAGAGCAGAGATCCCGATCGTCCTCCTGAGCGATATACTTCACGTTATTACCTCAAATTCACTTTTCTTGAACAAGCCTTTGACAAACTAGCTGATGCTGGCTTCCACATGGTAGCATGCAACTCCACTGGCACCTGCACTGTGACACATGACCAGACTGATGACAAGATCTGGACCTCTTACACTGAGTATGTTTTCTATCGTGAGTGACACGTGAAAAAACAAAATCACCCAGAAAATACAAACCAATAGGCTACTCTTTTTCGGTCTTCTTTCTATTCTTATGCCAACTATGTCCTTTAGAAATGTATACATTACTCACACTTAGACATTGCATCTGATTTTGAACAATGACATTCTCTTCACCACAACCAGTTGCTTATAACCCTTTTTTGGGGGTGTTGTCCTTATTACGTATCATCCCATTCTATGTATATGGCTTCCAACCTGTCTTGGATTGTGGATGGATGCCATTGAAGAAAAAATATTTGATATGTGGACATATATATATACACATGACCCTAAATATAGAGATGTATTTATTGGGTGAAGACAACTAAGTAGAGCCACAAGATTTAGTTGCTTGAGAAATGCTGAGCCATGGCTTCCAAAGTGCTTCTCAGTACCACAGTTTAAACTTGCTCACAATATCTTGTTAGTTGTAGTCCTGTATTGCTCCTTCTGAGCTAGAGGTTACTATAGGAAATGTGAATGCATTTTTAATACTGTAAATACACACACACACACACACACACACACACACACACACACACACACACTGCTATCTTACTATCAGGCTGCTTGGAAAACATTGACAACATTCCTCCCAGAGGTTCAAAGAAAGGTCAAGTAATTGTAAAATTATCAATTACTTTTCATAGAAAGTGAGTAAAGAGAGAGCAATTACAGAAGTAATTATTTCCAAGAATAATACGCTTGACACTTAAATTGCTTTTACATAAGAAAAGATAGGGAAGATGAGGATCATGGCTTTTACTCAGGCATAAGCATGTATGCCATTGTCAAAGACTCTCCTGAAGTATCTGCTCTATTCATCTGAATGGAAATGAAAGCTTATGTAGGCAAGAGTAAGGATAAGTAAATGCTGCATTACGCAGATACACATGTATTTTAGCTTTGCTTTCATTGGTCAAATAGTTGGATGGACATGTCTGCTGTTAACTTTTTTCTTAATAAGAAGTGTGTCTGTGGGTCTGTGTGTGTCTGTGTATGCATGCACATTTGTAATGGGGAATGGAAATGAAAGAAGAGGGGAAAAGATAAGAGAACCAGAAAAAACTTAAATAAATCAAAATTCATGTTCTGATATCCATATTGATGACTTTTTTTTGCCAGTCTTGGAATTGTACTCAAGGCGTGAGCAATGTCTTTGGGTTTTCTCAAGGCTAGAGTTCTACCACTTGAGCCTCAGCACCACTTCTGGCATTTTTTCTATGTATGTGGTACCGAGAAATGGAAACTGGCTCTTCATGCATGCTAGGCAAGCATGCTACCACTAGGCCAAACTCCCAGCCCACATACTGAAGACTTTTTATTGCATATGTTGAAAGCAAACACCCTACTATGCAGATATCAGGGAGTTGAGACAAATGATTAGACTATTAGAGAGTGTGAAGCAAGTGAAGGTAAAGAGGCTTTGTGGGCTCATTTTAGAGGATTTTTGTCTCCTTTTTGAATAGCTTTAAAACACCCAAGTGATCAAATAGTTTTCTCTTTCTTTTATTCTTCCTTTTTTTTTTGCTCTAACATCAGCTTCTATTGTACGTACTGTCTTTTGACTTATTTTCCTGATTTCTTTGAGTTGCAAGGAACTTTAAGTGGCTTGAAAAAAATATGGTCAGATTGTGACCATATGAGTATTTTAAAGATGTATCTGTTGTGTTATGTCCAAATGCAAAAAAAGAGCTCTGATTAAATTTCAAAGGACCTGGGCAACTGTCAAGAACTGCTATTCTGTCCTGTGGATTAGGGGCTACATGGATATTCTCTAATCTGTTAGTTTCATATTTCTCTGTCCACACATATTTCTTTTACTCTCACAGCTTGCACCTGAATTAAAGTGATATAAGCCGTTTCTTTCATGCAAGTTGTGAGGCTTAAACCCAAGGCTTGGATGCTGTCTCTGAAGTTTCAGGCTCGAGACTAGCACTCTACCACCTGAGCCACAGCTCCATTTCTGGATTTTTGGTGGTTAATGGGAGATAAGAGTCTCCTGGAATTTCCTTCCTGGGCTAGCTTTAAACCACGATCCTCTGATATCAGCCTCCTGGGTAATCAATCAGGATTATAGGCATGAGTCAGTGGCACACAGTTTATATGTCTTTTGTTGTTGTTGGTCTTGGGACTTGAACTCAGGGCCTGGGTGCTGTCTTGGAGCTTTTTTTCTGTCCTGGAGCTTTATTTCTCAAGTCTAGCACTCTATCACTTTAAGCCACAGCACCACTAATGGTTTTCTGATGGTTGATTGGAGAAAAGAATCTCATGGACTTTCCTGCTCAGATTGGCTTTGAACTGAGATCCTCAGATCTCAGCCTCCTGAGTAACTAGGATTACAGTTGTGAGCCACTGGTACCCTGCTTATATCAGCCTTTTTTTTTTGCCAGTCCTGGGCTTGAGCTCAGGGCCTGAGCACTGTCCTTGGACTTTCTCAAGGCTAGCACTCTACCACTTGAGCCTCAGCACCACTTCCAGCTTTTTTTTTCTATGTATGTGGTACTGAGGAATCGAACCCAGGTCTTCCTGCATGCTAGGCAAGCACTCCACCACTAGGCCAAACTCCCAGCCCCTATATCAGCCTTTTAAGAAGCACAAATTTGCAGCTATCTTCTTTATAGTTAACTACTTTAGTGATCTACTCTAATCAGAAACCTAAGTAAGCCAAGCTTCTGTTGCTCATGCCTGTAGAGTGATGGCCTTAAACAAGAAAGCTAAGGGATCGGGATTTTGGCCTAGTGGTAGAGTGCTTGCCTAGCATACATGAAGACCCGGGTTTGATTCCTCGGTACCCCACATACATAGCAAACAGCCTGAAGTGGTGCTGAGGCTCAAGTGGTAGAGTGCTAGCCTTGAGAAAGTCCAAGGACAGTGCTCAGGCCCTGAGCTCAAACCCAGGACTGGCAACAAAACAAAACAAAACAAAACAAGAAAGCTAAATGACAGTGCCAGACTCTGAGTTTAAGCCTCAGTACTGGTACATACACAAAAGAGAATCATATTTGGCTTAGAACATAGAGGTTGAATGAGCATTATTTGTGGGTAGCCAACCAATAGGAGGCAATGAATAATATTTATGAATGAATTACTTCATATGCTTGAGAAAAATTCTCAATGGCTTTCCAGTCTGCACCTACTACATCCTTCTGATCATTGTGTGATTGCTTTAAAAAAATCTTTAAGGAATTGTAAAAAGGAATTGCCATTCTACAAAGCAGTTTATGAATACAATGCATCTTGATCAATGTCACTCCTTCCAACATTCTTGTCCATCCCTCCTAACGCATCCACTTTCTTCACTCTTCTTAATTTGTAATCTACACATTGAATTTTTGAGTGACTGCTTTAAAAGGCAGTGGAACACTTATCCTAAGTAAAATTGAGAACTAGAGTAAGTATTCATATGATCAAGATTCAATTTTAAGCTTTCTGACCTTAAAAATATATATTATTGGGGAGTATGGCCTAGTGGTAGAATGCTTGTTTATGTATGAAACTCTGGGTTCTATTTCTCGGTACCACATACACAGGAAAAGCTGGAAGTGGTGCTGTGGCTCAAAGGACAGAGCCCAGGCCCAGAGTTCAAGCCTGGGACTGGCAGAAATACATTATTTGTGCCAAGCACCAGAAGCTCATTCCTTATTCCTAGCTACCTAGAAGTCTGAGATCTGAAGGTCACACTTCAAAGCCGGTCCAGGAAAGGGGAAACCTGCAAGATCCTTATCTCCAATTAACCATCCAAAAGCCACTAGTGGAACTATGGGTCAAGAGGTAGAGTGCTCTTCTTAAGCAAAAAAGTTCAGGGACATTGCTTAGGTCCTGAATTCAAGCTCCAGAACGGGCACCAAAAATAACATACATCATTCATGCTGTACTTGGATAAATGTGGTGGACACTAAAAGGATGAAAGGAAGTTGATGCCCACAAACAAACTCAAACCAAATTCAAACTTGTTTCAGCTTATGTCTGAAACCAAGAATTAATCGTGTAGCCTTATTCTATCTCCCTTTGGGTGAGTTTTGACTTAAAGACTGAATTACCCTGAGTTATGCCAGTTATTTGAGATTTTTTGTGTCAGAAGGAAACTTGTGTTGGAACTGTAGGGAAAACACACTTTTTCAGCATCAAATCTTGTCACAGAAGAATCTCAGAAAACTTAGATGATTTTAAACCTTACTCCCAAATACTCAAATTTCTTACCTTTTCCGATAGTAAAAATAGAAGGGGATTTTCTTAGGGAACTTAACTGTTAGGAAATTATGATTGTTTCACATAGTGATAAATACTCAAGGTAGAAGTGAATTTAGAGATTATATAGCCCAAAGACTTTGTTTATTGAGAAAAATGATTCTTAAGAAAGTAAAATTTAAAAAAGCTAGTGTTGAAATTGGGCCTGAAATTTAGATTTTTAACTCACCATCTCAATCTTCTTCACTTTTTTTCATATTAAAAATTTTATTGCTAAGCACCAGTGACACACGCCTGTAATCCTAGCTACTCAGAAGGCTGAGATCTGAGGATCCAGGTTCAAAGCCAGTCCAGGCAAGAGAGTCTGTGAGACTTATTTACAATTAATTACAGAAAGAGCTAGAATTGGAGCTGTGGCTCAAGTGGTAGAGTTCCAGACTTTGTCAGGGTCCTTCGTCCCCAGTCCCTCTCTACTAGTAGGGGGATGGGGAAAAACACACCCCGACCAGGCCAAGCCAAGAGAGGAAAGGGCCCATTGTCCTCCCACACCCAGCCTTCTTACCCCAGAGCAAGAACAGAGACGCCACGCAGCTTCATCAAGGCAGGAGATCTCTCTCTCTCTCTCTTTTTTTTTGCCAGTCCTGGGCTTGAGCTCAGGGCCTGAGCACTGTCCTTGGACTTTCTCAAGGCTAGAGCTCTGCCACTTGAGCCTCAGCACCACTTCTGGCTTTTTTCTATGTATGTGGTACCGAGGGAATCGAACCCGGGTCTTCATGCATGCCAGGCAAGCACTTTAACCACTAGGCCAAACTCCCAGCCCTCTCTCTCTCTTTAGTCCCTAAATCCCTCCTCCTTATATATTGGGTGAGGGAGCCTATCAGTATACAAGATGGACAGGACAAAGAGGTCCACGTGTTTTATCCCTACTACAGCCTCAGCAGAAAGTTATTAGACATGGCGTTACTCGGCCCCCAACAAGACTTGAGCCAAAGGAGCCCAAGGGACGGCACCTAGGCTCAGAGTTCAAGCACCAGGACAGGCAAAAAGAAAACAAAGCCAGAACAAAAATACAACCTTTATTATGAAGAAAAAGCAGTAACAATGTATCATATATTAGCTGGAACAATGAAATAACTCAATATTTATTGCTTAGAAACACATATTTTATGTGTTTTATAGATATAACGAATTATTTCACACAATTGGAATTTGTAGTGTGAATTCTGTTAATAGAAAATTTCAAGACAATGGATTACCAGTTACTGAAAGGAATTGAAAAGAAATTAAGAATACTTGGTCAAGCATAGAACCTGTTAAAGCCTCAATGTTAAATACAGCCCTTTTATTTTTGTTGGTACTAAAGCTTAACTGAACATAGGACATTGTCCATTGTGGGTTTTTTTTTTCACTGAAGATTGGTGCCTACCAATTGAGCCATAGATTTTTTTTCCAGTCCTGGGCCTTGAACTCAGGGCCCAAGCCCTGTCCTTGGGCTTTCTCAAGGCTAGAGTCTTACCACTTGAGCCCCACAGCACCAATTCTGGCTTTTTTTTCTGTGAATGTGGTACCAAGGAATCGAACTTGGGTCTTCATGCTTGCTAGGCAAGCACTCTACCACTAGGCCAAACTCCCAGCCAAAGCCATAGATTTTTGATAGTTAATTGTAGATAAGAGTCTTATGGATTTTTCTGCCTGGGCTGGCTTCAAATCTTGATCCTCAGAACTCAGCTTCCTGAGTAGCTAAGATTTCAGGTGTGAACCTTTGGCACCTGTTTCTAAACATAGCTTTATAGAAACTGGAGTGGAAAATAAATAATTCATATATATATATATATATATATATACACTCCTGCAAAAAAAAAAAAAACAGCTTCTCCTGCCATGAATTTACTACACCAGCATTGTTTATTTGCTAGGCACAACACACCATCATAGATTCATCATTGAAGTATCCCATACATTTTGGGGGATCCGAATGCCCCAGAAATACAGTCACAAGCATTCAGTGAACCGAGCTAGGAGTCATTTTAATAGCAGCACAGCAGCTACTCTCTACCATTGGGCTGATAGAGAGCAGCCCCGACCTTCAGTAGGGCTGAGCTTTTAAAGGTAAACACTACATGCAGGTGGTAGTCGCCATATGACGTCACCTTACAATGCCCATAGTCAATAACCACAAGGATGAAAACACACGCACATGGTCCTAAACACTCGCAGGTGGTCAAGTAGGTTAAGCACATTTTATAAAAACAAATTGGGGATGTGGGGTGGGGGAGAGGCAAGCAGGAAAAAATACACAAATTGGCAGCTAAGTCTGCCAGGTTATTACGATCATTATCACCCAAAGTACACCTTAGGGTTTCTATTAGAGTTAACATACTCATGTGTATCTATCACTGTACTGTCATACAGAGTAGAATTTTCGTTGTCCTCAAATTTACCTGTGCTCTATTTATTCAGCCCTCTCATAGCCTAAAGAAGTCATCTATCTTTTCATTGTTGCCTTGTTTGTTCCTTTTTTTTTTTTGCCAGTCCTGGGACTTGAACTCAGAGTCTGAGTTCAAGAACTGAGGTCCTTGGGCTTTCTCAAGGCCTAGTGCTCCACCACTGGAGCCACAGCAACACTTCTGGCTTTTTCTATGTATGTGTTACCAAGAAATCAAACCTGGGTCTTTGTGCATGCTAGGCAAGCACTCTACCACTAGGCAAACCCCCCAGCCCCTGCTTTTGCCTTTTCTAATGTATGAAACTGTTGGAACCATGAAACATTAAACCATTTCAGATTAACTTCTTTACTACAATACTATGTATTTAAGGTTTCTGGGTTTTTTTCAGTGTTTGAAAAGTAATTTACATATCAACAACATTCTTGTCCCTGGAATACAAGCAGGGTATAAAATTGCTCAGTTAGTACTCACTTGCACCCCATTTCAAGGTTTTAAACGTTATCACTTTTGAAAAAAAGGATAATCAATGATTATTTGATTCTTGTAACAGTGACTTTTAGCCCCACCTTTTTCTATAGTTTCAGCCCTACTCTTTGTTTGAAGAACAATTGTCCTAAAACTCAATATATTCAAATTTACAAGCTTTGCATCACTATCCTTTATGTTATTCTGAAGTTAAGACCTTAGCTAGAGTAAGCAGTGTTTTCCCATTCTGCACGTGGAATAGCTCTTTTCATTTCTTTCTAATATCGCTGCCAATGGATTTCAATTCAGAGACTTCAATAGTTTTACCAGTATTGTGACTGGTTTTTCTATCCCCTGTTCTTCCTCCCATCCTTCATCCTTTAATTCACCTTCCAGATTGCTCTGGAAATCATTTTCTTCAAATCCCACTTTTGCATATGACAGATCAAATTGTTTTCAATATGTAATTTCTTTGTTTTGTTATTGTTCTGTCAAGAATATTCACATTTTTGTTCATATTTGTGATGCTTGCTGTATGATCTCTGTATTATTGCGTGTGTGTGTGTGTGTGTGTGTGTATATGCACGCGCACACTGGGACTTGACCTCAGGGCCTGTTGTTCTCACTTGTTCTTTTCTGTTCAAGGCTGTTTCGCTATCACTTGAGCCACACCTCTACCCCAAGCTTTTTACTGATTAAGTAGCCTTTTCTGGTCAACAGATTTTCTGTCTAGGCTGGTTTTTCAACTTCATCTTCAAATTTCAGCATCCTTAGTAGCTAGGGTTACAGGTGTGAGCCACTGAAATTTAGCTAATATTGCTGTTTCTATTCTCTACTCTTCCTTGCTGAATTCAACAGCTATACTTATTATAACTAGGGAGTCAAAAATTCTCAGAAAGTGGGCTGGGAGGGTGGCCTGGTGATATAATGCTAACCTAGCATGCAAAAAGCCCTCGGTTCAATTCCTCAGTACCACATATAGAAGAAATTCCAAAAGTGGTGCTATTGTTCAAGGGGTAGTGCACTAGCCTTGAGAAAGCTCAAGGGCAGTGCCCAGGCCCTGAGTTCAAGCCCCAGGACTGGCAAAAAATAAGCTCTCAGAAAGTATTCACAGCTCAACAACATGTTTGTGCCTTGTATACTGAAGGCCATAAAATTGTTCAACTTGGTACTCTTTTGTTCCTCAAATCAAGGAAAACAATCATGGAAGAAGAAAAAAACCTACCAACACTTAGTATAATCTGACTTTTTCAACATGTTAAAAAATAAAAGTACCAGCCAGGTGCCAGTGGCTCATGGCCTAGAATCCTAGCTGCTCAGGAGGCTAAGATATGAGTATCCGGGTTTAAAGCCAGCCGGTGCAGGAAAGTCCATGAGACTCTTATCTCCAATTAACCACCCAAAAAAACAGGAAGTGGCTTTGTAACTCAAGGGGTAGAGCCATAGCTTTGAGCTGAAGACCTGAGGGACAACGCCCAAGCCCGACAGCCAATAAATAACTAAGCACAGTATAGCATTTATTATTTTAAACATTCATAAAAATAAATTGAGTAGCATTAAATACATCGAAAATGTTCTATAAACATCTGTCCCCAAAGTATTCTATGACCCTCACAAAACCCTCTATACCCTTATCAATCAATAATCAATACCTCCTCTTTTCTTTTTTTTAATGTTGTCGGTTGTGAAGCTTGAACTCTGGGCCTGGGCACTGTCCCTGAGCTCTTCAGCTCAATGCTAGCACTCTTCCACTTGAGCCATAGCACCACTTCCAGTTTTCTGGTGGTTAATTGGAGATAAGAGTCTCAGGAACCTTAGTGCATGGCCTGGCTTTGAACCGCGATCCTCGGATCTCAGCCTCTTGAGTAGTGAGGATTACAGGCATGAATCCGGTGCCCTGCTCGATACCTCCTCTTTCTGCTGCTTCTTCCCTCCCTCAGAAACCCAACTTTCTGCCTCTCTGTGTTTAACTATTCTAGGTGTTTCTTGTAAATGAAATCACCTACTATTTCTCATGGATTATTTCACTAAGCATGTTATTTTCAAGGTCCATCCATGTTGTAGTATATATCAAAATTTTCATTTATCATTACTATGGTATTAGTTTGTATAATATTTTATTTGATATGTAGGCCACATTGTGTTTTTCTAGTCATCTGTTGAACACAGGTGGTTTACTTTCCTCTAAGAAGTAATGCTGCTATTGATATTAGAACATTGCCATGCAGATGTTTGAGTCCTGATTTCAATACTTGGGGATATATACCTAGAGATGAATTTCTAAATCATTTAATAGTTCTATGGTTAACCTCTTTAAAAACTGCTAAACTGAGTTTCACAATAGCTACACCATTTCACATTTCTACCAGCAATGCATGAGGGCTCCAATTAGTCCATATTCCTCTTATACTTATTAATTTCTTGGTTTAAGCTTCCGAACTGATGTAAAGTAAGATCTCATTTTGGTTTTAATTTGCAAGTTCCTAAATGGTTAGTAGTATTGGGCATGCGTTCATGTAGTTATTGTACTTATTGATCATTTCTATATCTTTAGAGAAATATCTGTTTGAGTCTCTGTCCATTTTTGAATTTTATTTTGTTGTTGTTGATATTGAGTTATAGAAATTCTTTGTATATTCTAAATATGAAGGTCTTACCAGCTCTATGAAGTAAAATTATTTTCTTCCACCTACTATATTGTCTTTTTGTTTCTTCACGGTATTTTTGGTAAATGAAATTCTTAATTTCGATGAATCTACTTTATTATTTTCTTTTGTTGCTTGTGCTTTGATACTATAAGTTCATTTTTATAAATATATTTTTATTATCATGTTCCCTTCCTTATATGCTTAAAATAGTTTGGTTTGGTTCCACAGACCTAAGGAAGGATAAAGGTCAAATCTTATTATTATATGTTGGAGTGGCTCTTCCTGGAGTCAAAAAAACACTGAAACTAAAAATAGAGAAGAAAGCCAATAAAACAGAATACTAGAAACTCAGATTCAAGACCCAGAAGGCATGAGATCATTGTTTAAGTCCCTAAACTTAGATAGGCAAAACCTTATTACTTCCATTTATACATAAAATTATCAATGCCGAGAGCAGATCATTTCAACCCAGTAAATATACTTTCAGTTTTCCAGTATTGGGCTGGGGAACACATTAACTGAATTATCCGAAGGCCACATGGCTATTATTTCAGAAGACCGGGAAATTTCTGAGAACTTTTGACAATTATCCAGGAAAATTTTAGCAATAGTCCCTAGTGTTATTTTCAGCCTCGTAACATCTGATGAAATGTGAGGTAATGCTTTATTGGTTCTTTAAGTATTAGATGCTGCTGTTCATGAATAAACTAGAGATGATCTTTCATCAAAGACCTCAACTTAATGTCTCACCTGAACTATCACTCTAAATAGGCTACACTTAACACGTATCTTGGAAAGTATTTCTCCACAACTACAAACTCTTTCCATCTTTTCTTCATTAAAGACTTTTCATACAACACTTTAATTTGGTCACTGATAATTTCTATGTTGTTTTTCTAATTATTATTGGCTGTTTATCTCTTTTATAATAGACTTTTTCATATTAATTCTCAAAATTATGTATTAGACCTTGAGGATAAAGAAGCGACTACCAAAAGCAAGCAAGAAAATGAAGGATATGTGTTTTGAATTTGAATCGCACTTTAGTTCACAATTATTCTTTTTCCATTTTTTTACTGCTGAATAAATTACAAGGCAAAATTGACATTTTGTATATAATTATCATTCCAAGAACTTCTATTTTCCATTCTGACATATAAATTTAGTCACTCCCTTTCTTTTTATTAATTTTCTTTTTTTTTCTTCTTTTTTGCAGTCATGGGGCTTGAACTCTGGGCTTGGGCGTTTTCTGAGCTCTTCAGTTCAAGGCTACTGCTCTACCATGTGGAGCCACAACTGTCATTCCCTTTCTCTCAATATTTTTTAAGCCAAACAAATTGAAAATGAACAACTCTTTATATCCATCATATTATTGCCATCACAGGAAAGTTTTCCCTAAAATGGAAAACCTAGGCAAATATAGATAATAGCAAACTACTAGAGGAAAAACTTCTGTAAGAAACAATACCTGGGTAGGAAAACTTCAACTATAATTGACAAGTGCAAGAGGTTCCATGTGAATCTCTTAGTTTGAGAGTTTAAAACTCCACAGGGTGGGTACCAATTATTCTGGTTCCACAACCATTTTTACCTTTAGTGGTTCTACCAGCTTCTCAGAGGGAAAAGCATAGAAAAATCTCTTGCTTCCTGCTAGAGGAGGAGGAAAATTACCATTTGAATGACGTTCAAAATATGCTAGTTACTGTAACAAGGCCTGAAGGAAAACTTAACTAGGACTCACTGACTTAGAGAAAGAGAAATATGGGGCCGGGAGTTTGGCTTAGTGGTAGAGTGCTTGCCTAGCATGCACGAAGACCTGGGTTCGATTCCTCGGTACCACATGCATAGAGAAAAGCTGGAAGTGGTGCTGAGACTCAAGTGGTAGAGCTCTAGCCTTGAGAAAGTCCAAGGATAGGGCTAAGACCCTGAGCTCAAGCCCAGGACTGGCAGAAGAAAAAAAAGTGAAAGAGAAATACCCAATTTCAGACCTAATAAACTTTATGTCACATTTCAGTAAGGAGAAAATTAAAATTCAGAAGTATTTGAGCCTTATGATACCAGCTCACTTAAATATTAATACTTGTAAACTGAAGTTATTTGAAGAAGTCACCTTTGTGTTGAACATTCTGCAGACGGTGACAATTAGAACTCCGTAGTTATGCAAAGATAGAATCTTATAGAATAAAGGCCAAAATATCTTGTAATATTATTATTCCCCTTAATAGCCAATTACTACTATCCTCTGTGTCTGACTTAATGGCTTTATTAGGTAAATATTTATTAGGTAAACATTTTAAAAGTGTACTATAAAACTTGGTTGATTAATAGATTCTATCAACGTTAAAGCTAAGAATGTTTATAAGGTAACATCAGAAATCTACACAAGAGATTTTCCTCATTCCCTTTACCTCTACCCAATTGCCTGATGATCTACCAATGTACATGGTAAGTACATTGATTTATGACTTTCTTTTCTTTCCAGTCCGGGGGATTGACCTCAAGGCCTGGGCACTGTCCTTGGGGTTTCTTAAGGCTAGAGCTATACCACTTGAACCACAGCACCACTGCTGGCTTTTTCTATGTATGTACCAAGGACTGAACTCAGGTCTTCGTGCATGCTAGGCAATCACTCTACCACTAAGCCAAACTCCAGCCCTATGACTTTCTTTTGTTCTGTGACTATAAAAATTTGTTTAACCTGTTAAACAATGATATATATTAGCATAATCCAAATTATGTTCCTGGGCCATAACCATTCAGATTTGGCCCAGGATAAATGATCTCTTATTCCCTTTAGAGTAAGAGCTGTGTTTTGCGGCAACAAACCATATCAGAAGACTAGAGAATACTACCCCTATTTATTTACTACCCAGTCATTAAACCAATAGAGCTCCTGCTTTAAAATAGGGGATGACAATTGAAATGTATATCTCAGAACTTATAAAAATTATAAAACATTGGAGTAAATAGAGAAATACATTAGAAGATGAAAATATCTCCTATGTTCATGGGCTCCAGAATTAATCTTGAGAAAATGGCCCTGCTATCAAAAACAATCTACAGACTCAATGCAAGCCGCATCAAAATCCCAATGTTATTATTCATCAAAATAGAAAAAATGAATAAAAACATTCATATGAAAGCATAAAAGCCCTGAATAGCCTCAGCAATCCTGGGAAAAACAGCAATGCTAAAGGGATCATAATAGCTGACTTCTAGTTATATTACAGAGCCGTAGTCACAAATAGCCTGGCACTGGAACAAAACAAAAATGTAGATGAATGGAAGAAAACAAAAGGCCCAGGAAAAACACACACACACAAAGAGAGTCTGATTTCTGACAAAAGAGCCAAAAACATGCATTGAAAGAAAGTCTTTTTAACAAATACAGTTTAGAAGACTGGATACTCATGTATATGATATGTGAAATACCATGATGATGCCTATTTGAATAATGAACATGAATTTTAACAAAAATGAATGTAGCATGGTGAAGCATATAATTTCTGGGGTTGGGTGTTTATGGGAGGGAAGAGGACAAATGGATAGGGAGAAAGTGAATACACTGTGAAAATAGAATAATGATGCTTGTTGAGATTGGTTTTAGAAAGGGGCGTTAAGGAAATTATTAGAGAGGATAAATCTGATCACACTTATGCATACATAAATATGGCAAAAATAGAGGCATGCAACCTCTACTATCTGAGAACAAGGAAATAGGGACCTCAGCCCTATAATTTCAAGGATCTAAACTAGACCAACAACCTGAAAGAGCTTAGAAGCAGACTTTTCTCCAGAGACTGGAGAAATGACACAGAATTATTTACCATGTACCTATTTCAGCTTTAGTAGACATTATTAAACAGAGAGTTCAAGCTGAGTCATTCTTTATAGAGAACAATGATTTGAAGAACTGTGAGATACTAAATGTATGTTGTTTCAACTTCTAAATTTGTAATAATTTGTCAAGGAAGGAATAATTAATATATTTAACAACTAAATCTATCCAAATATTAGTTTGGGTAACTTGGAATTGATGATCTAAGGGGAAATTATGTAGGAACTCTATAATTTATTTGCAATTTGTCTGTAAACTTAAAAATATTCTAAAATAAAAGGATTGTTTTATTTAGAGAGGCATGGTGGGTGTATACAACTATTATATTCAATGTATATATGTGAAAATTGAGCCATATAACTTGAGGGGAAGAGTGGATCTGGGAAAGATGGGGAGAAAGATGGAACAAGTGACATTAATTCTTATAAACTGATTTGTTGAGTTGAAATCCTTTTGTACAACTACTTAATGATAATTAAAATGAAAATGTTTATTTTAAAAACAAGTGGTTCCGGAAGCCCCTCAAAGAAAGAGTTCACAACCCCCTCCACTAGAACAAAGCAATCCGTATATCACAATATCAGGTCGCTACATCATTGAACATATTACAGCTAATTTCTGCTTATCAGAGTGAAGTAGCTACCGTTATTATCGCGTTGCTTTTTTGTTATTGATGGTGGTGATGGTGGTGGTGTGTGTGGGGGGGAGTGTGTGTGTGTGTGTGTGTGTGTGTGTGTGTGTGTGCGTGTGCGTGTGCTGATCTTGGAGCATGAACGCAGGGCCTAGTGGTACGGGGTACTGTTCTAGGATAGTTATTTTTTTTCTCAAAGCTAATGCTCCACTATTTAGCCATAGCTCCATTTCCAGCTGTTTGTTGGCTAATTGGAGATGAGTCTTGTGGACTTTCCAGCCCTGGCTGGCTTTGAACTGAATTCCTCAGATCCCAGTTTCCTATGTAGATAGGATTATAGGCATGAGTTACTAGCACCTGGCTGTCATTACTTCTTTTTGAATTTTTTTGCTTTATGATTCTTTTAGATTTTATGTTTTAATAAATCATACTGTTCTCAAATAACCAGTACCTATTCCTCCATATTATTCTTGTCTTACATTAAGATGGTATATTTCATGTTGATTAATTCATATTGTTGTATTAAGCCCAGTCTGAAGGGAACTCAGGAAATGTTATCCTTAAATATGATGTGCTGACATATTTTACTATCTGGAACTTAAAGAATTTGTGAATCAGCAAAGGCAGGAAAAGTTCTCAATGGCCAGTAATAACATACAAATTTTTCCTTTGGAAATTTACATTAGTAATAACTGGAAGACAGCTACTCCAAGACAATTAATTCACTTGAAAGATTTATCTGTATAATAGACATTTTTAGGTCACCATATATTCCCTCCCCTCTCCTTCCCATAATTTGCCTCAAATTGCTTCTTTGTAGCTCGGGATAATGTAAATCTTAATCATCTGGCCACTTCCTTCACTCTGATTTTTGTGCATACAAGCACAATTAAAATAGCTTTCTCTTGTTAATCTATTTTGTTTCCAGATCACTTGATCTTAGACAAAAGGCTGAGAAGCAATGTCCTATGAGAATTATACCAGCCACAAAATCTATAAGCCATAGAACCCATAATAATTGAATTAAACAATCTTCCTCCATATATGACTCAGATTTTCTTAGTTTATACTTGATGACATTTGTCTGTTACAGGATCCTACATTGCACTTAGCAATCATATCTCCTTATGCTCCTCTTCTCTATGACAATTGACAATTTTAAATGTATTTAAAAAATATTATTGTATATGGGATTACTATGCCTACATTTCATAATTATGACCATCCATGGACCAACAACCGTTATTTGATGAGTTACCCAGTCAACTGACATAGCTCACACAGTAAAAGAAAGGAAAGAGCATGGAATTATTGAAGAAATCACCTTGGAAACAGCTCTTTCTCTAGCACTTGCCACTGAAAGCTTTCAGAGGCATTTATGCATGTCAAATAGGCAATTTTTTTGAGAAGAATGACCTTAGCTTTGAACTCAGCTGTAAGATTCTTAAAGAGATGAAGAATGTCTATGCTTCCTATAGAGTAATTTACTAAGGAAAGAAAGTACTTCCAGGAAAACAAAGTACTTTCAGGCCATATGTCTTTGTATTTATATTTCAAGAAGTGTGTTTAATTCAGTGCCCACATAAAATATTCTTACAGGAACATGTCTTTATATTCTAATTATAGTATTACATATCATTATGCATTTATAAGAATGAACATTTGCATTTAGTTTTCATTTTTGTGAAATTAGTTTTGATATTTCTCTAATATGAAATATATTTCTGGGTAAAGATCCTATTTTAGTCCAATAGAAAATAAGGATTTGACTTGGAATGAATCAATTTCAGATCATTATACGGGAACCAATTACCTGTGAGTCATAATAAAGATTCTTTTCATCAAGTTCCGATGCCTTCTAGGCTTATTTGTGCCCCCGCCCCCCCCCCCCTTTTTTTTGCAAAATTTAGTTTTAGCAAGTTCCTCTGACATTCACTGCCTGGTTAGGCTTTTTATCTAATTGAATTTACCTTCTTCCATTGTTTCTCAAATTCTGTCTTTTCTTCAGTGAGAATCTTGTCTCATTGTTTTAGTGCTAATCCCTCTTATATCTGAGGTGCCATTTAGCAAAAATTTTTCATTCAATGACCTTATCCCTCTTCCTGGGCTATGAATTTCTTCTTCCTCATTCCTTATTGGAAATTTAGCCTAATCTGTCCCTTATATTCAGTCTGATATCAAATGTATTATATGCTGTCTACTTCTTTATTAGTATCAATTAATTATAAAAAGGGATTTTGCTGGACTTTTCTGGCCCATGCCTGTAATCCCTACCTACTCAGGAGCCTGAGATCTGAGGATCACTGTTCAAATCCAGCCTTGGCAGAAAAGTCCACGATACTCTTGTATATACAATTAACCACTAAATAGATGGAAGTGCACCTGTGGCTCAAGTAGCAGAGTATTAGCTTTGAGCCACAAAGCTGAGGGACAGGTTCCAGGTCCTGAGTTTAAGCCCTAAGACTACAATATACCTGATCAGACTCACCCTCTTTATCATTGTCTCTCATTTCTAATATCTTCCAAACCAGTCTCTACAAGCTTTATTGTTCCATTTTCACACATGTAAGTAAATTATTCCTTTTTATAAAACTACATTACTCTCATTCACCCTCTCTGTTTACCCTTCCCCTCCCACTAGTAACCACACTCTGGAATGAATTTATTTCACATTTCTGTCATTCATCTTTTTTAGTGTAAGCTAATTGTTCAAAGGGGTGATGTTTCAGATATAAATAGACAGTACTGGCTACTATTTAACAGCTTTTAGTGAGGATTGTTTTTTTTTGCCAGTCCTGGAGCTTGAATTCAGGACCTGAGCATTGTCCCTGGTTTTCTCAAGGCCAGCACTCTAACACTTGAGCTACAGCACCAATTGTGGCTTTTTCTGTGTATGTGGTACTGATGAATTGAGGCCATGGTTTTATGCAGGCTAAGTAGGCACTCTACCACTAGGCCACACTCCTGGCCTATGAGTTTTATTTTGCTATCTTCATTCACAGATGCAGTGTATTTCAGTATTGTTCACTATCATTCTCTCCCTCATCATGCCTCCAAACAATCCCACAATTGCAACATAGTATATATATATATATATATATGTATATATATATGTATATATATATACACACACACACACAAATGTTTACATTAGATATATACTTAGATCCTGTGTGTTCTCTATGTGTTTATTCTTTAAATCTAGCATCCACACATGAGAGAAAACACTCAAACTTTGTCCTTCTAAACCTGTGTCACCTCTTTTAACCTGATGACCTCCAGTTCCATCTGTAACCTGGAAACAATAGAATGTCTTTCATTTGTGTGTGTGTATGGGTGTGTGTGTGTATACATAAACACATGCCTGTACATGCTGGTACTGGGGCTTGAACGCAGTACCTCACCTTCTTCCTTGGCTTATTCACTGAAGACTGGCCTTCTACCACTTAAGCTATACCACTGCTGGTAATTTTATAAGAGTCGCACACTTTTCTGCATGGGCTGGCTTCAAACTATGATCTTAAAATCTCAGCCTCTGGAGTAACTAAAATTATAGGCATGAGTCATCATAGTCTGGCTAATTTCATTATTCTTTATGATTTATAAATACTTAATTGTATATGCACACATTTTCTTGACCTATTCTCCATCAGTTATAGGGCATCTGGGTTGCTGACTACTTCTTTAGATATCTGTTGTGTTACTTTTGTCTCCTAACTAGTTGCTGCAGGAATAGAGGCTGTCAGTTTTTTCCTTCTTATTCTTATTTATTTATCTATTTTTGCCAGCCCTGGGACTTGAATTCAGAGCCCTAGCATTGTCACCACTTGAGCCACAGCACCACCTCCTGCTTTTTCTGTGTATGTGACACCAAAGAATCAAATCCAGGGCTTCATGCATGCTTGGCAAGCACTCTACCACTAGGCAACACTCCCAGTCCTTTTCTTGTTCTTTTCTTCCTAATCGTGTTGTGAATCTTTCTATAAATGTAGGTGAGAATGTGTTCAAGTGCTCAGTTAATGTTTGTTGATTAATCAATAAACTTTAGCAAGACCACCGATCATTCTGTTATAATAATACATGGTTGATACAACTAATTGTTGAATTTCTTAATTTTTTTGTGTTCTGTGGTTGAAACCTCTAGACTTAGCCCTAACTAGCTTTTCCTTAAATTCTTATTCCTGATCACAAAGGGCTCAAGGGAGATAATGACAATAAATTTAGCAAAATGGTCTATTACTGTTTTGTTTTTTTAAGTAATGTTTACAACACACAACACCATAGGTAACCAAATTAAGAAATGACAACATAACGTCTTGGGACATAAATGATTTAAGTTCTAATAATATCAGAAAACAGCTAGCTGATCATTGTTTCCCATATTTCACTGGTACTATATGTACACTGGGCCTAGATACTAAATGCTTTTCATTCCTGTCATTCAATCCCATCTCACATGACATATTATTATCACCTCCATTTTTCAGATAAAGAGGCTAATAAAAGTTAAGAGACTTGTTGAAGCTCATATATCTAATATGTAGTATAGATCAGAGGACTCAAACTCAATTGTCACTCCAAATCAATATACAAAATGATTATGCGAAGTAGCACTTAATGATTATTTGCCTTCTCTTTTCCATCTTATTCCTTTTTCAGATGTTTATTGATGGCTTGTGAAAATGCCAGCTCCATAATGTTGTCCCTATATTCATATTTAGGAAGCAGAGTCTTAGAAGTGACCTATCCAAGATCAAAACCTCTGTGCTAAAGGTTAGATATGAAAAGCTACTAATAATAGTACCCCTATTAGAACATATGCAGAGTTTTCCCCCTACTCAATGCTGCTCACAAACAACCAAACAGTTCTTGGGACAGACAAGAAATACTATCCAATGGACAACTAAATGAAAGAGGGAATTTGTGTCCTAAAAGCACCTTCTAGTTAAGCAGAAATGGAGTCAGATGACTTTTAGTAGGATTGAATTATGAGAGCATGGTGTATGTATGCTCATAAGAGATTTACAAGGAATAGAAGAAGATTTAAAGGGATCAGGGTGGTCCTTTGGCATTTATACTTTGAATTTGGTAGGATCTTCCATAGTACCAGTGAGTGTCTCTTTTTTTTCCAGTCCTGGGGCTTGAACTCAGGACCTGAGCACTGTTATTGGGCTTCTCCCCCAAGGCTGGTGCTCTGCCGCTTGAGCCACAGCACCACTTCCAGATTTTGTCTATGTGTGTAGTACTGAGGAATTGAACCTGGGTCTTTGTGCATGCTAGGCAAGCACTCTACCACTAGGCCAAACTCCCGCCCCATGAGTGTTTAGTGTGTGTGTGTGTGTGTGTGTGTGTGTGTGTGTGTGTGTGTGTGTGTGTATGTGTGTGTGTGTGTATCATGGGGCTTGAACTCTGGGCCTGGGCGCTGTTCCTGAGCTTTCAGCTCAAGGCTACCACATTATCCCTGGAGCTACAGTTCTAGTTCTCCATTTCTAGTGATTAATTTAGTACCTGGGCTGGCTTCTAACCATGATCTTCAGATCTCAGCCTCCTGAGTAGCTAGGGCATGAACCACCACACCTGGCCCATGAGTGTTTTTTATTGCTATAATTAGATTGTATTAAGCTCAATGGCATTGACAACCTGGCATTCCAATTGAATAGAGACCATCTGAAGCCAATTCTCAAGCATTAGGAATGTGTGGTAATGATTGTAGGCAGCTAGGAATTATGTAATTATCACTATTCAGGCTCTAATTTTTGCAAGCAAACAGCATATGTGACAAGACAGCAGGCTATAAGTAATTTAAAGTTCATGCTGGTGGCAGTTATATAAGTAAACTGAGAGCCAGGTGCCAGTTGCTCATACCTATAAGCCTAGTTATTCAGGAGGCTGAGTTCAAAGCCAGCCTGGTCATGAAATTCCCTGAGACTTATCTCCAATTAACCACCAGAAAACGAGAAGTGGCGCTGTGGCTCCAAGTGGTACATCACTAGCCTTAAGTGAAAGAGCTCAGGGACAATTCCCAAGCTCTGAGTTTAAGCCTCATAACAGACAAAAAAAGAATAAATTGAGTTAATGTACTTGGAAAGCGCAGAGCAGAACATGGGAACTTGTGTCAGCAACTGTGTTTCCAAGACCCTCTTCAAGTTTATGATGTAGATACCATCACTTTCCTGTGTAGATGTATTGCACCAGGTGGAAAGCAAGGCTGATTCAACCTAAGCTGATTTCTGCTGCAAAGAATGTTCAGGACATTATTCTTCATTTGTAGGACATTAAGTTTCTGGATATTGTGTGGAAGTTTCCTTTTAAGTTAGGATAAGAATCAAAAACAACATTTTATGGATGCCTCCCTGGGTGGTATGAAAAGGGAGTTACCAGCATTTTAAATTGAAAGTATTTTGCATAAATATTCTATTTCTCTTGAAATAGATTGCTTTTCTACTTGGCAACATCCACTGATAAGTGAAAAGAGTCGTAGTAATAATAATAAATGTCATAGGACTTACTGTGTGTTAGTTTGTGTTCTTAGCTTTTCAAGTACACACACACACACACACACACACAGTTGTTTTTGTTGTTAATTTTTTGCTAGTCTTGAGGTGCTATCTCTTAGCCTCTTTTGCTCAAGGCTAGCACTCTACCACCTGAGCTACAGCATGACTTCTAGTTTTTTCTCAGTAGTTTATGGGAGATAAGAGTCTCATGGTCTTTCCTTCCTCGCACTGGCTTCAAACCACAATCCTCAGATATCAGCCTCCTGAGTAGCTAGAATTACAAGCATGAGCCACCAGCAACTGGCTTCAAGTATATTAACACTCTTGAGTTCAGTATCCTCTAGGAGTACCTGCCAGCAAGCATGCTATTCTGAAGTTGGTTGCTGTTCCTGGGGCCACTCTGTTTATTGGCTAATTTATTTCTGAGACCTTCACTAACCATATCCAGGTAGCTTTTTAGGAGGCAAGTTTTCTGGTGGTGACAGATTCCAGAACTGAACACTTGCCTTTTATAGAGATGTCTTATGTCAATCTGCTTACCAGTGTTCTGAATAACAAAGGTTGACTTCCATACTACGGAGACATGAGGTCTGATGTGGTAAAAAGCTGTCCCTGGAAGTTATGCATATGCGTAGCCTCATTTCCTGTGAATGTGTACCAGAGGTCATGCCAGGTCTCTACTTCGATAGAGATCCTGAAGAGACTGAAAAGCAAAAGCAGGCCACTGTGACTATGAGCTATGTAGAATTTTAAAGTGAATGAAATGTGTCAACTCTTGAGTTCACCACTACTCAATTTATGGTGGCAGACTGATCTGAAAGTGTGCTCGTGTTCACTGTGTCCATCCAGTTGTTCCTCACTGGAACACACAAGCCATGAGTGAAGCTGTTTCCTCAGGCCACTGAATGGGCAGGAACAATGACTGAGTGGTCTCAAGTGGTTCTTCTGAAGACACATCAGCAAAATGGAAAAAATGGTGAAAATAAATGCATTTCTGAGAAAAAATGAAGGCATTTTGCTTGCCAACATTGTATAAATTAAACAAAAACACCAAGATTTTGCCTATGGACCAGTAGCCTGTATCTGTTGTTCTCTGCTTTTGTTTCTTGCTTTTGTTTTCTATGTTTATTCTTCATTTTATTCATTTTTAAGAACTTGCTTTACTTATCATTGCTATCTCTAGCTGGTTAGCATCTACCTCTTTCCATACAATGACTGAATTCTATTACAGGAAATAGGCTTTATATACTTGTCCATACTTAATTTAGGCTACATGGCTTTAGTCCATGTCCTAAGCAACTGACAGGAAAGAGATCATGACCTCAAAGACCAAATTTGTGTAAAACACCATAAAATTAGTGTAGTACTCATCTAGAGACAACCTATAGCTGTATGGATTTTGGGCAGGGGCCAAAGGCAAGATTTCAATGAGCACTGACTAATTTTTAGGTGGCACAATGCTACAGAAAGTTGTTGAAAATTTGGGACTATCTGCAAGGATGCTAAGACTTGGTTATTTATGGTAGGACAAGACAAGTGATTTCCATATTATAGGAGATAGTTAAATTATTTTGGAAGAATTGGTTTTGATTAAAATGTATATCTGTTTAATCTTCACTCTACTTGTGGATTATAATAATTGTGCAAAATCACATTTTTCTTAGCCAATTAAATTCCTACATTTCCTTAATAATTAAGAGTTGGAAGGTAGGCTTACCTAGACTAATACAAAGAGAATTATATTGACCCTGAAAGCTTGTATTAGAATCCAGCAGCTGCTGAACGTAGGATTTTCTGAAATTTCTTTTCATGAATAAGCCACAAGTCTTTTTTTCATATATTTTTTATTGTAATTAATAGAAGGGTTACATTATATTTGCCAGATAGAAGGTACATTAATTCATGTACATTGATACCCTTTCTCATGTCTTGGTACCCATTTCCCTCTCCCCACCCCCACCCCTCATCTTGTTTTCCCCTCTCCTCTATCCAATTTCAAATAACCAAATACAAATATATCCAATATATCAGATAACAAAGTAAGATACTGTAACAATATGAGATAATCAAGGGATAGCAAAAGAGATGAGAGATAACATAGTACGTTAAGGACAACAATCACTCATTATATGGCTTTTATTTCTATATCCTAGAGGTCCTTTCATTTAGCGTCATACTATATGGCCTTATGTATCTCGGTTTTGCTCTATTGCAAATCTCTGCTAGGAGAGACCAAGGTTTCTACTGATTATGACAAATGAGGGAAACCATTGAGCCTAAGTTCCTTTGAGTCTGGCTTACTTCACTTAATATTATTTTTTCTAAGTCTTTCCATTTCCTAACAAATGGGGCGATGTCATTCCTTCTGACAGCAGCATAGAATTCCATTGTGTACAAATACCACATCTTGTTGATTCAATCATCTACTGAGGGACATCTGGGTTGGTTCCATATCTTTGCTATGGTAAATAATGCTGCAATGAACATCGTTGTGCTAGTGGATTTAGTCTGACCTTGTTTCTGGACAATTGGGTAAATGCCTAGTAGTGGAATTTCTGGGTCATAGGGGAGCTCTCTGTTTAGTCTTTTGAGGAACTGCCATTATGCTTTCCATAGTGGTTGAATGAGTTTGCACTCCCACCAGCAGTGTAGTAGTGATCCCTCCTGGCCACATCCCCTCCAACATCTGTTGTTACTAGTTTTCTTGATCCTGGCCACTCTAACTGGAGTGAGGTGGAATCTTAGAGTTGTTTTGATTTGCATTTCTTTTGTGACCAGAGATGTTGAGCATTTCTTCATGTGTCTATAGGCCATTTTTGTTTCTTCTTCAGAGAAGACTCTCTTTAAGTCTTTGGTCCATCTTTTAATGGGGTGGTTGTTTCTTTGGGGATTAGTTTTGGGGAGATTCCATTTTTGAGCTGTTGATATATTTTAGATATGAGGCCTTTATCCATTGTGTGGTTGGTGAAGATCTTCTCCCATTCTGTAGGCTTCTTAATTAATTTACCTGATATGTCCTTTGCCATACAAAAGCTCTGCAGTTTAATGCAGTCCCACTTATCCAGCCCTAAGTTCAACATAATCCACAAGTCTTTCATGAGAGATTCACTTATCTCAAGTACCTTCTTAATGAGCTTTCACCCAGAATTATTATAACAGGTACTTAGAAACAATCTCACTACTTACTTACTGATAGCGGTTTCTATTTCTGTCTCCATTTTGTATCTGAATTCTTTGCTGTGAGTCTTTCTCTCTTGCAATCAATGAATCATCTTGGAATTTAGGACAGAAAAGATTGCTAGGTAACATCTTTATAAGGAAATCTACAAAAACGAGACAGCAGAGCCTCTAAAGGGCAGACCAACCACCAGACAACAAAGACAAGCTTGCTATAATGAGGCTTCATCTCACCTATCTTAAAAAAAAACATACTGGGTCGGTCAATTTTTGCCACCTCTGTCTACTAAACTATACCTATTTAATAACTGTGCATACCCTTGTCCCTTTACCCTTAATTCTTTCTCTATTTAAAACTAAAGCTCTTACATAACACCCCAACAATAATGCTTACTTTGCCTCTTTCTGTAGCATGCCCATGCCAAATGAAGAAATATATTTTCTCTACCTTTTACAACTACTTGTCCCTTTATTTACTGTATTGTGGTCAGTGGCTGGACCTAATATTTGGAACCCCTGAAGTTGAGCCTGTAACTCCTGGTTACAATATCAGCTTCCTCAGTTCTCAGGGATAAAACCACATAAGTACTGGAAAATTCATTTGTCATATATTCACCAGTTGGGTCTGTCCTTGAAAAGCTACAGTTACATCTGATGAAAGATCGCTAGTCATCTTCTTGCTATAATTGGAGCCATTCTTGTTCTAAGCAGAAGCAGAGAAAGGGGAACTTGCAGAGAATGCATCACATCCAGACTTGTTGCCTGGCAGCCCTCAATTTCTCATTCTCAGGGTCTTGCTGACATGTGAAAGGAGACTGATTGAAGAGCTTTTTTCTCTTCTTTCAAAGTGGCACATTTGTAACACCAGGCTACAAACATTATATGAAAAATCCAAAGACTCTGTCTATTGACTGGAAAGGAAAGGCTGAAATGGGAGGCTGAAAATAACACACGAATTGGCAGAAAAGAACCAGGCTTGCACATACTGGAGAATGATAACTGAGAGAGATGGAGTAGAAAATTATGACAATTGAAAGCCGAAAACAATAGGCTGCTCCTACTTGGTAAAAACAACGATCATAAGCATGTGAATTCTGAATTTCAGAGAAATGAGGCCAGAAAATAATAAGTATGAACAGGGACACCTGGCATAGTCTATGAATTACAAGGTAATGCAAGATGAGAGAATTTCAAATGGGATATTTTCCATAAAAAGTTTTCGTCACCATACTCGGGCACATTAAATTAGCTGATAGACATAAACAAAGATTAATAATCTTGTAGATAACAGAAAAAAAAGAATTAAGATCATCATGATGAACTACTGAAATAGTGTGGCCTTTTTGTCAGTTATACTTCTTAATGCTGCTTGATATTAAGTGTATAGTTCTGTATTTAACATATTTGATGGGCCGGGAGTTTGGCCTGGTGGTAGAGTGCTTGCCTAGCATGAACAAAGACCCAGGTTCGATTCCCCAGTATCATATACGCAGACAAAAAGCCTTAAGTGGTGCTGTGGTTCAAGTGATAGAGCTCTAGCCTTGAGAAAGTCCAAGGACAGTGCTCAGGCCCTGAGTTCAAGCCCCAGGACTGGTAAAAATAAAAGGGAAAAAAAAGATATTTGACATTGATCAAGATGCATTGTCCTCATGAACTGATATGTTGAATTGGAACTCATTTGTATAGCTACTTAAATATAAAAATAATTTTAAAAATTGGGGAACTAGTATGCTCCAAGAGCCAGTCAGGAAGGGAGCAAAGTGGCAACATGGTGTTGGAAAGCACTATGGTTGTGCAGACAACAGTGAGTATATGCGGAACCAGGACTTCTTGCTCACCAGGCCACAGACCCATCAGGACACTGTCAACATAGTGCTTCACTCAAAGACCCACAGCAAGTCCCAAAACAACGTAGGCCTCATCACACTGGTTAATGATTATGAACTACTGACCACACTCACCCCGACACTGACAGAATCCTCTCGAAGCTCCACACAGTCCAGCCTAAGGGCAAGATCACCTTCTGTACTGGCATCCGTGTGTTTCATTGGGCTCTGAAACACTGGCAGGGCAAGAATTGCAAGCTGTGCATCACAGCCTTTGTGGGAAGCTCCGTGGACGACAACGAGAAGGACCTGGTGAAACTAGCCAGAGGCCTCAGGAAAGAGAAAGGGAATGTTGATATCATCATTTGGGGGAAGAGGAAGTGAACATGGAGAAGCTGACAGTCTTTGTGAACACACTGAACAGTAAAGATGGAACCCGCTCTCATCTGGTCACCATGCCTCCAGGTCCTAGCTTGGATGATGCCCTCATCAGTGCTCTGATTCTGGCTGGTGAAAGTGGTGCCATGCTGGATCTTGATGCCAATGACTTTGGATTTGGAGTGGATCCCAGCATTGATGCTAAGCTGGCCCTGGCCCTTCATGTGTCCATGGAACGAGGAGAGACAGTGGCCGGAGGAGGAGGCATGGCTGGCGGCAGCTGCCTCTGAGGCAGAGGCAGGCATTGCTGCTACTGAGGCTGAAGGTGAAAGACACTCGATGATGCGCTGCTGCAGATGATCATCAACCCGTAGGAGTTTGATCGCCTGGGCTTCCTGACCTAAGCAGAGTGACTGAGGAGGAGCAGATTGCCTGTACCATGCAAGTGTCCCTGCAGGAAGCAGAATTTGGTCAGGCAGAACCAGCTGACATTGATGCCAGCACTGTCATGGGCACATCGGTGCCAGCCAAGGAGGAGGAGGATGTAATGCAGGACCCTGAGTTCCTTGAGAGAACGTGCCTGTCATGGATCCCAACCATGAGGCCATCTGAAATTTCATGGGCTCCTTGGCCTCCCAGGCCAGCAAGGATGGTAAGAAGGAAGAAGAGAAGAAATGAGACTGGAGGAGAAAGGGCAGCTGAGTCTGCCAGGGAGACTGCATCATATATGTGGATTATAGAGTTAGATACGCTATCTGCCACCCTCCCAACATAATTAAAGCTTAGCAAGTTTTTCCCCCCATAAAAGAGAAAGAAATTGCAGGGCTGATGGCTTATTGTATAATCCTAGCTCCCCAGGAGGCTAAGATCTGAGGATCATGGTTCAAAGCCAACATGCCAGGGAAGTCTGTGAAAAAGTTATTTTCAATAATTTTCAATTAATTTCAATTTTCAGAAAAAAGCAAAAGGTGCTAGAGCACCTTGAGTTGCAAAAACACATACGCCCCAGAATTCAAACCCCAGTATCAGCACAAAGACTAAAGAAAAAAATGAAACATTTTAAAGGTTTTGGGAAATGAGGATATGCTAAACGAACATATTGGTGATATGTAGAGAAGCAAGAGAGTTTTCTTTTTATTTGAACTTACTGTGTAGCCATTACATACTTGGACTGAATCTCAGCTTCATTCCATTTTATTTCCATGAGTTCAAGGATTTGCTGCCTTTATAAATGTATTTTTATATGCCTAATTCATTGTGGGGTTTTTTATATCATAGAAGGATGGATGTTGAATTTTATCACCAGTTGTTTTCTTTCTATACTACCACCCAAAGTCTATATGTCCTACAGGGCTTCTATACTATCCTAGTGATTCTAGTATTTTCTGTTAGCCATGCAACCCAAATACTCAATATTTCATTAGATCTTTGTAGAGAAGATGAGATCTGGGAATTTACTGAACCATCTCAGAATCCTTTTCTATTTCACATTTTGTATATTAATCTCTTATTAAATATGTGACTTGTAAATGTTTCCACCCATTCTGTGAGTTGCTTTTCTCATTCTGCTGATTATTCTTCTTGTTTTTGCCAAAGCTCTTTCCTTTAATGTAATCTCAATGATGTTTTTTGTGTGTGTTTGTTACTGTACTTTTGAGATCCTATCCAAAAGAGTATTGCCAAATCCACTGTCATGGCATTTTCTGCCCGTTATTACAGTTTTGCAGTCTTATTCTACATTTAAGATTTTTTATTTCATTTTGAGATTTTATTGTGTATCATGTGAGATAAGGGTTTCAGTTCATTTTTTCCTAAATGTGGATATCCATGTTGTTTGACAACATTTATTGAAGAGACTGCTTCTTCTCTATTCAGTGTACTTGGAATTTTGAAGTTTATTAAGTCATATATGAGTGGGTCTATTTATGAGCTCTGTTTTCTGTCCATACTACTTTTTTGGCTGTGATATATGGTCTATTACACTTTTTAATATAATCTAAAATTATTGTGTTATCTCTAGGTTACTTCTTGCTCTTGTTTTGATCTTTTGCATTGTCATATAGAGTTGAAGACTGCTTATTTTATTTTTCTCAAAGAGATACTAGAATGTTAATAGGAATGAAATGAAATATGTTTATTCCTTTAGGCAGTGTGGACCTTTAAACAAAGCATTAATTGAATTACAACATTATTTCTTCTAATCCATATCCATATCTCCCTTTTTTGGCAGTACTTGGAGTCTGAGCTCAAGTCCCTGTGTTTTCCTAAGTAGGTACTTGACCATTTGAACCACTCAGCAAACCCCTTTTTGTAGTGATTATTTTTAAGATAGGGTCTCTCTTCATGCATGGATGTATTTGGAACATGTGCTTCCAATGTGTGCTTCCCTTTGTTTTAGAGATGATAGGTACACACCACCGCATTTGGCCGTTGGTTGACATGGAGTGTCACAGTCTCTTATGCTTAGGTTAGCCTCAAAACACAATTCCATGATATCTGCCCACATCCTTGTGGAGTGCTCACTAAGCCTTTTTTATTTCTTACAGGTAGGTTTTACCTATAGTTTATCTGCTATCTAAATTTATTACTAAAACCTTTATTCCTTATAAAACTATTTTAAATGAGGTGTCTCTCGGATTTATTGTGTAACATATCTTGATATTTAATTTAGACATATAAGTGGGTATAAATCTAGTTCTGACATCTATAGATGAGAGAGCTGAGCTTGGTTCTGGCCCATGTCCTGGACACTCGGGAGAGGTGGGCGTGGTCCCAGCCTGTGTCCTGAATGCTCGCCCGAGACCTGAACGGTTTTTTTTTTTTTTGGTCTGTGGCCAACAAACTCGTGAGAATTGACCCTAGTTCTGCTCTGTGGACCGAACATCCACAAAAACTGAGCTTGGTTTCAGCCTGCACACCCACAGGGGCCACTGTGAGTATGAACTGGGGTTCTGCCCCCAGACTGAGCTGTGTGTATGTGTGGTGATCTTGGCCAACTTGGCCCCCAGGCCAACTTTCAGGCACCCCCTTCTCTTAGGCCCCAACTTGAGCTGCCACTGCTTCAAAGCCCATCGTGCTACGAAATGGCAGCCACCCAGTCTGCTCATGACCTCTTGCAGATGCTTTGGAAGGAAGCCATGTGCACTATTTGCCTTGATTATCTCAGTGACCCCGTGTCCATAGGCTGTGGGCACAGCTTCTGCCGAGTGTGCCTGATCCTCGTGTGTGAGTCTGAAGAAGACTCCAATGAGTGGGAAGATGAGGATGAAGACCTGAGCTCAGACAGTGAACCACCTTCTTCCAAGCCCTCTCCACGGTTGTTCTCATGCCCCCAATGCCGAAAGACCTTTACGTGCCGTAACTTCCATCCTAACTGGCAGCTAGGCAACATGGTCCAGATAATCTGCCAGATGTTTCAAGCTTCTCATCCAGTCACGTGGGAGAACGAAGAAGAGATCCACACTGAACACCAGCTTGCGTCAGAGCACATCTTCCAGGCACACAACGCGCTCTCTTGTGTGGTGTGTCAAGTATGGAACCACAAAGGTGGTGTCTATGGAAAAGATGATGTAGAAGAAAAACAGTGAGGTGTGGTAGTTTGACAAGTGCTGAGGTGATACATTCACACCTCTGACACCACTTTGAGAGAAAATGAAAAAAACGCCTGCAGTGTTAACTGCAGAATGAATGAGTATATCATACTTCAGATTAAACATACATCACTTGACCCCCTTCTTCATTATTAGTTGATCTGCCGACAGAAAAATTGCTTATATTCAAAAATGAGGTTTTTCACTATATATATTATTTCCACAGGTGTTTTACTTGACCATTAGTACATTTTTTGGGGGGCATATTTTCAGACAATGTTTCTTGATGTAACCCCATGCTGTCTTAAAATTTATCACAATCATCCTCTCTCAGCGTCCCAAGTGCTCGGATTTTTCTGACCTTGAAACAACCAACATGATTGTTTATCCGGTAAAAGTTATGAAAATATGTATATGTACATGCGTAAGCAAACTCATGATATAAACATCATTTTTAGTCAGAGAACAAATTTGTAAATGTTGTTTCAAGAGAAAAAGTGAAATGTTTATAACTTTGCATGATGTATCTTGACCTTGTTTTTAGAACTTAACATATGGCAATTTGGGAAAGAAATGTGTTTCACAATTACAGTCAGTCCTCACTATAAGAATTCAACAGGAGGGTGTGATTGTGTTCACTGGAAACTTCCAGGTATATATTCTAAAGAAACTAAAGTATAAAATGTCTGTAAACAAATCAATTGCTGGTGGTTCACACCTGTAATCCTAGCTACTCAGGAGGCTGAGGTCTGAGGATCACAGTTCAAAGCCAGCCTGGGCACTAAATACTGTGAGTCTCTTATCTCCAATTAACCACCAAAAAACTGGAAGTGGCACTGTGGCTCAAGTGGTACAGCACTAGCTTGGGATGAAGAGCTCAGGGACAGCACTCAGACCCACAGTTCAAGCCCCACGACTGACAAAAAATTATGTCTGTGAACAGAGGAGAAGGCTTTATAGATTTTTTTTGTTGTTGGCTGTGGGCCTTGAGCACTGAACACTGAACCGTCCTTGCATCCAAAGGATAAATTCTCTTGAAGCTTTTGGAATCGTTTGAGAAGTACTTTTGCTAAGTCATTAAGTATCTGCTAAGTCTTTAAGTATTTGATACAATTCACTAATGAGATAATCTTGTCCTATTTATGTGATTTTTTACAAGTGATATAGTCTCTAATATGGTAGGTTTTCTTTCTCATAATCTAATATTAATAAGTTGTTTGTTGGAAATTATATATTTCTTTTAAGCTATGTGAATTTTTTGTGCGGCTATATGTTTTCATTGTAATTCTTTATCTTTTGCATATGCTGGGTATCATTTATAATGACCTCTTATTTCATATATAATTTTAGTTTTTCTTTTGTAGTCTGGCTAAAGTTTCATCAATTTGATTTATCTTTGCAAAGAATCTATTCTTAGGTACACTGTTTCTGTCATTTTTTCCTACTTTCCACTTCATTTTTTGGGCTAATCTTTAATTCTTTTTTCTTATTCTAGAGATCTCTCTCTCTCTCTCCTCTCCTCTTCTCCTCCCTCCCTCCCTCTCTCTCTCTCTGCAAAACTCACTGCCTTGTCTTCTCATTTGGTTTACTTGATTATGCCTCTCACTCTACCATTTGAGCCAGGCCTCTAGTCAGACATTTTTCTGGTTAGTTGAAAATGGATTCTAGTGGACTTTTCTGCCAAACTAGCCTCAGACCTTGATCCTTTAATCTCAGACTACTGACTAGTTTGAATTACAAACATGAGCCTCTAGTGTCTTGCTAGTTGGTTGTTTTTTCTTGGGTTTTGAGGTACAAAAGTTTTTATTCAAGGAACTGGAAATGTGTCTTAGTGGTAGAGTGCATGAAGCCCTGGATTCGAATCCTCAGCATCACATGAACAGATAAAGCCAGAAGTGACGCTATGGCTCAAGAGATAGAGTGCTAGCTTTGCGCATAGAGAAGCTCTGGGACAGTGTCCAGGCCCTGAGTTCAAGCATCATGACCAACAAAATAAGTTTTTATTCAAAGTCTTACTACTTAAACAAATTAAATTAAATTTTTACCTTTTTATGATTACAATGTATCTTGATCATTGTTGCCCTTTTATAATTCTCCCTCATCCCTAGCAATGCCACCCTTTCTCTCAAATTACTTAGTGCTATTTTCACATATATACATTTAATATAATGACTGCATTTCTGTACCCTTCTTTATTCCATTTTTCTACTCCTCTCCCCTTGATCTCACTTCTGCTCAGACAATACATGTTTTAGCTTCCTGGTATTCATTTTGTTAAAACATAAGACAAGTTAATTGTTCAAAAAGATTACACCATTACAAACCTTCCATGCTTACAACAAATTGGAACATGTTTATATATATATATATGTATATGATCTGTAGTATAGACTTTTATTACTATAAATTTTCCTTCTAGAGTACCTTTTACTACACCTCATAAGTATTATTATGTTGTGTTCCCATATTTATTTGATCACAATATTTAAAAATTTTCCTATTGGTTTCTCTATTGATCTACTGGGTTATTCAAGTACATGTTTTTTTTTAATTTCGATGTACATGTAAGTTTTCCAATTTGCTCTGTTTATTGATTGTTAATTTATACCAATCTGTTGAAAAAAATCATTAATATTACTTTAACCTTCCTAAAAAGTTTTGGAAGTAGTGAAGTTTTAGCTCAAGGCCTTATATGAGCCATGTTCCCAATCCCTTTTTACCTTTTAATCATTTTTAATTAGGGTCATGCATTTTTACCTGGAGGTAGCCTCGGGTTACAATTCCATCTACGGTCTCTTGCATACCTGGGATGACAGACATACACCAACATGCCCAATTTATTGATTAAGATGTAATCCTACACAGTTTTTGAGTCAGCTGACTGTGAATTATGATTTTCCCAATCTTTGTTCTCTCTATAGTTAGGATCATTGAAGCTACCTACTTCACCCAGCCTTAATCTTCCTAAATTATTTAATGCCACCCTAACAAATGGTTATAGAAGAATATGTATGCTGTTTCTATTGGATGGAATATTTTCTATTTTCTATTTGTCTAGTTGGTCCACTTGGTATAGAATATAGTTTAAGTTACATATTTTCACATCAACTTTCTGTAAAATTTTATTGAAGGTTCTCCAGAATAAAGAACTGAATTTCAACTCTCTCTATAGATACATATATATATATACACACACAAGTGACATACATTCAAATATATACATATAAATATATGTATACATGTTCCTCAAACCTTAGCATACAATGGATGTCAATGTCTGATTACCGTATATTCATCTGTCAAAATACACTGAATTCATCATCAAATAATTAATCCCAATGATGGAGAGTTAACTAAAAAGTGAGGATAAACTTGTGATGAATTGTCTATATATAATTGTGAAAATATAAACCAGCCAAAAAATAACCTTCAGGAGGGAACACTCTCTGAATGATATGTCCCGACCTTTTGTGAAGTTCTCGTGCTTTTCTGATTCACTTAGAGATCAAGAGGTAAGAAATTCTAGATTAGTATTTCTTGAATAGTTTTTAATTAAATAGCTTTAAGTCAATAAACATAGTATTATGAAATGTTGTTTGGTATGAATCAATGTCATATGAAATTATCTGCCTATAAAGCATCACCAGATATATTTTTAACTCATTTGCCATTTTAATAGGTAGAAAATACATTAAGATCTGTGGAACAATAATTATTTATGAATTATAGAAATTCAAGTTCTGCTGAGGGAAATAGATTTGCCAACAATTATTTTCAATACTTGAAATCTAGTATGTTTTGTTTCCCAAATGGTAGGAAAAAAACATAACCATGAATGGTATAAGCATTTTTCTTTTCTTTTTTTTTGGTATGAGCATTTTTCTTAAGGAAAATGAACCTCAAATTATATCCCATAGAGTAATTTGCTATTATAATTCAGAACAAGACATTTTCTTCTCTGCTGGTCCTGGAGATTGAACTCACAACCTGAGAGCTTTTATACTCAAGACACAGCTACACTTCTAGCTTTTATGATGGCTAATTGTAATAGATAAGAGTCCTACTCTGGCTTCAAACTGTGATCCTCATACCTCAGCTTCTTGAGTAGTTAGGATTAAAGTCGTGAGTCATTGGTGCCGGGATTAAAACAATATTTTTAAGGGGCAAAAAGCAGCAAGTTTGCATGTCTCTCTCTGCTTAGCATGAGGCAAATAGATATATCATAATTTTTAAATTACAAAAAAACAAGTTGTGGCCAGGTGCTGGTGGCTCACCCCTGTAATCCTAGCTACTCAGGAGGCTGAGATCTAAGGATCACAGTTCAAAGCCAGCCTGGGCACAAAAATCCATGAGACTCTTATCTCCAATTAACCACCAGAAAATCAGAAGTGGCATTGTGGCTCAAAGTGGTAGAGTACTAGCCTTAAGCTGAGGATTTCAGGGACAGGAACCAGGCCCAGAGTTCAAGCCCCATAACTGACCCCCCCTCAAATAATGAAAGAAAGAAAGAAAGAAAGAAAGAAAGAAAGAAAGAAAGAAAGAAAGAAAGAAGTTGTATGTGAATAATTTTTTAGAAAATTATTTATAATAAAACCCAACTCCCAAATTTCATATGGAGCACATTAAAACTGAGGTGCTAGTTAATATATATCTAGATACAGTTATACATCATTTAGAATACTCTTTTGAATGTACCTCAATTAAAAAATAATCAGAAGAACTTGCAACCAAACAATCCCTGAGCAGAAGAGATGTCAACAAAGTGAGTAGAGCATTGTATTTCCCTTGTTTCTCCTCAGATACATTTAAAAACAGGCATTAACTGTCTGTCAAAACGGAATTGTCAGGACTCTTGAAAATAGTAACAGGTTTACAAAAACCTGAGGAAATATTGAAGAAAGAAAGGGCATTTTAAAAAATGGTGGCATTTTATTTCTATTCTGGCTCTTGGCATCTTGGCAATATTGAAGATGGCAGCCTCCATTCACTGTATATTTTATTTTCTTGCTACAGAGGAAGCAGTGGACTCTTTGCAGTCAGACCTCAGTCTGGTACTAATCATCAAGGTAAAGTTCCACGTGATCTACCATATCCTACCATCAGTGAATGGAGTTTTTCTCCATAATATTATGCACACGGTTAGAATAGTCTTTGGGTCACTAGGCTTCTATTAAATTAGATCAGACTATGTTTTACAGCTGCAATGACCTATACAGTCTTGTGGGTGCCTCAGATTCACCTTATAGATGGTAATGTTGCAGGATGAAAGTCGTAAGAGTCTGTCCCAAAAGAGTAAATGTCTCCACCTTACACTGGGCCATTCTAGAATCAGAAGAATGAAATCCAAACTCAGATTTGTCCAACATCTCCAGTCAGGATTTGTAAAGTATGAACTGGAGACGATAAATGGTCTGAGAATATTTGTGATGCTTGAGGTTTGAGGAGAGAGTGGAGAGAGTTCATTGTCTCCTGAAATTGATGTTGTTTGGTTGTGACACTTGTTGTTCCTGCTTTTCATGAGGAACTTGTGCAGTCTGGGAATGGAAAGCCACAAGGTGACTCTAGCCAGTGAGGCCAATCACTGGTATTCAGGTCTCCACTTTAAGGCAGAATGAGTTAAGGCCTCTTATCTTCATGTCTTGTTGTGGCTACAGAGGTCTTTACTTTTCATTGATGCTAGGTCTAAACATATTGGGTCTATCCCTGCACTCTGAGGCAAAGCCCTGTGCCAAATTTTTGTTCTACTTTCCAGAGGGTCTTACTTCCATTTCTTTTTGTTGTTTTTGTTGTTGTTGGTCGTGGGGCTTGAACTCTGGGCCTGGACATTGTCCCTGAGCAGTTCAGCTCAAGGCTAGTGCTCTACCACTTTAAACCACAGCGCCTTTCTGGTTTTCTGGTGATTAACTGGAAATAAGTGTCTCACCAATTTTGGTACTCGGGCTGGCTTTGAACAGTGATCTCCAGATCTCAGCCTTCTGAGTAGCTAGGATTACAGGCGTAAGCCTGCATGGACTGGCTTCAAACTGCAATCCTCAGATCTCGGACTTCTGAGTACTTAGCTAGGTTTTTAAGTATTTGCTTTCCCTCACATGAAGGGTTGGAAGGGTAGAACATTGTTTCCCTTCTCCTACTTTGGAAGCTACTGGGAATAAAACTGAATAGTTCTTTTCAAAAGATCATCAAAAGTCTATTAAAATGACAGTGGATTAGGAACTGGTGAGATAGTTTATTTTTTAGGGAATTCTTCATTAAGAGCAGATTTTTCTAGGCATATGAAAAATAGCTACTTTCTGGAGAAATCTTCATGGTAATTTCTCCATAGGATCCAAATGTACTAGTTCTAGGTATATAGAAAAGAATCAAAGTCAGCTTACTCTAGCAAACCATGTTATACCCATGTTTATTATAGGATCTCTCACAATACCCACATTAGAGAATCAGCCTAGGTGCCCATAAATACACAAATAGATAAAGGTAGTGTAGTATATTTGCCAATAATATTCTTTGCCCATAAGAATGAATTTATGTCAGTTGCAGGAATGTAAATGGAACTGGAAATAATCATGTTAAGAGAAATAAGCTAATCCCATAAAGACAAAAGAACATGTTTTCTGTCTTTTGTGGAAAGTAGGTATGGAAGGTGAGACATGAAAGTATAAGGAAGACTATTAAAGATGAGGAAGAGGAAGATAAAAAAGATTAATAGAACAAAAAAGTATGCTGTATACATCTATGGAAATATCATGAATTATAACATTATAATTATGATAATAGCAATGGACAATTTTTAATTCAAGCTACCAGAACCATTGAGAATTTTCTGCTGGTCCTTACTATGAAAGTCTAATAGGCATTGTGGTAGTAAAAATTCATAAAATATCAGCTTTCTATTCCCAAACGGCACAGCCACCCTGAAATGTTGAAATCAAAGGATTCAGGAGTTGGTCAGTTATAGCTTAAATTTTCTGATCATAGTTTTGGGTGTTGTACAATTTTTGCTCCTCTTTTTGTCCACTGGTAACTTATGACTTAGAAGTCCACCTTTTAGCAATTTGACATCCATATGCATCCCATCAACATATATTCAATCTTCAAATAAAGATTATGACTAATATTCTCCCTATTATGACATATCTATATAGTGTGAAGCCAAAACTATACTAAACTCCTTCCCCAGAAGATGAAGTAAATTCCTCAAGGGATATTTAAGTTCTTGTTATCCTTTACTTGCATGAAATATGCTTACTATTACTTCAATATTATTATATAAAGTAAAAAAAATCTTTGGTTAATTGATAAGAGCAAGAAAGAAAACAGCACACAAATACCAGGTGCCAACAGCTCAAACCTGTAATACTAGGTACTCAGGAGGCTGAGACATTGTGAGTCATGATTTGAAATCAACTTGTCAGAAAAGTTCAAAAGGCTGTCTCCAATTAACCAGTAAAAATGCCAGACTGGGGCATGCTTCAAATGGTAGAGTACCAAACAAGAGTATAAGGCCTTAAGTTCAAACTCCTATGCTAGAAGACAGAAAGAAAGAAGAAAGGAAAGAAAGAAAGAAAGAAAGAAAGAAAGAAAGAAAGAAAGAAAGAAAGAAAGAAAGAAAGACTATACATATACATATAATCATTAATAACAAACTAAAGAGAAGATAGTATGATAATTACAATCTTCATTTCTATAGCTGGCCATGCGTTTGCAGCTGATATTTATAACTTCCTCGTATTACCGATTCCATATCCCCTTTACCTCCAGCAAACCCATCAGCTGGTTGTGTTTATTTACCTGGCAGAGTGACTCATTTATTCCTAAAGAGCAAGGACCATTAGTAGTTTTGCCTTAATTAAGATACTGAAGATTTATATTGACAAGTCTTTTACATTCCAGACATATTCAACCTCTATTGTGAACTAGTAGTCCAGTTTCTGTTGAGTACTCAAAATCAATGGCCCAAACCAGTGCAATAACTCCTTCTTTGCCTATGGATTCAGTCACTGGTAGATCTGGCCTATAATCCCCTTACCTTTTCAGAAGCTGAAGATCTAGATGATCACAATTCAAGGCCAGGTGGCACACAAAACTTTGCTAGTTTATCTCCAAATACTCAGCACAAAGTAGGGCAGAACGTGTGGCTTAAGTGGTAGAGTTCCAGCCTAGTAAGCTCAAAGACTAAGATTTCAGAGACTTAGTTCAACCAGGACTGCCAGGGAGAGAGGGGGCGAAGAGGAGGGGAACAGGGAAAGAGAGAGGGCAGAGGTGGAGGAGGAGAGGAAGATGGAGAGAGGAAAAGGAAAAGAGAGGGAGAAGCCAAGTGGGGAGGAGAGGGAGAGAGAGAAAGAGAGGAGAAGGAAAAGGAGAGGGAGAGGGAGAGGAAGAGTTCAGATTGTAATCTTACCTCAGCAGGAAGATACTCTTGCAGAAGAATTCTAAGAATTTAAGTTCTGGATTTTATCAGGGGAATATGCTTATGAAAGGAAAAGGAGTTCAGAAAAGGTTAACTTGGAAGGATGACTTGTCTAGCTCTTTCTAAAAGTGTGGCTTAGAAAAATCAGTGTACGTTTTATTATTTTAAAGAAAAACTTCCACAAGGGGTCAGGGGTGTGGCCTAGTGGTAGTGTGCTTGCCGAGTATTCACAAAGCCCTGGATTCGATTCCTTGGTACCATATTTACAGGAAAAGCCAGAAGTGATGCTGTGGCTCAAGTGGTATAGTGCTAGCCTTGAGAAAGCTCAAGGACACTGCCCAGGCCCTGAGTTCAAACCCTAGGACGGACAATGAAAAAAAATCCACAAAAATTGTTTATTCTTTTTAAACAGTTTAAACTAATGAATCAAACATATAAATATATTGGGAAGGGTGTTGTAGAAAAGATTAAACATGAATTGACTCCTACACAACAAGTAGGATACCTTTCATTGAACTTTGTACCATAATTATGTAGGAAAGTAAAATGTCCAATCTTATACAAGCTTTAGTATTAGCTCAAATGGTTAAGATGCTGTATAGAAAATGAAGGAAAGAAAAGAATAACCCAATAGGAAAATATTCTTGTTCTTTGCCTTTCAAGTTCAGTTTCAAAGAACTATAATAGACATTGAACAATATTTAGCACTTGCCTTTCCTCCCAGAGACAGAAACTGAAATTTTGCTTTCTCTACATATCTAACTTTCAGAAATCTCCTAAAGAACAACAAAACATTTTTTTCTGTAGCAGCAGTATAAATGATTAGAAATGTTAGCTATCTTATTCCAAATCACTTCTATGCAATTTGCATTTAAATCCTAGTAATTATTGATGGTTTATTAGTGGTTAAATCTCGCTATTTGTAAGAAATCTGCATTCCTTGGTTTGCTAAAAAGAACAACAAATGCCAGTCTATATTTTGCTTGCAGAAATTATTGGCAGTACAAAAACTGACTTTCCTGCATTGAAACCTTTATACAAACAGGATTTCTGTCCTTGACTCATCTGCTGAGCCGCTTCCTCTTTATTTCCACTCCCCTGCCACATGCATTGTCTTGTGGTGCATGATTTTGGCAGAAATCCTCTGAAGCTGAAAAAAAAAACAGTACCATTCCAAGTTGTCATTCAAAAACAACAACAAAAAAGCCCGCCGTGTTTTAAGAGGGAGCAGCAAGTTTATTAGTAGTAGTATATTTCACTTAACTGAAGTACAGTGTTTCAAATTAAGCAAGATTAAAATGTATGTGAGATGATGCAGAATGGACTTATATTTGTTATCTCCTCAAAATCTTGCAACTATGTAGAGTACTATATGCATGTCGTCCATTACTTATATTTTTTTTGCCAGTCCTGGGCTTGAGCTCAGGGACTGAGCACTGTCCTTGGGCTTTCTCAAGGCTAGAGCTCTACCACTTGAGCCACAGCACCACTTCTGGATTTTTCTATGTGTGTGGTACCGAGGAATTGAATCCAGGTCTTCATGCATGCTAGGCAAGCACTCTACCACTAGGCAAAACTCCTGGTCCCGTGTATTTCATTTTTAAGAGCCTTCATGCTGCTTTGCAGAATAGGTGAGTAAGTTTACATTCCCACCAATAGTGTATTAGCATTCCATTTTGGCTGCATCCTCACCAGTATTTGTTATCATTTGTTTTCTTGATAATAGCCATTCTAACTGGGGTGAGGTAAAAGGACAATTTCTGGAGAAAAAGAGAGACTGTATTTGTGACTAAGTAAACTTCCCTCAAAATGTACTCACTGAACCAATTTAAGGATTACAATTCACAATAGCCCTTCTTTTAACTGTTTTTCTTTGTACAAAGGTATTTGTCTATATCTTTTGTATAACTGACTGACAAATAGAACCCTGGTCCTGAAGATATTTTAATCAGCTATTCTTATTATTCCATTCAGACAAAGCTCAAACAGAAACAACTAAAGCACACAATCTTTATGTACCTATAGGCTTTTCTTTTTTTCTTTTCTTTTCTTTTTTGTGGGTCATGGGGCATGAACTCAGCCTGGCCACTGTCCCTGAGCCTTTCAGTTCATGGCCACAACCCTACTCCTGGGTCTGAGCATTGTCTCTGTGCTCTTCAGCTCAAGGCTACCACCCTAGCCTTGAGCCAAGCCCCACTTTCCATTTTTCTAGAGGATAATTGGAAATAAGAGGCGCATGTCCTTTTGTGCCAGGGCTGGCTTTGAACCTTGATGCTCAGAGCTCAGCCTCCTGAGTAGCTAGGATTACAGGTGTGAGCCATTGTGCCTGGCTTAGGCTTTTCTACTTTTTTGTAAGCAGCAAACTAAACACACTTAAAATTAATGCTCCCAGAGTAAGTGAGCAATACTTATGAATAACAAATCACCGCAGAGGAAATAAGTGGTAAATATATGAAAAGATGTTCAATCTCACTAGACTGCTTAATACAGCATTTTTGCAACAGAAAAAAATTGGTAATGTCCAATAAAATGATAGTAATAATAAAACATAGAACTAGATATACATAATTGGGCATGGATTGCTCTTAAATACATAATGTTTGAATGGAAAGGAAATTTGTCATATGATAGAGTCAGATCACATGTACATAAGCTAAAATTATAACAATGAAATTTTATTATTCATATATTTACTTATATATAGAAAAATATAAAAATGATCATTATTTTTCAGGGTTATGTATTGGGATGGATGAACAAATGAAGAAGTAAAAGCTGTCAAAGGGATTTATGGTTTTTTTTGTGTGTGTGTGTGAGTCAGAGAGAGAGAGAGAGAAAGAGGGGGGGCAGCCCCAAGGCCTGAACTCTGGGCCTAGGTGCTGTCCCTGAGCATTTTTGCTTTACTACTTGAGCCAAAATTCTGCTTCACGCTTCTTTGCTCAGGCCCTGAGTTCAAGCTCAGACTGGCAAAAAAATATTTTATTGTCAGGGTAATGGTTAGAGGGATTACACTTACATTTGTAGTGAGTACATTACTTCTTAAACATTGTTACCTCTTCCCATGTTTTCCCCTCACAGCCTCTGTGGTTATTATTTATAGATTTACATAAATGCTCTGATGTTTTCATTCCTAGTCTACTTATGAGTTTTAATTCATGTATTTATCTCTAAATTTACATGTATAAATGTTTCTGATTGATTTATTTTGATGTATAGTGTCTCAATATTCAATTATAATAAAATATTACTTATTTAAAGTTTATAGGTGTGTGTAATGGGAGGAGAGAGAGAGATACAGAGAGACAGAGAGACAGAGACAGAGACAGAGAAAGAGACACAGAGAAAAAGAGAGAGAGTGTGTGTGTATGTCCTGGGGCTTCAATATTGTTCCTGAGCTTTTTTTTTTGCCAGTCCTGGGCTTGGGCTAAGGGTTTGAGCACGGTCCTTGGACTTTCTCAAGGCTAGAGCTCTACCACTTGAGCCACAGCACCACTTCTGGCTTTTTTTCTATGTATGGGGGACCAAGGAATCAATCCTGGGTCTTCATACATGCCAGGCAAGCACTCCACCACTAGGCCAAACTCCCATCCCTGTTCCTGAGCTTTTTGCTCAAGTATAGTACTCTACCACTTGAACCACAGCTCAACTTCCAACTTTTTGGGTGATCATTTGGAGTTAAAAAAAATGTCACAGATTTTCTTGCCCAGGGTGACTTTGAACTGTGAAGCACAATCCTCAGATCTCAACCTCCTTAATTTTTAGGATTACAGACCTGTGTTGCTAGGGCCCAGCTAATATTTATATTTTGAATGTTGATTTTACGATTCACTAGAAAACTGTGGCATATATAATGAAAAGATTAGCTCTGAACTGACCTTTAAGAAGGAACATTAATTGATTGAAATGTGGGAAATCAGCCCAAGTCGTGAGGCAAAGCAATGTGGTCTGCAAACTGAATTCACGAATGAACAGCTGTCAGTTAACCTGTAAAAAGATTTTATCCTTAGTTTTCACATTTTTCTTCCAATGGAGTTGTCTCGAGAAGTAGGGTCAAAAATTGCTAAATGATTGGCATATAATCATGTTTCTCCAAAATTATAGCCCTTACTCACTATATTCCCCTTGTACAGCAGTGTTTTCTAGTGCCCAAGTGTTCTTTCTTTGTACCCATACTACTTTTGTATATAACAACCTATCTATTTTATTGCTGATCAGAGTTGATTGAATTGATAAAATGAGTTCAGCATTACTATGGGTCAGAAAACTGCTTGGCAATATGCTTTGGTTAACTCTGGAAAACCAGGTAATTTCTTTACTGTTTCAAATCAGGTAACGTAGGAAGTGAATGAACTACATTGAAGTGTTCTTGTTAAGACCTTTTTCTTTCTTTTTTTTATCAGTCGTGGGGCTTGAATTCTGGGCCAGAGTGCTCTCCCTGAGCTCTTTAGCTCAAGGCTAGTGCTCTACCCCTTGAGCCACAGCGCCACTTCCAGTTTTCTGGTGGTTAATTGGAGATGAGATTCTCAGGGACTTTCATGCCCAGGCTGGCTTTGAACTGTGATCCTCTGATCTTAGCATCCTGAGTAGCTAAGATTACAGATGTGAGCCACCACTGCCTGGCTGACTTTCTTTGAGTTTGTGTAGCATTCAGCTTTCCTGAATTCATTCTCTGGGTCTTTATTTATACTCGTTGAGGGCAGCACCTGCTGATGAAAGTGGTCTATATCACCCTAAACCCTACCACATCTTGTTTCTCCATTCTCAAAAAAGGACAGGTTCACAGAGAACAATTTGTTGTTAGGAATTGAACCTCAATACCTTCCTATATAAGTTTATTCATATGTGAGCTGTTATATATGTATTAAAAAAGTCATGGAGTTTGGAATCTGGTAAAATTGAATTCATATCCTGTTTCAACCATTTACAACTTGTATATCTATTATTTAAACCTCATAGGCCTTTCAGGATTTAAAAATAATGATGAGAAGCCAAGGGGGATGATATTTGCCTATAATAGTAGCACTTAAAGCAACTTACACAAGAAAATTAGGAGGTCAAGATGAGCCTAGGCTACATAGATATTACCAGGTGAGCCTGGGCTCTATAGATGGCAACATAAGGGGACTGGGAGCATGGCCTAGTGGTAGAGTGCTTTCCTAGCATGCACGAAACCCTGGATTCGATTCCTCAGTACCACATACACAGAAAAAGAGGAAGCATTGCTGTGGCTCAAGTGATAGAGTGCTAGCCTATCAGTGCTTAGGCCCTGAGTTTAAGCCCAGGGATGGACAAAAAAATAAATAAATAAAAATAAAAATAACTAAATAAATAAATAAGACGGAAACATAACAAGACTTTTTTTTTGTTGTTTTATGGCTGGTTGTAGGGCTTGAACTCTGGGCCTGGGCACTGTCCCTGAGCTCTTTAGCTCACGACTACCACCCTACCTCTTGAGCCACAGCACCACTTCTGGTTTTCTGGTGGTTAATTGGAAATAAATGTCTCAGGAACTTACATGCTTGGGCTGGCTTTGAACCGAGATCCTCAGATCTCAGCTTCCTGAGTAGCTAGGATTACAGGCATGAGCCATCAGTGCCTGGCCATAACAGGATTTGGCTCTAAACAGGGAAGGGGTCACAATGTTCAAGAAGTAATGTACCCACTACCTTATGAATGTAACTGTAACCCCTCTGTATATCACCCCAACAAATAAAATTAAAAAGAAGGAAATGCTCGTAGTTAAATGTGCCAGATAAGATTGTGTGTGTGTGTGTGTGTGTGAGAGAGAGAGAGAGAGAGAGAGAGAGAGAGAGAGAGAGAGAGAGAGAGAGAGTTTGTGTGCGTATTTAAGTAATACAAACAACATAAGCAAAAATAACCAATCCAAAGCCTGAAACAAAGATTAATTCAATAAATGTTGCTGCTCCTTTCCTCTTTGTCACCTAATACAAAAGCATTTCTCTCCTTCCCAAACTCATCTGTTACTATATATCTATTTTCTCCCATCGTTCCCTGGCTCAGTATAGACTGTACTCCCAACTGAAATTCAATGTCTTGCTCCTCTATCTTTATCTTTCAGGTTCTGATATAAGAGCAAAGGAATCTCTAATTGCCTATCATGCTTAAAAATAACAAGAAAACTCCCACCTTAATCTTAGCTTTCTACCAGGAAATTTTCCTATTTCACTTTTTCATTCATTGAACACAAATTTATTACGTGTCTAGTATTTGCAAGAATCATTCTGGGTATTGAAGATTTAATACTGAACAAGACAAATAATCATCCTTTGTAGAAGCAACGTTTTCCCCAGTAGCACTAGGGATTGAACTAAAGACCTTATGCTTGCTAGGCAAGCACTCTGCCACTTGAACTGTGCCTCTAGCATAGAACAATAGCGTGATGGGAGACACACACACTAGTTACCCAAACAATAAAAATCAATAAAATCAACTACATGGACTAGGACCAGGATATAAATATTCCACCAGTGTACCATTGTATATACAATAGCTTCTCATTCCTACATTTAATTTAGATGTCAAGAAAGTTCATTACAGGGGCGGGGAGTTTAGCCTAGTGGTAGAGTGCTTGCCTAGAATGCTCGAAGACCTGGTTTAATCCCTCAGTGCCACATACATAGAAAAAAGGCGGAATTGGTGCTGTGGCTCAAGTGGTAGAGCTCTGTCCTTGAGAAAGGCCAAGGACAGTGCTCAGGCCCTGAGCTCAAGCCTAGGACTGGAAAAAAAAACAAAAAAGAAAGAAAGTTCATTACATAAATCATTGTTGTATTTTGGAATTTAAAAAGCTACTTGAGGGCAGGGAGTTTGGCCTAGTGATAGAGTGCTTGCCTAGCATGCAGGAAGACCCAGGTTCGATTCCTTGGTACCACGCACATAGCAAAAAGCCAGAAGTGGTGCTGTGGCTCAAGTGGTAGAGTTCTAGCCTTGGGAAAGCCCAATGACAGTGCTCAGGCCCTGAGTTCCATCCCCACGACTGACAAAAAAAAAGGCTACTTCAGGGCTGAGAGTATGGCCGAGTGGTAGAATGCATGCCTAGCATTCATGAAGACCTGGGTTCAATTCTTTGATACCACATACACAGAAAAAGCTGAAAGTGGTGCTATGGGTCAAGTGGTAGAGTGCTAGCCTTGAGAAACCTTAAGGACAGTGGCCTGGCCCTGAGTTCAAGACCCAGGATTAGGAAAAACAAAACAAAACAATACAAGTTACTTGATATTTATTCTTGAAATTGTGTTTGTGTGTACTCATGCTAGTACTGGGGCTTGAACTCAGGAACTCACATTCTAGATTAGCATTTTTGTTCAAGGCTAGTCTACTACCACTTGAGCTCTACTCCAAACTTTGTGGTTATAAATTACTGTCTCACAGACTTCCCTCCTGGGTCGGTTTTGAACTGTGATCCTCAGATCTCAGCCTCCTGAATAGGAAGTGTTACAGGTATGAGCCACTGATGCCCATCTAGACATTCTTCTAAGTATATTACTCACATTCATATATTACTAACTCTACCCAATGTGAATGCATACTCAATAGTATTTATGGAAAAATGCCTTGATTTGAAACAAAACACAGAAATTAAACAACTTTTCTATCTCAATAAAAATCTTCTTAGGAAAAATTTCTCTTCGGAGTCTTACATTCCCATCTATAAATTCACACACACACACACACACACACAAAATGACTAAATGAGATTTACATTTTCTATTCCTAGAGGACATTTTACCAAGCAGCAATGCCATTTGGGCTTTTAATTTTGGTGCTTTAGCAAATATTTACTTTGATGTCACTTTTCACACACGTTGTTAGGGGGCAATTTGATATGCCTTGAAAGTCCATCTAGGGAAATAAATCTTTTGCTGATCTCTACAAATGGTTTTAGAACTTACTACAGGCCTTACTAGGTTATGTGCTCATTTATTTATTAGGATTTTGAAACAGTTTCACTTTGTGCCCAATGTCTGTCCTCTTTCCTCAGCTTCCTGAGTTAACAGGAAGGTTAACAGTCTGGGATTATGAGCATGTACCACCATACCCAGTTCCTTACCGGCTCTGAAGTTGTACTGATTTGAATGCATTTTAGTGCATGAAAATACATTTTTGACTTTGCAATAAGCACACAATTTGTTTAGACTTTTATTCTTGAACAATCTCCCTAGACTTTTCCACAATCTGTACATGGAAAACAGGCATCCAATGTTCATACTGACTGAAAGATATTGATCCTTTGGGCAGTATCAATATTACATTTTTCTCTTTTAGTGTATTTTATTGTAAAGGTGATGTACAGAGGGGTTACAGTTATATAAGTTAAAGTATACATTTCTTTTTGTACAATGCCATCCCTTCCCTCATTCTCTCCAAGTTGTTCCCTCCCATCCCTGCCCACAAGTTGGATAGTTCATTTTCAGCATAGAGTCTAGTGAGTACCACTGCTGCATTTGTTCACCCTTTGTCCCTCCATTTCTATGACCCCCTTGCTCTCCCAAAGACAGATAAACAAACAGGACAAAAGGAAAACAACAACAATGACAAAGAAAAAAATCCTCTTTTTATTTCCTGGCATTCATTTCAATCAATATTATTTTATTTACCTTTTTTGCCAGTCCTGGGCCTTGCACTGTCCTTGGACTTTCTCAAGGCTAGAGCTCTACCACTTGAGCCTCAGCACCACTTCTGGCTCTTACTATGTATGTGGTACCAAGGAATCGAACCTGAGTCTTTGTGCATGCTAGGCAAGCACTCTACCACTAGGCCAAACTCCCAGCCCCTCAGTCAATATTATTTTATATGATCAGATGCACATAGCTATTGCACCTTTGTGTTCCTCCCCTAAGAGTATCTTTCTTTGATCTTACTCTGTGTGAATGCCTTAAGGCCTAGATCATTTATCATCTCCTAGTGTATTTTTTTTCTCTTTTACCATTCAGTGTGTTCACTTGTAGATGTATGGGTACATTCTAGCTACCACAAATTAGGGAAACCATGCAACCTATATTTCTTTGGGTCTGGTTTGCCTGACTTAATTTTTTTCCGATTCTTTCCATTTCCTTATGAATGGTACAATGTTATTCTTTCTGATGGATGAGTAGAATTCCATTCTGCATATAAACCACATTTTTTCCTGATCCATTTGTCCACTGAGGGGCACCTGGGTCATTTTCATTTCATAAATTTTGTTGCCTCACATCTTGAACAGAGCTTTTTCCACACTGCATTATTCACTGTCTTTTAGATATATGGCTACTGTTAAATCTCTTGTGCCTTTCCCAATAGTTCATACATTCACTGCATGCTCAATTATTATTTTCTATATCTTGCATCACCTCTACCTTTATTCATGTCAGCCAACCCTCTCATAAATTGTGTATATACATGTGTGTGTGTGCATGCATGTGTTCATATTGGTACTAGGGTTTGAACTCTGGGTTTTGTGTTCTCATGTGGCTATTTTGCTCAAGGCTGGCACTCTACCAGATAAGCCAAACCTCCACTTCTAGCTAATTTTTTTTCTGCTGGTTAACTGGAGATAAAAGTAGCACAATTTCACCTGCTCAGACTGGCTTTTCAAACTGTGATTCTCAAATTTCAGCCTCATGTGTAGCTCATAATTTCAGGCATGAGCCACTGGCCCTGAGCTCTCATTCAGTTTTTTAACTTTATACAGGGGATTAAGATTGATGTAAAATTCTCAGAGTGAATGCCAGCCACAGAAAAGTCCTCTGTATTTACCACAGATGACTGTAGATGCCATATGTTGGTAATGAGCAGATACTGTGACTTATTCTCACCTTCTCAAATACAGAAGTTCCGAGGCAGAACATTCCTATAGTGTTTTGACACCAAAGGAGGAAACAACCTTGATCTCTCTAGGTAAACAGTTTAATTCACTAGATAGGGTTCAATGAATGTTGGAGAATTTCCTGTGATTGGTACCATTACAATTGCTTGATGGAAATATTTTATAGCCACTTTCAAAATTACATGGTTTAAGAATCTTTTATTTAAAAAATTCAAGCCAGGAAGATATTTAAAAATAAAGTGTAACTTCTAAAAGACAATATAGATTCTTATGGCCCTGTGAACACAGGGCCAAAGCACTGTCTGTGAGCTTTTTTTTTTGCCAGTCCTGGAGCTTGAACTCAGAGCCTGAGCACTGTCCTTGGGCATTTTTGCTCAAGGCTAGTGCTCTGCCATTTGAAACACAGCACCACTTCCGGCTTTTTCTGTGTTTATGGTACTGAGGAATTGAACCTAGGACTTGTTCATGCTACCAGTAGGCTACACTCTCATGAATTGTGTTTCCTGTTTTTTTTTTTTTTTTTGCCAGTCCTGGGCTTGAACTCAGGGTCTGAGCACTCTCCTTGAATTTCGCAAGGCTCTACCACTTGAGCCACAGCACCGCTTCGGGTTTTTTTTTATGTTTTTTTATGTTTGTGGTAATGAGAAATCAAACCCGGGTCTTTGTGCATGCTAGGAAAGCACTCTTAGCAATAGGCTAATCTCCTGACCCCTGAGCTTTTTTGTTTAAGGCTAACACTTTCCCATGAGCCACATTTGAGACACAGCTCCACTTCTGGCTTTTTGGTAGTTAATTGGGGATGAGTCCCATGGACTTTCTTACTTGAACTGACTTTGAACCATAATCTTCAGATCTCAGTCTCCTGAGTAAGTATGATTACAGGCGTCCACTACTGTCAGATATATTTTACAGCTCAGTTTGTAAGTGGGAATTAGGGTAGCCAAGTTTGATAACACATACACACACACACACACACACACACACACACACACACACACACACATTTTATTTTCCTTCTTTAATAATACTAAGGAGATTGTTACTACCTCAGCATGGCCACAATTCAACCTAGGCAGTGTCTTTATGAGTAGACAAAGAGTAAATTTTAACAACAAAGTAGATCCCATTGTAATTTTTGCAAGTTAGCATTGGAGACTGGAGTAATTTTGCTGCAATATCTATATTCTAAGTGGTCTGGTCTGGTTATCTGAGCACATGGTCTCTCCCTTTCTATTATCCCTACTTCTATTGACTCCTCCAACTTTTGCTATCACAACTCCTAATTTACAAAGAGAATTCTTTTTAATATTTATTTACTTATTTTTGCCAGTCCTGGGGCTGGTCTCAGGGCCTGAGCCCTGTCCTTGGGCTTTTCCTCTAGGCTAGCCCTCTACCACTTGAGCCATAGCGTCACTTCCAGCTTTTGTTCTATGTATGTAGGACCGAGGAATCAAACCCAGGTCTTCCTTCATGCTAAGCAAGCACTCTACCACTAGTCCATAATCCCGTCCTGTCAAAGAGAATATTTTCAATGTACACATATAACTATGATTCCTCTCCATTACTCTCTCAACAATCATGGAAGAACTATTGGAAATGCACACGTTTGTTTTTTGGTGTTTTTTTTTTTTAGCACTGCTGTCAGTTTTTATTTTTTGTTCTTCCCAGTCCAGGGCCTGGTCACTGTCCTTGATCACTTTTGCTCATGGCTAGCGCTCTACCATTTGAGCCACAGCACCACTTCCAGCTTTTTCTGTGTATGTAGTACCAAGGAATCAAACCCAGAGCTCATGAAGGCCAGGCAAGCGCTCCACCCACAGGCCACACTCATGGGCCCTTCTATCAATTTTAGTAAGGTAATGTGGCTCACTTTCTAATTATACAAGCCCAAAAGTAGAAAATATGTTTTGGACAGTGCATTCTTCTCATGTGTGATAATAGTTACCTAGCTGAGCTTGCTTTCTACCAAATTCACACATACCCAGGAGTACCAATCAACAGAATTAAGTCTCTAGAATACTTCCTGATGAGGAAGTTGAGTTTTCTGTACAAGTGTCATCCGCCCATCCAGCTGGGCTGCTTTTGCCTTCAATTTCATGTCTCTGACAGCAATAACAACATATAAACTATATTAGAAATTAGGGCAGTAAACTCACTTTAATTTGTTGTCACAAGGAATTAACTTTCTTATTCTTTAGTTGCTAACTTTTACTTTTATTTATTTTCACATAATAGTTACACTTTGTTTACCATATGGTGGGATCATTAGTCCTGCTTAAGCAGTTAGTTTTAGCATTTAACCGCTACAATAAAAATACAGCTTGGCTCATGTCTATAATCCCACCTACTTAGGAAGCTGAAATCTGAGGATCAAAGTTCAAAGCCCCCCTGGGTAGAAAAATCTGTGAGACTTGCATATCCAAGTAAGGAGCAAAAAGCCAGAAGTGGATCTGTGGCTCCAATGATAGAGTATGAGACTTTGGAGAAAAAGCCAAAAAATGAGTATAAGGTCCTGAGTTCAACCTCCATATCAGCATACACAAAAAAATACAGCTTGCTGTTTGTCAGGTATCTCAATCTTGAATTTAAACAGGCTCACATTAGCAATAATTACTTCTGTTATACTTAGTGTCATCCTACCCTCTTTTATGGTTTGGATTTTAAAGGTCCCTAAAAGCAGGTTTGTTGTTGTCATTATGTTTGTTTTGCTTTTTATGAGTCCCTGGGCACTGTCCCTGAACTTTTTTTTTTTTGCCCAAAGCCAGTACTCTACCACTTGAACCACGGCTCTACTACTGGCTCTTTAGCAGTTTTTATTGGAGATAAGATTCTCATGGACTTTCCTGCCCAGGCTGGCTTTGAACTATGATTGTCAGATCTTGGCCTTCTGAGTAGCTACAATTATAGGCAGACAAAGCCATGTGTGAAAGTTTTGTATTATTTCCTTCCAGCCATTCCTTTTGTGGATTAGACATATGAAACTCATTACCATTTCTCCACTCTTCTACCATTAGCCTTCCCATAAAAGTTTCTTGAACATATCCTATCATCTTTCCAGCCCAACTGCCATGGCCTATGTGCATTATATATCCTCATCCTTCTTTCTACATTGTTTGTAGGATAGTAGCTGGGTTTCAACTGAGGGCCCAGGTGCTGTCATTTAATTGTATGGCTCAAAGCTGGATCTTACCACTTGCATCCCATCTCACTTAGAGATTTTTGCTGGTTAATTGGAGATATGTATCTAAGGAACTTTCCTTCCTGGGCTCCCTTCAAACTGAGATCCTCAGATCTTAGCCTCTTGAGTAGCTAAGGATTTTAGGCATGAGCCACTGGCACCTGACTTTTGTACAGTTTTATTACCTTTTAACTATTTTCCTTCTTGCATACTCACCATCTCTCTAATTCAAAGTATATCCAGCTTCCAAAAGCAAGAGTATCTTTATGCATACAAGGTATAGAAAATGAAAGCCTTAAAAGAAATTCCCGTTCACATGGTCTTTCTAATATAGTTAATCAATAAGTCAATTCCAACTGTTTTTCTCTGTATCTGACACACACACACACACACATACACATTGAATGATGTTTCCCAGCTATCACATTATTTGGGTCGGTCCTGGTCTTGGTGGAGAAAGGGATACATTCAGATTCTATGACTATACAGATGTTTTTTATTTAGAGATGTTTTCTGAAAATCACAAGTTATTAATTAATAATTAATGCTTATATAGCATCTCCTTGAAAAATAAATGTACATTGAGATCTACATCTGTCAAGATTGGGGCACATCAGTAAGTATCCCTCAGGATTATTTGCTTTTGTTGAGGTGAAAATCTCTTTATCTTTAGGGCCTTTGATCAAGATGACATGAACGTCTCTTTGAGTGCTCAATGTGTCAGCAGTAGAAGAACTAAGATTCTTATTAAATCTACGTTTCATTTGGTTCACTGAAGTAATTGGTCATTATGGTTCTTCACTCCTATCTAATAATCTCCCTTTCTCCTACCTCACCTTTGGCAATCACCTTCATAATTTGTACTTTTCTGAGTGTGATTATTGTAGAGCTTTCCTGGGTGAAAAATTTTTGATTGGCAGTGTTTTTTTTTTTTTGGTCTTCCATCATTCCGATTAATCATCCCATTCATTCTACATTCAAAGTTCCTGATAGCTTCATGATTGTTCTCTTTTATAGGTATAACTTTTGGGGGGGGGCTGGGGAGGCTGGTCCCAGGGCCTGAATGAATGGCCTGTGCTTTACCACTTGAATCACAGTTCTGCTTTTCCTTTTGGTAGTTCATTGAAGATAAGAGTTGCACACACTTTCCTGCCTAAGCAAGGTTTCGACCTCAAGCCTTAGACCTCAGCCTCCTTAGTTGCTATGATTATAGGTACGAGCTACTGGTGCTGGCTCTGTTCAAGACCTTGATTATATACACTGTTACAGTTTTTTGTAGTGGGGCTTTAATTATTGGCTTGGACACTGTCCTGAGCTCCTCAGCTCAAGGCTTGTGCTCTACCACTTGGAGCCACAACGCCACTTTCTGGTGAGAGAAAAGTGTCATGGACTTTCCTGCCTGGGCTGATTATGAACCGTGATCCTCAGATCTCAACCTCCTGAGTATCCAGAACAGGTGTGAGCCAACAATGCCCGATCTATTTTTATTTTTTCCCAGGCCTAGGGCTTGAACTCAGGGCCTGGGCACTGTCCCTGAGCTTCTTTTGCTCAAGGCTAGCAATCTACCACTTGAGCCACAGTGCTACTTCTGGCCTTTTCTGTCCATGTAGTTCTGAGGAATTAAACTCAGGGCTCCATGCATGTTAGGCAAAAACCCTACCTACCATTAAGCCACATTTCCAGCCCCCATTGTTACATTATTGTAGAGATCATTGTAATGTTCCACAGATTTAGTCAATTTTCAGCCATTACTCCTCCAATGAGCATTTTGTCATTGTCTCTCTTCCTTCTAAAGTTTTATAATTCAAATATCACCACCCCTAGAAAGTGAAGGCATGACTCAAGTGGTAGAGCACCAGCCTTGAGTAAAAAAGCTAAGCAATAGTGCAAGGCCTGAAGTACCAGCCTAGTGCCAGCACAAACAAAACAATATTTCCCCTTTTGTTATTCCACAAATCCTGATTATATTCTGCATTCCTTTCCTTCCTTCCTTCCTTCCTTCCTTCCTTCCTTCCTTCTTCCCTCCCACCCCTCTCTCTTTCTTCTCAGTTGTGGGATTTGAACTTGTCTATGAGCTCTTCAGCTCAAGGCTACTGCCCTACCCCTTAAGCCACAGCACCACTTCTGCCACTTCCAGTATTCTGGTGTTAATTGGAGATAAGAGTCTCACTGACTTTCATGCCCAGGCTGGCTTTGAACCACAATCCTCAGATTTCAGTCTCCTGTACAGCCAGGATTACAGGCATGAGCCACTGTGCATGTCTATCATTCTTGTTTCTCCTGACAGTATTTTCAAATACACGTAAATACACGTATTTTTCCAAGAATCTTGGAAATCATCACTAAGTCTGATTATGGTACTCTCTATAGAATTTTTCATTGTATCCAACAGCTCAAGAATTCATTTTTTAAAAAAGTTTCAATACTTTTGTTAAATTTCTCATTTTATTTATGTATTATCTTTCTGATTTTGTATTAGTTGTCTCACTGCTTTCTCTTTAAACTTTATTTTAGTTTTTGTTGGGGTAATTTATAGAGGGGTCACAGTTACATTCATCACATATTGGGTGCATTACTTCTTAAACATTGATGCCACTTCTAGCGTTTTTGGCACCTTACTCCTTCCCCACCTGCTCCCAATCATCCTGTTTTCCTCCCTTCCCTTCCCTGTTTCAAATAAACAAATAAGCCTATATACAATACACCAGCTAACAAAGTGAGATACAGTAACCACATGAGAATAACCATAAGGGGGGAAAAGAGAAAAGAAATAACTGCACATATTACATTGAGAACAACAATCACAAAGATAAACCTCTTCTTTGTATATCCTAGAGTTCATTTTGTTTAGTCTCATCCTATATGACCATAGGTACATAGCTTTCTTTTCAATCCTGGTTTGAACTTAGGGCCTTGGCACTGACCTTGAGCTTTTTTTGCTCAAGGCTAGCACTGTACCACTTGAGCGAGAGGCCCACTTCCTGTTTTCTGGTGCTTAATTGGAGATAAGTGTCTCACAGCCTTTAGTGCCTGGGCTGTCTTTGAACGGAGATCCTCAGATCTCAGAATTCTGAGTAGCCCCGGAGCCCGCGTGAGGTCCGCCGCGCCGTGGCGTCCGCGCTTCCCTCCCGAGGCCGCGGGCCGCCGCCACAGCCACCATGCCCATGAAAGGCCGCTTCCCCATCCGCCCCACGCTGCAGTACTTGAGTCAGGGAAGCGTGGTGTTCAAAGACACGGTGAAGGTCATGACGGTGAACTACAACACGAGCGGGGAGCTGGGCGAGGGCGCCAGGAGATTTGTGTTTTTCAACATCCCTCAGATCCAGTATAAAAACCCCTGGGTGCAGATCATGATGTTTAAGAACATGACGCCGACGCCATTCTTGCGGTTCTATCTTGATTCTGGTGAGCAGGTCCTGGTCGATGTGGAGGCCAAGAGTAACAAGGAGATCATGGAGCACATCAGGAAGATCCTGGGAAAGACCGAGGAAACACTCAGGCAAGAGGAGCTGGAGAAGCAGCAGAGATTTCATCCCGCCAACTTTGGCCCCCCGAAGTACTGCCTGCGGGAGTGTATCTACCAAGTGGAAGGGCAGGTGCCTTGCCCCAGCCTGGTACCCTTGCCTAAAGAAATGACAGGGAAGTACAAAGCTTCATTGAGAGCCAGTGCCCAGGACTAAACCCTAAAGCCGCCGTGGGCTGGCATCTGATCAATATGGAGGCTGTGATGCTACTGTGGCCCTGGAGATGCTGGCGGGTCCATGCAGAGGTGCCTCGTATAAAGGACGTGGGAGAGAGGTGGCCTTCAATAAAAGACTTCTCTCTTCCCAAAAAAAAAAAACAATTCTGAGTAGCTAGGATTACACGTGTGAGCTGCTGATGCCCGGCTAAGGAATAAATCATTTTGAATTCTTCATCAGGTGTATAACTCTTTTCCTTCTGGGAACATTCCATAAAAATTTTTGTTATTTCAGTGATATTATGTTTTTCATCTTTTTTTGGCCAGTCTTGGGACTTGAACTCAGGTCCTGGGCACTAACCTTGGTCTTTTTCAAGGCTAGTGATCTATCACTTGAGCCACAGCACCACTTCCAGCTGTTTCTGTATATGAGGGTACCAAAGAATCAAAGCCAGGGCTTTGTGCATGCACTCTACTACTAGCCCATGCTCCTGGACCCTATGTTTTCCATCTTATTGTTGATTGACATTGATGTCTGAGCATTTCATGAAGTAGTCACCTTTTTCAAACTTTATGCACTAGTTTAAGTGGTGAAAAGTCTTTTTTCTACTAGTGGATTATGAGGACACCAGCTGCAAAGGATCTGTTTTGTTATGTTTCCAGTGATAATGTAATGACGAGAAACTATGGAGTTCTGTTAGGTCATTTTGGGCTATTGGCAAGGATAACAGGAGTCCTAAGTGGCCAAATCTGTGGTTGTCTACAGTGGCAGAAATTACCAATTGGTGGCTTCAGTGTTGAAAGCTACTGGGTGCTTCCAATCTTTTGTTCTCCCGTTAAGAAAACCATAGCTAAAGAGATTGCTCTTAGTATCAGGGTCCATTTTTAGTCATACAGTATCAGCGTCACTGGGATCATCTGATGCATGGCATCTATGGAAGCTGGAGTCTGAAACATAGACATAGGTGGAGGATCATGTCTCCGTGATCCAGGGCAATTGTAGCACTTGTGGTTAGTCTGTAGGCATCATCTTTGTCCTGTTGCCTACTGTATACAAAACTGGTGGATTTGTGGGGCAACTGGAGATCCAGTGTGTAGAGAATGTGTAAAAATAGACTCAGTGGCTTTGTGGTATAGGCATGTACTATCTTCCCATGGAAGTAAAGTTCATGTGTGGATAGTTGGTGTGCAAAATGATGCTATGGCTTCCAGAACCTAGGGCATGGACAAATCTACAACCATAGTGGCTCCAGTGTTTGAGGCATTGTCAGATGCAGCCATGGAACCAGATTATGGAGCATGAGCATGCAAATATTTTCATTAAAGAATTTATTAACATAGATTTTTACAACATATTTCAAATGACATGTTTAACAAACTAGTATTCAAGAAGGGAAACTCTATATACAATCACTGGCACTTAAATTTTAGAACATAAGCAAAATTAGGCTGAGGATTTGTATGTCATAGATACATAATAATCTATGTGATAAAACATTATGTCTGTAGAGTCATAAGTTTTTATGTCTATGTAGTTGTGTTTATATTTCCAGTACCATGTCCATAGCATTGGGTATGCAACTTTTGAGTCCTCACTTGTACTGTTTGGATCTAATAACCACATATTAATGATACCATGCACCTTTTGTTCCTTTGGTCTTGACTTGTCTCACTCAACAAGATTCACTCTAGATTCATCCACTTCTCTGCAAATGCCATTATTTTATCTTCTCTGTTGGCTATGTAGAATTCCATTGTATGTATATATATATATATATGTGTGTGTGTGTGTGTATATGTATGTATATATATATATATATATATATACATACCACATTTTTGTATCCATTCATCTGCAGTAGGGCATCTGGATTGTTTCCATCACCTGGCTATTGTGAATAGTGCAGAGATGAACATAGCTGAGCAGGTGTCCTTATCATATCTTGGGTTATGATGTTCAGGGTAGATGCCCAGAAGTGGTATGGCGGGATTGTAGGAAAGGTCAATTTTCAGTTCTTTAAGAAACCTCCACACTGCTTTCCAGAGTGGCTGAACTAGTTTACAATCCCACCAGCAGTGCAGTAGGGTTTCTTTATCTCCACCACCCCACCAGCATCTGTCATTGACTTCAAAATCTTGGCCATTCTTGTTGGGGTAAGGTGGTATTTTAGGGTTGTTTTTATTTGCATTTCCTTTATGACCATAGATGATGAACATTTTCTCATAAAGCATGCAAATATTTTTAACATCTGCCAAGTCTGAGGTATAGATATATAGGTATAGATGTGGCAATGGGGCTTCAAATGATTTAGTTAACCGAGGTATTAAAATGAAAGATCATCTGATGATATCAGTTGATACAGAAAAATCATTTGAGAAACATCTAGCAACCATTCTTCAGCCGGTGGCTCACACCTGTAATCCTAGCTACTCCAGAGGCTGAGGATCACAGTTCAAAGCCAGCTGGGGCACTAAAGTCAGAGAGACTTTTTTTTTTACCAGTCGTGGGGCTTGAACACAGAGCCTAGGCACTGTCCTTAGATACTTCTTGCTCAAGGCTATCGCTCTGCAATTTGTGCCACAGCACCACTTCTGGCTTTTTCTGTACATGTGGTACTGAGGAATTGAACCCCATGGCTTTGTGCTTGCTAGGTGAGCACTCTCCCAACAGGCCATGCTCCTGGCACGCCGCCATGAGACTCTTCTCACCAATTAACCACCAGAAAACTGGAAGTGGTGCTGTGGCTTAAAGTGATACCTTTGAGCCAAGAGCTCAGAGACAGCATTCAGGTCCTGAGTTCAAGCCCTATGACCAACAAAAAAGAGAGAGAAAAAAGAGAGAAAGAAAGGAAGAAAGAAAATAAGGAAGAAAGAAAAAGAAAGAACACATCAAAAATGATTTCACTCTTAAATTCACATATAGTTTTAATGCAATTTATGGCAAATTATCAGCAAGATGATGTTATAGATGTATACAAAGTTATTCTATAATTTAAATCACATGTAAATGAAGTAGTGTAGATTTATAATTTCTGAAAAGTTAGAATAAAGTTAGCATGATCATTCTACTTCATTGAATGATTTATTATATAGCTACAATAATCAATACAGTCCAGTACTGACAGATGCACAGAAATATAGATCAATGTAACAAATACAGGCAACTTATAAATAGACCCATAAAAATGTCAAGCTAATTTTGACAAATATGCAAGAGCAATTCAGCAAATGAAAACAATATTTTCCACAAATTGTGCTGGAACAATTGAGTATGATATGCAAGTCATGCTGCCATGAAGAAACTGAGAAGCTCTCAATTCTTTCTGTCTTTCTTTTTCTAGTCCTGGGCCTTGAACTTAGGGCCTGGACACTGTCCTTGAGCTTTCTCAAGGCTAGAGCTCTACCACTTGAGCCACAGCACCACTTCTGGCTTTTACTATGTATGTGATACTGAGGAAAAAAAAAACCTGGGTCTTCGTGCATGCTAGGCAAGCACTTTACCACTAGGCCAAACTCCCAGCCACTCTTTCAATTATTTCTTGTAGCTGAAATTGCCTCTATAATTATCTCAAAATAAACAACTTATAATTATGTTAATGCCTCACTTCAGATCAATTAAATCAGATACTCTTGACTGGTGCACCGGCCCCAGTGTTTGAAAACTTCATGAGATGATTCTGACACAAATGAGAATGAGAATCTAAGCTTTTGGCTCCCTTTCTCCTTTCACCCGTAAAGATTAGTCAAATTGTCTAACTGAAAAATTATCTCATGTGTGATGGCTTTTTCTTATGAATTGTTCCAATGTTTATGTTACCTGTTAAACTACAATCTCCTTGAAGAAATATACAATATGAAGGGAAAGTTAAAACTTGGGAAAAACAAAAGCTATTCAAATCCAAAGGATGTTGAAGGACTTTGGACCAAGTTATTATTCTAAACTTCATCTTTTTAAGAAATTTATTATATATGGATAGCAATGCCTACCCTTTAAGAATTATTTTGATAAGCCCTGGAATAAATCATGTACCCAATAAAGTATCCAACACAAGAATAAAAAGACAAGCTGGGCATGGGTGGCTAGCGCCTGTAGTCCTAGCTACTGGAAGGCTGAGATCTGAATGAGGATCACAGTTTGAAGCCAGCTAAGGCAGGAAAGTCCACGAGACTCTTTTTTATATCTTATTTTTTATTGTTGGGGTAATATTTAGAGGGGTTACAGTTACATTTGCCAGGTAGTAGATGCATTAATTCTCACAGTTTTTGTCCCCATTTCTCTCCCGCACCCCTTCCCAATCATCTTGTTTTCCCCACTTCCCTTTCTTATTTCAAATAAAGAAATATATATACAATATGTCAGGTAACAAAGGCAGATACAGTAACAATATGAAATTAACCAAAGGGCAAAAAAAAGAAGAGAAATAACCAAGTACATTAAGAACAACAATCACTCAAGATAAAGCTCTTGTTTCCATATCCTAGAGATCCTTCCATGAGACTCTTATCTCCAATAAATTATTCGGAAAAAGCTGAAAGTGCCATTGTGGCTTAATTGGGAGAGTACTAGATTTGAGCAAAAGAAGCTCAGGGACAGCATCCAGGCCTTGAGTTCAATCCACAGGATCACAAAAAACAATAAGTAAATAAAAACTAGACATAGAAGGTAGATGAATGAAGAGGCTAAGTGGGGCAAATTCAGTCCAAATTCAATGTATATGCTACAAAATTAATAAAAGTGAGGGAAGGGGTGAGTTGGGATGGATGGATGGATGGATGGATGGATGGATGGATGGATGGATGAACGTGTTGAAAGGGGTGATAGTAATCAACAAGCATTGCATTCAACTGCCTTATTAAATGGCAACTTCTTTATATAACTACTTAAAATAATAAAATAAGACAGAATACATTCCATGATTATTTGATAAACAAATGAATGAATCAGTGAAACTAATGAATAAAGACAACTGACTAAGTGATTTCAAGATTCTAAGAGAAAGACTCCAATAGGAATGCAAGTAATATTTTTCATTTAAAAAATTAGAACGGGTGGGGGAGGTAGCTTAGTGGTAGAGTGCTTGCCTGGCAGGCATGATTCCTCAGTACCACATAAACAGACAAAACTGGAAGTGGTGCTGTGGTTCAAATGGTAGAGTGCTTCCCTTGAGCAAGAGAAGTTCAGGGGCAGTGCCCAGGCCCTGAGTTCAAACCTGAGGACTGGCAAAAAATAATTAGAACCATCCTATATAAGACACAGGAAATAAGACTAAATTTAGCACTGTGAGAGAGGCAGATTTGAGTCAGCATTATTTTTTTGTTTTTTTAAAAATGATATTTAAATAGTTATACAAAGGAATTTCATATAAATTTATGAGTCTATTGCATCTTGATTATGGTCACTCTTTCCATCTTCCTCCTACCTATACCAACTCCAACTCTCCTGTCAAATGTACTACTTCTATTTTCATGAATACATGTTGAGTTTCATGACTGTATTCGTCCACCCATCCCTCTCATCCCTCTCCATTCATCTCTTTCCCTCCTACATACCCCCAATTTGCAACCAATGTTTTTACTGAAAGGAATTCTGTCTGTATAAATTCCTAAGAACTCTTTTCTTATAATTGAAATTCTAGTTTTAAAATCAATCATGTTAATATATAAGCATTGTGTTGCATTTCATGGTTTTGCCAAGTTTCATATGACAATACAAAGCTATTTTAGTGATTATAGTTTTAATTTTTTATTTTATGCTCACTAGAAAGATAGTAAAGTTGATGATTAAAAGCTCAGGTTTGGGCCCACAAGTTTGGCCTAGTGCTAAAGTGCTTGCTAGCATGCACAAAAACCCGGGTTCCATTCCTCGGTACCATATACATAGAAAAAAGCTAGAAGTGGTGCTGTGGCTCAAGTGGTAGAGGTTTGACCTTGAGCAAGCCCAAGGACAGTGATCAGGCCCTGAGTTCAAGGCACAGGACTGGCAAAAACAACAACAAAAAACAACAAAAAAGGTCACGTTTGGAGCTGGAAGTTTGGCCTAGGGGTAACGTGCTTGTCTAGTATACAAGAAGACCCTGGTTTGATTCCTTGGTACCACATACATTGAAAAAAGCCAGAAGTGGTACTCTGGCTCAAATGGCAGAGCATTAGGCCTTGAAAAAGCCAAGGACAGTGCTCAGACCCTGAATTCAAGCCCCAGGACTGGCAAAATAAAGCTCAGGTTTATATCATTTGATCTCTTTTGACACTGCTTTATTTCTTAAAAATAGGTAAAATAACTGTAACTATGGCACATAGGCACTGCAACGTTTAAGACCAACTTTTGCACAGAATTTAGTATGGTGTCTGATATATTAAACACTCAGTTCATGGAAGTTATTTTTCACTTATGATTATGTTGCCAGGTTGTAGAAGCATGTGCCTGCAGTTCAAGATACTTGAGAAGTCAGCCAGGCATGGGTAGCTCACACCTATAATCCTAGGTGGCTGAGACTCTTATCTCCAAATAATTACCAGAAAACCAGAAGTGGTGCTGTGGCACAAGGAGTAGGACTTGAGCTGAAGAGCTCAGGGACAGCACCCAGGCTCAGAGTTCAAGTGTCACGACCGAGGCGGGGGGTAGGGAAGATACTTGAGAAGTGGAGACAAAAGGATCACATCCCAGGGCAACACTTTCCAGCCACTGCTGGAATGACAAGTGAGTTCCACCACAGCCAGATGTTTCTGTTGAGATGAAATTTCACAAACTTTTGCCTGGAGTTGCCTTATAGTTTTCTTGATCTCTGCCTCCTGATGTTAAAAGTCAATGAATAAAGAAATATGTTATGCCTCTGGATATATTTTCACTCCATTTTTTTAAAGTTTGTATTGTGATTGTAAAGGTGATATAAAGAGCAGTTACAGTTATATAAGTCAGGTAAAGAGTACATTTCATTTTGGACAATGTTACCTCTTCTCTCCCATGTTTTCCTTCCTGTCCCCTTCCACAAGTTGTCTAGTTCATTTTCAGTGTAGTAGCTAGTAAGTACTACTGCTGCATTTGTTCACCTTTGTCCCTTCATTTCTAAGCTCAATATTCTTTTTTTCATCTATTTTTTACTATAGTTAATAGAAAAATTATGTTATATTTGCCAGATAGAAGGTGCATTACTTCACAAATATTTATTGATACCCTTTCTCATATTTTGGTCCTCATTTCCCTCTCCTCACCCCCTCCCCTCATCTTGTTTTCCCTCCTTTCCTATCCTATTTCAAATAACCAAGTAAACATATATACAATATATCAAAAAAACAAGGTAACAATATGAGATAACCAAGGGACAGCAAAAGAGATGAGAAATAACATAGTACATTAAGGACAACAATCACTCATTATGTGGCTTTTGTTTCTATATCCTGGAGGTCCTTTCATTTAGCCTCATCCTATGTGGCCTTATGTATCTAGGTTTTGCTAAGCTCAATATTCTTATGCTTTTTCTGTGTCTTGAAAACTGGGTTGGGATTAATTAATCTGTCAAATGACAGTGCAACGGTCCTTATTTTTTTCTATTTTAATTGAAATGCCTATGGAGTTTAGCTATTAAATATTTGCTTGCTGCTATTTTGAAAGACACTTTGTAATGTGAATAAAATCTTTTACTAATGTGGTAAAATATTGTTTATTCTTTCTTTTTTCATCTTTTTTTAAAATTTTATTGTCGGGATAATGTCTAAAGGGGTTACCGTATGGTAGTATGTACATTACTTCTCGTACATTGATACCCTTTCTCATGTTTTTGTTCCTGTTTCCTTCCCCGCTGTTTATTCTTTCTTAATTATAAAAGTGACAGTTTATGCTCATTGTAGCAATTTTTTAAAATTTCTAATGAATATAAAGAGAAACAACAAAAATATTTTCATCAGTTAGAAATAATAAAAGTAGTACTTTGGTGTGGTTTTTTTCCTCTGTCATTCTTCATACATCTCCATAGAAATATGTGTTGTCACTCAATTTTTGTGTTTCATTAACTTTATTTTTTGGTGTTGGTCCTGGGGTTTGGGCTCAGGGCTGGAGTACGTTCCTTATTTGGCACTTTAAGAATAGTGTTCTAGCACTTGAGCTACAGCTCCACTTCCAGCTTTTTTTTCTTTTTGGAGTCTCACAGGCTTTCTTGGTTGGGCTAGCTTTGAACCATCAACCTCAAATCTTAGTCTCCTGGGTAGCTAGTAGGTATTATAGGTGTGAGCCACATGCACTCAGCTCATTAAATCATCTTTAAAGAAAAATGTTAATGTCTGTATACTCTTCTATGCTATAAAACAGCATAAGTTATTGTTTTAAAGTGTGAGTTGACCATTCTGATGTAGTAGATAATGATGTAGTGAAGACTGTTTATACAACTATTTGTCAGTGGCTTTTATTATCACAGGGCAGATGGCTAAGACTAAAAATATTTGCCTAGACCTGTGCTTAAAGATTTCAGTTCATAATGTCAAACAGCCTTGTAGAAATATTGAATGCTTTATATTTCCACTAGTAGTGTGTAAAATCTGTTTCATTAACCTTTTCTGGCATTAAATGTTTTCAGATGCGTAAAACTTTCCCTATTCAGTGAAAAGGTCATATAATTATTCTTTTGTATTTTATTTTGTGACAGTACTGGGATTTGTACTCAATGTATCAAATTTGCTTTGCAGGCACACTATCACCTGTCACATCTCTCCCATCCTTTTTTTCTGGTTATTTTTTTTTACAAAAGTTCTTGCTTTTTGCTCAAGTCAGCCTAAACAGTGATCCTCCTATTATACTTCTCAACAGACCTGGTATAAGTGCATGGCACTACACCCAGCTTTTTCTGTTGAGATGGGCTGGCCTCAAACTGTTATCCTAGTGTTCTCTTCCATCCAAATATTTAGTATTACAGACATGGGCCATCAGTGCCTTGCCTGAGTTTTTTGCCTCTTCTTGGCGAACTCAGGACCTGGGCACTGTCCTTGGGCTTTCTCAAGGCTAGCGCTCTACCACTTGAGCCACAGCACCACTTCTGGCTTTTTCCATGTATGTATTACTGAGGAATCAAACCCAGGCCTGCGTGCATGCTAGGCAAGCACTCTACCACTAGGCCACACTCTGGGCTCCTTGCCTGTAGTTTTTTTAAAGCACAGTTGCAAAAAAACTTTAACAAAGAACATCATTATGTAAATTTCCATGAAACCTTGTTGAGGTTTGTAATTTAATTAATGTTATAATTATTAATGAAATGAAGATAAGGAATCAATACCTCATTTCCCAAATAATTATAGTTATAAACTTGTCCCACAGGTTTTTAGATTTGTGACATATTAAATTGTCATGGGAAAACCCATATCTAATTTCCTATAACATAAAGAAATCCTTCAGCTCATTGTCATTTTCTTTGTTTGAGTGTAAATATAGGGAAATGTGCAATTGAAGGTATTTTGAGTCCCTTTAATAGAAATGATGACAAAGAAACTCTTGAACATAGTTTGTACATGGACATATCAAAGAGTCTCACAGTGTAGTGATTATAGTAATATAATAATATAATGATCCCTCTTATCTCCTCCAATTTTTAGGTGTTTATTTTGTCTAGTATGTGTGCAGCTGCTCCTGAATGCTTCATTTTACTCTTGTATGATATATTGTAATCCATCCTTTAACTCTTTGCCTGCATATACTTTAGGAGTAAGATATATTTTTGCAGACAACAAATAGTTGGATCTTGTCTTATAATCTAATAATCCAATCTATGTCTTTTAATTGGAGAGGTAAAGCTATTTACATTTAGTCTTATTATCAAAAGAAGGTGTCTGATTCCTATAATTTTGTTGGTTTTATTACTATTTATTCTTTTCTTTTACCATTATTTATCCTTGGAAGTTGCTAGTTTGATTTATATTTTATTGTAATTAATAGAAGGGTTACATTATATTCACCAGATAGAAGGTGTATTACTTCACAAACATTGATACCCTTTCTCATGACATGGTCCCCATTTCCCTCCCCCTCCCCCCACTGTTTTGATTTTCCCCTTCCATATCTAATTTCAAATAACCAATTAAGCACATATAAAATATATCAGATAACAAGGTGAAATATTGTAACAATATGAGATAACCAAGGGATAGCAAAAGAGATAAGAGATAACATAGTACATTAAGGACAACAGTCACTCATTATATGGCTTTTGTTTCTATATCCTGGAGGTCCTTACATTTAGTGTCATACTATTTGGCCTTATGTCTCTAGATTTTGTTCTATTGTAAATCTCTGCTAGGAGAGCCCAAGGTTTCTACTGAATTTGACAAATGAGGGAGACTCTTGGGCCTATGTTCCTTATTGAGTTGAATGTGATTGGTCCTTGCTAATTGTCATTATCTAGTTCATCTGTTTATTTATCCTTTTCTAAGTTATCATATTTGTGCCTGTTTCTCCTGTCCTTCTTCCATGTGAGGAATCTTTTATGCACTGGCTCCTGGTTATTAATTGCTTGAGTTGGAAGGTCAGTTTGTGAGTGTGTGTGTGTGTGTGTGTGTGTGTGTGTGTGCCAATCCTGAGATTTGAACTCTGGGCCTAGGTACAGTCTCTGAGCTTTCTTGCTCACAGCTAGTGCTTTACTACCTGAGTCATAGCTCTACTTCTGTTTTTTTTTCATAGTTAATTGGACTCATGTCTACCTCAAAAGGCAATGGCATTTAGTTTATCTCCAATATTCTGTGAAAGTTTCAACATTTGCAACACTGCTCAAGGGTCTGAATCCAACATTTCTAATGCCCAAGTCTTTAATCTTTCTTAAAAATCAAACAAGCCGGGCGTGGTAGCTCATACCTGTAATCCTAGCTACACAAGAGGCTGAGATCTGAGGACGATGGTTCAAATCCAGCCCGGGCACAAAAGTCCATGAGACTTTTATCTCCAGTTAACCCCAGAAAACTGGATTTGGTTCTGTTGCTCAAGTGGTAGAGCACTAGCCTTGAGCTGAATAGCTCAGGGACAGCGCTCAGGCCCAGTGTTTAAGCCCCATGATGGACAAAAAAAAACAAACAACAAATAAACAAGTAATATACTTTCAACCCACAATGGCACCAGTTAAACCTTCCCAATCTAAACCAGAGGAATAAGAGAATAACAAGAAAAGATCAGACCAAAGCAAAAGTGAAACTCACCAGGGCAGACATTAATAATATAGATCTATGCCTGGCATGCAAAGGATGTGGTGGTATGATATGAGTTCCACAGTGTTTGGGCATTCCCATCCCTGAGGCCTTGCTTGTCTGCCACAGCCCACGTGGCCACCATTTTGAGCTGGCTCTCCTTATTGTCTGTTGACTTTCCTCAGCAGATATTCCACATTCCTGGGATCTTACTACCTAGCTTACCTATTGCAGTTTTGCCTCTACTCTCACAGATTCATTCTTTCCCCACTCTGGAGCTACCAACAGGTATTCTGACCCAGATAGCACCAGTCTTGACCTCTTGTGGCTTCTTTTTTTACATCTAAGTACAAATTCTGTGACATCCCAGCCCTGGATTCTGCATGCCTGCAAATTGGCATCACATGAATCATGTTCAGGTCTGCTATATGTTGGAGCAGTAGATGAATCTCCTTAGATCTCATAGCTACAATGGCCTCCAAGGGCCTAGACAAGGGCTTGGTGAAATGCATATTGGACACAAGTTTCTAAGCCTCTGTGCACTCAGGGCACCTCAGAAATCTCTTCCCAAAGCCAATGTCTTTCAAACGTGTTTATATTTTTACACCTTTGAGCATTCAATGGGTGGTATCCTGCCAATCCTAAAATGCCCTCAAGGACTATTTCTATTGTCCTGTTGAAAAGTGCTTGGTTTCTTTTTAATACTGCTTATCTTTTAAGTAACCACTCCCTTCTTGGCTGCAACTATAAAACCTTCTTTTCTGGCCCAAATACAACTTTTTTCCAAATCTTTCCACTCACCTATTTACTTCTGATTCTCACTGTAACCCCCGCTGAAAAAGAAACAATGTTAATCATAACTATGTCATAACCTAAATGTTGTGTTGTCTTGAAATTTTCCTTGCAAAATTAATTAGTCTATGCTGTATTGTGTTGATGATTCTGCACATAATGCTGAATTCAGTAAGCAGTTTCTTTTTAGAACTTTTGTGGGAGCTGTGATCCAAAAGCAGGAAAGACCATGGCTTTCCCTAAGGAAAGATTCCCTCTGGGGCACCCTAGATACCTTGCTGTAAGAATGTAACAACCCCTAGGATACATTCTTAACACTGGCTAGAAAGAGGCTGGAGAGCCACAGAGTCACATAGGTAAAAGCTGGGAAGGAAAGGGTTGGGTTCCATTTAATCCTCTGTCCACACTTCTGGAACCCACAAACAGAATCCACATGAAATCGAAACCAAGTCCAGGAATGTCAACTTATGTCTAGCCACTTGCCTTATAAGCCAAATATAGGCTGAGAAAGGAGATTGACTACATGGCAGCCATAGGAAGACAGCAACTTTTGTATGTCTTCAGGGATATTTAAAGGTGCAGACAGGTGAAATTGGAAGAACTGAGGATAGGGGATGTTTAAGAGATGCATAGTTTAAAAAAATGCCATGTTCTGGCCTGGTTGACCAGTTGCTCAACTTTTGTGTCTCAAGGAGGTCTGGAGAAGTTGCTATTACTCTATGACAGACACAGAACAGGAACAAGGTTGGTCTCCTAAGTTTTGGGCTGTTGGCTTTAAGACAATAATAAGATATGGCTTACTTTAAACACAGTTTTGACTTCCACATAATGAATTAACCTGGTTTTTCTTGGAACCCATGGTGATTGCAACAGAGAATAGCTCAGATCAAAGGTCACAGATTCAAAGGTGGGAGACTTTGTGTTAATTCACAGGACCCCCAGCAAAGCATCTTTTTATGTTATCTCTTACAGAATCTTATGTCTCCTATTTTCTGAAAAGCTGCTGAACTACTGACTTTAAATGTTAATACCTTTAGCTTCCTTCCGAATCATAGACTGTAGTTTCCCAACATAGGCAGTTTTCAGTGGATATATGTTGAAGTCATGCCCTTGATCAAAACAGGCTCTCAGGATGGTAGTCCACTGAGTCATTGTAGAGGAGAGGCAGTTGACTCTTGGAGATATAAAAATTCAGAGACTTCTGACACCTTAAGCAGTGAAATCAGCCATGTCTCTTCCTCAGGTGGATCTTAGTTATGGAACCATGGACTAGACAGGGAAATGCAGAGAATTTCTCAACATCAGATCACTGTGAAAAAATCCAGAAGCTTCCCTTCTGGCCACCTAGCTGATCAGTGCATTGTGCTTGGACACCGTGTTTCTCTATCCTAATATCTTCCATGTGCTGATAAGGAAAATGTACATGCTGAAGCTGAATGAATGGATTAAATGTTCCATAAATTTACGTCAATTTGGCTTCTATACAATTTTTATCAAAAAATGTTTCATATTTTTGGTGGTAAAAATCAGTGACAGATAAACCAGTCCTATGTAATATCCAAATGGCTTTTAAACTGATTTTTCTAAGTGAACTGTTTGTAGTCAAGGCTATTATTAGGCAATCCAGTCTACAATCTCTCTCTATATTTTTTTAAAAATCTGATAGAAATTTTTGGATGTTTTAGAGACTAGAATTCAGGAAGCTTGAATAATTTACACAAAAATCACAGCTAGTAAATTGCACCCTTTGTTAACTTAAAACCTAGCCCTTAAGTGTTTGAGAAAACTGACTAATTTTGAAAAGTTGGAGGACTATCTGCCCTTTGTGTGACATAACAGGCTTTTCTTGAAGATCTAAGGAAAGAAATAGTTCTTTTCAAAGTTTCCAATAAAACTCTTACAATAAAAAAGAATTTTGTTGATACAGTGTTTTCTTTTAAAGTTCTTAAATTGCGTTTTTGTAATGATTCGAGAAAATATAATCTTGGTTTGAATTTTCTGTTTTCTCAGAAGATTATAATCAAAGTCTAAGCCTAGAAAATTCGAGAATATAGCTTTTCCATCCATTCCTCTATCGACCTTTATCCTTTTCCTGATGCCTGTGAGCAAGCAGACTTTTCCCATGCTTAACCACACTCTGTAGCTCAGTCCAATTTTTATAACAAAATATCATAACTAATGCTAATAAAAGTTGAATAAGTTTCTGTGACCATTAATTCATTACTTCAGTCTATTTCTTTTTACAAATCATTTTTGATAGCTTTAATGCTTGAATTTCTCAGGTCACCAAACTCAAGTTAGCAAGTGCTGATTGTTTTAAATCAAGCTTAGTCCTGCTAGTGTCAGGAGGTATGGGTTTCCTCATTTCTTGTCTGAACTTCCACTAATGCTTGCTGTGACATTTCAATTACCAGGGAAGAGATGAGGTGAGTCACATTAACTACATATAATATTGCACGAATATGTCTTCCCCAGATCTCAATTTGATGTCTTCTGCTTACTGAAGTGAGCTAAGATTCATACAAAAACTGTTTCAAATCCTTTACCTGAAGGAAGACCAGAAGCAGGCTTAAGTAGTCTGTACTGTTTTCTTTTCACATTTGTTCCCTGATCTTGAGAATAACTCCCAAGGTTCTTAGCTACAATAGAAGGAATAAAATTAACCTAAGGACAAAGAGGACTTTTGTCATTCACTAACTCTTTTATTGCAGAATGTTGTTTTTGACATCTTAGAAACCCCCCTCTCTTTTTGTAATTTCCTTGGATGGCACTCTATCACTTGAGCCATGATTCTAGACCTACAATTTGATGGCTGTTTTGAAGATAAAGTCTCACGGACTTTTCTGCCAAGATAGGCTGCAAGCTTATGTCCTTCAAATCGCAGCATCCCGAGTACATAAGATTAAAGACGCCAGCTACCAATGCTCAGCTCTTCATAATTTTCTAATGTCATTATATCAGTTTTATATATTCATTCGTACTCATAGGCATTGGTATTAGGAATGAGTTAATGTGGAAGTGGTTACATTTGGCATTGTCTTGCAATGGAAACAAATAGGGAATGATAATTAGTAAATGATTAGTAATGTATTTGTGTGGCTTTTAGTGTTGGCACAAAAGACCAAGTTGTCAAAAAGACCAATTGAGGGCCAGACATGGTTATGCAAACTGTGATCCTACCTGTGCAAGAGACAGAGATTTGAAGGACTATAGGCAGAGGCTGGCCTGGGCAAAAAGTGTCAGACATGAAAACTAACTAAAGTAAAAGGACTAGGACCATGGCTCAAGTGGACAATATTTGCCTAGGAAGCATAAAGCCCTGAGTTCAAATCCTTGTATGACGAAGAAAAGAAATAAAAAATGTGGATATATTTAATGTAATCTTTCCTGCTTCATTGAAATAACTTCCTCAAGGCTGGAAGCATGGCCTAGTGGTAGAGTGCTTGCCTAGAATGCATAACGCCCTAGGTTCAATTCTTTTGTACACTCAAAAAGTAGTGCTGTGGCTCAAGTGGTAGAACACTAGCCTTGAGAAAGCTCAAGGACAGTGCCCATGCCCTGAGTCAAAGCCTTAGGACTGGCAAAAAAAAATAACTTCCTCTAAGGGAATGAATTTCTAGTGAATCATGTACCTGATTCAATTTTCAATGTCAGTCCTAATGGGAACTGTTTGGTAATCTGGGTACTCAGGCCATTTGCTGCCTTAGATAAGCCAGAGATTTCTGAGAGATCTAAGTCACTTAAGGATCACATTCCTTCCCTTTCTTGATTTGACAGAAATAGTGCTGAGCTATAAGAAGAAAATCTATCTTAGCAGAGTAGTAAAGAATAGAGTTAGCTGGCTCACACCTGTAATCCTACCTACTCAGGAGACTGAGATCTGAGGATCATGGTTCAAAGCCAACCCAGGCACTAAAGTTGGTGAGACTCTTATCTTCAAGTAACCACTGGAAAATTGGAAGTGTCACTGTGGCTCCAAGGGTAGGGTGGTAGCCTTGAGCTGAAGAGCTCAGAGACAATACCCATGCCCAGTGTTCAAGCCCCATGACCGACAAAACAAACAAACAAAGAAGAGAATTATTCTCTACTCCAAATAAAATCCTTCAAGACATTTCTGCAGGGTATAAAACAGACTTGAACAAAGCAAAGATGAAGGTATAGGGGTGATTTACAGCTCACTAGTCCCCACCTAAGGAAATGAAAAGTCATTAGGGAAGAGGGCAGGAGAGAGGGGAAAGGCTGAATGATCTAAAGGAAATGCCCATTGTTTTCCCTTTGACCTATGTATATTAGTGATATATAGGGTCTCTTTTGAGGTGGGGCCTTGGCAAATAAACTTAACAATAGGCATTCAGCAACAGTTTCCGGAGGTATCAGAATTCTCCTGGATTTGTCAGGAAGTTTTGTCTTAATATTAGAGCAGGATCATGAGTAGTTTAGTTATATGAAGAACTGAGACACTAGTGCCAATACAGTAACTTGCTTCCAAGTTCTTAATCTCCCTGTACCAACATCTTTGCCTTTTTCATTTTCATGTCCTTTGCAAAGTAATTTCAAACCAGAGTGTCTATCTGTCTGTCTATATCTATATATCTATATCTATATCTATATCTATATCTATATATATTCTGTAGAGCCATTTTCTCAATCTCCAAGCAAATCCTCAGACTAAGATTCTTTCTAGTATTTCCTAATTGTGATTTAATCAGAAAATTTGTTTTTCTGCTCTCTGCTGCCATCTCTTGGCCATAGTTAGCCACTACCTTATATAAACCTAGTGGAAAAAGACAAATATATGCTTTACGTTGACCACTTGCTATTCTTTACTGAGCATTGCACTGAATTGATTTAATTAACGCTCTCTTGAATGAATAGTAACTGATCAATTAAAATGAATGATTTCTGCCTGCTAATAGCACTAGTAGGACAAGTAAATCTTATCTGGCCCTCTTCTATGAGAACATGTTCTGTGCTACACTATAGAGAGTACTGATGACAAATATTGCTGAACAAAGCTTGGTCACAGAACACCAAGAGAACTGGGTACAGCAGACAGACTCAAAGTCTCATCGAGTCATTGTGTCAGTATTTACATGATAAATTAAAAGAATCTTGCCAAAGAGAAAGCTCCCTGCAGTCCCTGCCCAGTGAGTCTTAAACCTTTGAAATTTTAGGAAAACCTAACTGTCATAATGAACTGTTTCCTTTAAGTAGAAATTACAGCCTTGGAAATCTCACCCTACAATAGAGATCCCAGACCAGGGATCATTAGTCAAGTTTTTGTTTTCTGTTTCAGGGGGGAAAAAAGGCTGATTTTGAAGTCTTTTCCCTTTATTTCTATAATACAAGAAGCATAGCATGATTATCTCTCTTGGACTTGTACATGTTTGTTTTAGCACTAGACAAAAGCTATAGACTACCCTATCATTATATCACTTTTTTCAAACAGTACCACAAAAGGAAAATAAATTATAACCTAAATCCACAAAAAATATTGCTGAACAATGGCTCAAGATAGGTCCAGGCTATGAAGAATCACTTTAATTATTTTTCATCTTTGTGCCCTCGGCTTCTAGAATAGTGCATGTACATAGTATGCACTTATTATTTTTTCAGTTCTAGTGGAACTCTTGAACATAAACTTTTTCTAAAAGGACAATAGAATCTGTTCCCTTTGTGTCCACAGACCATAATATGCAACCTGATACTTGTATATGAATTGTTCATAATGACTTCCGTATAAAAATTACTACTGGTTTTTATTTTTGTGGACATGTTAGTCCAACTCTCTTTACTTTGTTCATGAACAGGATATTTTCATTTTCTGAAAGCTAAATTTTTGATTGTTCAAAATGATTACAATGGCTGCCATTAATTTTCATGTACTTTATTCTCTATAGTTATGTATTGGCTGAATTAACATTAAGAAAATGGCCATACTGCTAAAACCAATCCACTGAAGCAATGTTGTTCACAGAAATAGAAAAGTCAGTAAAAACTATAGAACAGTGATATCTACAAATCTGATATTGTTGCTTTATTTAGAATAGTAGAATTAACCTGGGTGCCCAACAACCGATGCGTGGATAAAGCAAGCATAACATGTACATATATACACAATAGACATAACAGGCATAAAAATTAGTAGACTGATTAATTCATGGTTTTTCTATTGTTATTATATGGGTGATGTACAAAGGGGTTAGAATCCTTGGCTCTAATTACAGAAATCCCACACATCTGTGTGATTTTCAAGTTTTATAAAGAAGATAAAAGTAAATGTTAACGAATGCAAATGGGCTATACAGTCACTATCCAGGTAGAATTGACATATGGTACATTGTCAAGTGTTTCATGCCTGAGGAACCTCAAGGTCTGTAGCTTTCTGGGGTCATCCTCTCCTTCAGTGTTCAAAAAGGCTTTAAGTTTAAAGGTTTAAAAGGCTGAACCTCAGCCGGGTGCAGTGGCTCATGCCTATAATCCTAGCAACTCAGGAGGCTGAGATCTGAGGATCATGGTTCAAAGCCATCCTGGGCACTAAAGACCCTGAGACTCTTATCTCCAATTAACCTCTAGAAAAGGGGAACTGGGGCTTGGCTCAAGGGTAGGGACCAGAGTTCAAGCCCATAACCCACACACACAAAAAAGTGAACCTCTCATCACATGTATTTTGGAAAACTTCATGTTTACTCCTATCTTGGGACCTCAAATGCACTAATAATGTACTCAAGATTCCTGCTTTTTTGCTGATTAAAAAAAGGCTTGGGCTGCAAATGTAACTTAATGGTAGAGTACTTTACCACATATACAGAAAAAGCCAGAAATGGTGCTGCAGCTCAAGAAGTAGAGTGCTAGCCTTGAGCAAAAGAAGCTCAGGGAGAGTGCTCTCTCTGAGTTCAAGCCTCAGGACTGGCAAATAAAAAAGCCTTACTCAGGTATTTTCTTCTTGCACCTTCTTTACAAACTGTTTCAAATATATATATATATATATATATATATATATATACATATATATATTCTGCTTCTCTGTGTTATCATGTAATGTATATGGGAGACTTTTTCAAAAGTATTGAAATAATATGGGTAATGGCAGTATATAAAGTAGTACAATACAAACCAGTGAGTAAAACAGAATTATAGGCTGTCTAAACTAAGGACCTAGCAATGGATCTAGCATGTAATGTCTGTTACTTACTAATGATTTGTGCTAAATGAATTCTAATTTGTCTGCATATTTATGGACCATTTCTAACAATAAGGACTGAGTCACAGGTCACACTGCCCATTTAGGCCCTGAGGTAAAAAACAACTTTTTGTGCTGTCTTTCTGTTTATTTTCTCTTTTAATTCTTTTATTTATTTATTTATTTTTTGCCAGTCCTGGTCCTTGAGCTCAGGGCCCGAGCACTGTCCTTGGACTTTCTCAAGGCTACAACTCTACCACTTGAGCCTCAGCATTACTTCTGGCTTTTTCTATGGATGTGGTACCAAGGAATCAAACCAGGGCTTTGTGCATGCTAAGCAAGCACTCTACCACCAGGCCAAACTCCCAGCCTTTTTATTACTTTTTTTTTGCCAGTCCTGGGCTTGAGCTCAGGGCCTGAGCACTGTCCTTGGACTTTTTCTCAAGGCTAGAGCTCTACCACTTGAACCTCAGCACCACTTCCGGCTTTTTTCTATGTATGTGGTACCAAGGAATCGAACCCGGGTCTTTGTGCATGCTAGGCAAGCACTTTAACCACTAGGCCAAACTCCTGGCCCCCCTTTTTTATTACTTTTATTAGCACCTAAGTCTAAGTGCCTGGAACTGAGCTCAGTACTTTTGGGTATCAGAGAATAGGAATTGGGAAGTACATTTTGATCATTAACATGAAATCTTTCTAGTCTGATCCACTTTTTTCTGTGGTTATTCATACATTTAAGCATTAATCATCTATTTCAATTCCATGTTAGTAGTTTATGTGGATCTAGAAATTACTCAGATTTTCCAATCTACTGGTAGAGGAGTATGTAAATATTCACTCTCTTGTTCCCACTCCCACTCCACCATAATCTATGAGATTCATGACCATCCATGAAGTATTAAATCGTCATGAGTTTATTTCCTGAGTTCAGAGCATTCTTGGATTCTTCACTATCTTTGGTCAGTGACCTGACCTCATATGTATCAAGTGTTAGTTTTATCATTCTTTCTTGTACATTTTTGAAGTAAAAAGAAAATCACTAACAAATTGGAAACATGAATATTTTAAAATGAAAATTGCAAGTGGACATTGTGAACTCAAGAATATACAAAGAACTGTGATTCTTGATCAATGTTTATTTAGGTATAAGGCAGAAAGCATATTTTGGTTCACAGACAGAGTTCTGAAGAATATGAAGCTTTTCTCTTCTCAGTGATTTTTCTCACACTCCTGATGCAAAGCCAGTATTTGTTCTACTTCAGGCTCTTCTGAGATAACATTTTAGTATCCATGTTTTTGATTTTTTGTTGAAACATCTCATTTTAATTCTTAGCATGTTTTAAACATTTCTCATTCATCTTCTAAAGTGATTTTAATCAACATATATTAATTAAATAGAATAATGCATTTCATTTTGGTGTTCTGGTTTTCTCTGAATACCACATTCTATTCATAACCAGTTTTGAAAACTCCTGTCTTCCTGTGTGTTATTTATTCACATATATTAATTATACAGAGTAATGAGTTTCACTGTGACATTTTCCTGCATGGGTATAATGTGCTTTGATCATACTCACTGCCATTACCCTTTCTTATTCCTCTTCCTCCTCAAGTGAGTTTTTATTTCAAATTAGGATACTTGCATTATGACATGTGCAGCAGATAAAAACAATTAGTCCAGAAATTATACCAGAGAAACAGAGGACTTCAATCTACATGCTCATCTGATCCAAATTGTGACAATTATTTTGTATGTCTTTCATACAGGAATCACATTTTAGTACAGGTGGAACAAAATGTACTTGAATTACAGATGGATGTGGGTACAGTCACTACATTATCTTCTTACATTTGTGAGTGGGAACCCTTTCCTAAAACTTGAAATGACTGAAATATTTACAACTCAATTTGTTTTACTGAATTGAACCATTTGACATCATACATGATTATGATGAGTAAGTGTATTATTTAAGTTTAGCTATTGACAGAACTGATGTGCCTTCAGACCAGCATGCATGAATGACCTAGGATACGACAAGGATCATGCTTTTTGTAGTAAGAACAAAGCTGGGAGCTGGTGGCTCACATGTATAATCCTAAATCCTAGCAACTCAGGAGGTTGAGATATGAGGATCACAGTTTGAAGCCAGCCAGATCAGAAAAGTCCATGAGATTGTCATTACCAATGTACCACTCAAAAAACTGGAAGTGATACTGTGACTCAAGTGGTAGAGCACTAACCTTGAGCACAAAGAAGCCAAGGGACAGCATCCAGGCCCTGAGTTCAAGCCTCAGGACTGCCAAAAAAAAACACCGCAGACATGTTAATTTATTCATAATTCGTTTCAGCTCAACGATGTTTGACCATGATGTTCTCAGTGATACATATATATTTCTTACATCTATACATTTTATATATTTACATATTTATATATATACATATTATATATAACATTATTTTTCCTGATCCTATCTTCCCCTGACTCTTTGTAAAGAACATCAAGGATGTCTTTATAGCTCTAGGGAAGGTCACTACACACTCCTCCTTATCGTGTTGGAACATTGAGCAGCCTTAGGAATATACATCCAGAAAGAAATGCCAGCAAGTCAGGAAGTAAGAGAAGGTCATGCCTTAGCATATATATCAGGAATCCCATGTTCTTGGGCTTTTCTAGAAAAACCCATTCTTCCCCCAAAGATAACAGTGTACTTTTGTTTTTCATGAGATAATATACAGTAACAAATCGTTATTGCCTTTTCTCTGAAAGTCTTAGTCATTATTTGTGACTTGGCATTGAGTTGAGGGGACTTAATTCTTGTCCACTCTGTGCATCTAAAACTGATTTTCAAAGTTCTTGCAGAAATATTGTCTAAAAACATGAAAGAAATAATAGCTGTGATGCACTCTGTCAATATGTTTTAGTTTTAGTAGCCAGGCAAATAGTAGCGACATCTCTCTGATTTCCCATTTTATAGATAAAAATTTAGAATGAGAATATTGCTAGGTAAGTCAGAGAACGTGGCACTATTCAATAATCCAAATACTTAGTGAACCATACTGGGAACCAGTGGCTCGTGTCTGTAATCCTAGCTACTCAGGAGGCTGAAATCTGAAGATCATGGTTTGAAGCCAGTCTGGGTAGGAAAGTCTGGGGACCTTTATCTCCATTTAATCACCAAAAAGACAGAAGATAAGCTGTGGTCCAAGTGGCATAGAGGTAGCCTTGAGCAAAAACTCAGGTACAGTACATAGAGCCTGAGTCTAAGACCCAGGGCCAGTAAATAATGTACACCCACCCCAATCACTTTTAGTGAAAGGAATTCAGATAAACATGTGGTTATATCCCTAGTGATGAAAATCCTACCATAGAGTTTGAGGCCAAGAGAATGGACATGTCCATAAGTGGCATGGCCTTTTTTTCATATATTTTTAATTGTAATTAATAGAAGGGTTACATTATATTCACCAGATAGAAGGTGCATTACTTCACATACATTGATAGCCTTTCTCATGTCTTGGTCCCCTTTTCCCTTCCCCCTCCCTCACCCCTCACCTTGTTTTCTTCCCTTCCCTATCCTACTTCAAATAAATACACATATATACAATATATCAGATAACAGTGAAATACTGTAACAATATGAGATAACCAAGGGACAGCAAAAGAGATGAGAGATAACATAGTACATTAAGGAAAACAATCACTCACTATATGGCTTTTGTTTCTATATCCTGGAGGTCCTTTCATTTAGCGTCATACTATTGCCTTATGTATCTAGGTTTTGCTCTATTGTAAACCTCTGCTAGGAGAGCCCAAGGTTTCTTCTGATTATGACAAATGAGGGAAACCATTGAGCCTATGTTCCTTTGAGTCTGGCTTACTTCACTTAATATGATTTTTTCTAAGTCTTTCCATTTCCTAACAAATGGGGCGATGTCATTCTTTCTGACAGCAGCATAAAATTCCATTGTGTATAAATACCACATCTTCTTGATCCAATCATCTACTGAGGGGCATCTGGGTTGGTTCCATATCTTTGCTATGGTAAATAGTGCTGCAATGAACATCGTTGTGGTAGTGGATTTAGTATGTCCTTATTTTTGGATGATTGGGTAAATGCCAAGTAGTAGAATTGCTGGGTCATAGGGGAGCTCTCTGTTTAGTCTTTTGAGGAACTGCCATCCTGCTTTCCATAGTGGTTGAACAAGTTTGCATTCCCACCAACAGTGTAGTAGTGATCCCTCCTGGCCACATCTCCTCCAGCATCTGTTGTTATTAGATTTTTTGATCCTGGCCATTCTAACTGGAGTGAGGTGGAATCCTAGAGTTGTTTTGACTTGCATTTCTTTTATAGCTAGAGATGTCGAACATTTCTTCATGTGTCTATAGGCCATTCTTATTTCTTCTTCAGAGAAGACTCTCTTTAAATCTTTGGCCCATCTTTTATTTTTTTATTTTTTATTGTAATTAATAAAAGGGTTACATGATATTTGCCAGATAGAAGGTACATTAATTCACATATGTTGATACCCTTTCACATGTCTTGGTCCCCATTACCCTCCCCTCCACCCCCCCATCTTGGTTTTCCCCCATTCCCTATTCAATTTCAAATAACCAAATACAAATAAATCCAATAGATCATATAACAAAGTGAGATACTGTAACAATATGAGATAACCAAGGGACAGCAAAAGAGATGAGAGATAACATAGTACATTAAGGATAACAATCATTTATTATATGGCTTTTGTTTCAATATCCTGGAGGTCTTTTCAATTAGCTTCATACTATATGGCCTTATGTATCAAGGTTTTGCTCTATTGCAAATCTCTGCTAGTAGAGCCCAAGGTTTCTACTGATTATGACAAATGAGGGAAACCATTGAGCCTAAGTTCCTTTGAGTCTGGCTTACTTCACTTCATATGATTTTTTCTAAGTCTTTCCATTTCCTAACAAATGGGGCGATGTCATTTTTTCTGACAGCAGCATAAAATTCCATTGTGTACAAATACCACAACTTGTTGATCCACTCATCAACTGAGGGGCATCTAGGTTGGTTCCATATTTTTGCTATGGTGAATAATGCTGCAATGAACATCGTTGTGGTAGTGGATTTAGTATGCCCTAGTTTCTGGATGGTTGGGTAAATGCCAAGTAGTGGAATTGCTGGGTCATAGGGGAGCTCGATATTTAGCCTTTTGAGGCACTGCCACACTGCTTTCCATAGTGGTTGAACGAGTTTGCATTCCCACCAACAGTGTAGTAGTGATCCCTCCTGGCCACATCCCCTCCAGCATCTGTTGTTATTAGATTTTTTTGATCCTGGCCATTCTAACTGGAGTGAGGTGGAATCTTAGAGTTGTTTTGATTTGCATTTCTTTTATGACCAGAGATTGTGAGCATTTCTCCATGTGTCTATAGGCCATTTTTGTTTCTTCTTCAGAGAAGACTCTCTTTAAGTCTTCGGCCCATTTTTTAATGGGATGGTTGTTTCTTTGGAGATTAGTTTTGGAGTGATTCAATTTTTTGAGCTGTTGATATATTTTAGATATGAGTCCTTTGTCTGTTGTTTGGTTGGTGAAGATCTTCTCCCTGTCTGTAAGCTTCCTAATTAATTTACTAGCTATGTCCTTTGCCATACAAAAGCTCTGCAGTTTAATGCAGTCCCACTTATCCAGCCTTTCTCTTATTTGCTGTGATTCTTGGTCCTTATTAAGAAAGTTTCGACCTGTGCCAAGGAGGCCTAGTGTATCTCCTATTCCTTCTTGTAAAGTTTTCAGTGTGTCAGCTTTTACCTCCAGGTCTTTGATCCATTTGGAGTTAATTCTAGTGCATGGTGACAAAGAAGGATCCAACTTTAGTTTTCTGCAGGTGCTTAACCAGTTCTGCCAGCACCACTTGTTGAAGAGGCATTTTTTCTTCCATTCTATTTTTTTTTGGTTCCCTTATCAAAGATTAGGTGGGCATATGTCTGTGGGTTAATATCTGGGTCCTCAGTTCTATTCCATTGGTCTTCAGGCCTGTTCTTGTGTGGCATGGCCTATTATACTGACTTCTAGTGTTACCACATTCCACTGCAGATCAGAGCCTCTCCCTACACCCCATTCATTCTTCTACTCCCCCTTTTTTTTGCTGGTCCTGGGGCTTGAACTCAGAGCCTGGGCACTGTCCTTGAGTGTTCTCAAGGCTTGTGTTCTACCACTTGAGCCACAGCACCACTTCCAGCCTTTTCTGTGTACATGGTACCAAGGACTCGAACCCAGGGTTTCTTGCAGGGGAGGCAAGCACTCTACCACTAGGCAACATTCTAGTTCCTCTACTTTGTACTTTTAATGGGCACATTATTTTTATGTTCCTAGAACTATTCACTCAGAAAGGATTTCTGGCATACCAAATAAATCCTCTTTAGGCTTCAGGAAAATAGTTTGTTAGTAAGGTACCCCTTGTATTGATCTAATCTCCATGATTTTGTTTTGATTTTATGACTACACTATCAGAGTTTCATGGAAGTTTTATTTCTCTATTTGCAATCAATATTGATATTTTTCGTACATATTACTGGGGCTTGAATTCAGATCCTAGGTGCTGACTGTTAGCTTTTTCACTCAAGGCCAGCATGCTACCACTTGAGCCACAGCTCTAATTATGGCCTTTTTTGTGTGGTCCCGGTGGTTGAACTCAGAGCCTGGGCCCTGTGTCTGAGGGTTGTTTTTTTTTCTCGAAGCTGGCTCTCTACCACTTGAGCCCCAGTTCCATTTCCATCTTTTTGGTGGTTAATCACAGATAATACTTTCATAGACTTTCCTGTCTGAGTTGACTTCAAACTGTAATCCTCACATATTCGTCTCCTGAGTAGCTAGGATTACAGGCAGAAGTCACTGGCACCTGACCACTTCTGCCTTTTAAAAACACTATTATATTTAAGTAATTGTACAAAGGAGTTTTTATTCCACAAGGCAGGTTATGAATACAAGTTTGATCAATGTAACCCCTTTCAATATTCTTACCTAACCCTCTAAACTCACCCTTTCCCTTACATTTCTTAATTTTGTAGGATATACTTTGAATTTTTTAACTGCATTCTCATCCCCCCCATCACCTTCTTCTTGTCACTTCCAGCATTTTGATGGCTAATTGGAGAGAAGAGTCTCATGGATTTTCCTTCCTGGACTGGCTTTGGACTATAAAAATCACCTGAGCAGCTAGGATTATAAGTGAAAGCCACTGATGCTCGCTTGTTAGTACTAACATTTTACCAGAATTTATATGATGGCTGGAATATACTAATGCAAATACATGTATAATTTCATAGCTTCAATATTGCACTGAATTATATTTCATAGAATTTTAGATGTCGTAAATTGTAAGATGCACCATTATTTTATGTAACATTCACATTTAAATTAAAGGTTGTCTTATAAATGAGAGCTACATTCTGATTTTACAGGGAGATAAAAGAAATCATAGTACAGAAACTCTGAAAAATGTTTTTCCTTATCCGTATTTTTTATTTGTATTTTCTTTAGGAATTGGCATCCAACAGAACAGTTTATGAACACAGTGGCTCTTTTTTTTTGGCTAGTCCTGGTCCTTGAACTCAGGGCCTGAGCACTGTCCTTGGGCTTTCTCAAGGCTAGCCTGTACCATTTTGCCACAGCACCACTTCCGGCTTTTATTCTATGTATGTGGTACCAAGTAATCGAACCTGGGTCTTCATGCATACTAGGCACGCACTCTACCACTAGGATAAACTCACGGCCCCACAGTGCCTCTTGATCATTGTCAGCCCTTTCATCCTTCTTATCCACTCCATCCATCTCACCTTTCCCTTATTTTTCCTAATTTTTAGGTTATGTACTAACTTTTTGCCATTTAACAAAGCAATTTCTGTATACAATGTATCTTGATTTGTGTCATTTCTTCAACATCTTCATCCCCCTTCAACCCACCCCTCCCCTTATTTTTCGTTTCTGTGGCATATGCCACAGAACATAGAACTACCAAATGGTTAGCAATTCACCTGGACGTTTATCCAATAGAGAAAAACAAGTCCACAATAAAGCTACCAGTACAAGTGTGTTCATTATAGCATTGTTTACCATTGCCAAGATATGATACTAATCTAGATGTCTTTCTTTTCTTTTTCTTTTTTTGTCTGTCGTAGTGCTTGAAATCTGGGCCTGAGCCCTGTCCCTGAGCTCTTCAGCTCAAGGCTATAGTCCTACGCTTGAGCCACAGTGCCACTTCTCCAGACGTCTTTCAATAGACAAATGGGTCAAGAAAATGCGGTATATATACACAATAGAAAATGTTTTATAAAAAAATTAGATTACTTCATATATCCCTTCATGACAGCCTCTTCCATTCTTTGTTTTTTTTTAAATAAGCATTCTACAAATGAAAATGCATCTTATTTGCTGAATTATCTTTATTTATATTTGTTCAGTAAGTAATACAATCATAAATATCTCTATGTGTACATATATGAATATATCCATACGTGTACATAGATACGAATATAGGTAAATATATGTGAGTATAGTGAAAGTCTTGTTTTTGAATTTCACTTACAACTTACACAATTTATTAAGATGTTTCAATTTAAGTCACTTACGCTATCTCAAACTGTTTTTTGGTTAGTCATGGGGCATAAACTCGGTGCCTGGGTACTGTCCCTGAGGAATTTTGCTCAAGACTACCACTATACCACTTGAGCCACAGTGTCCTTTCCAGTTTTCTGGTGGTTAATGGGAGATAATAGTCTCAAAGTCTTTTGTGCCTGAGCTGGTTTGAACTGTTACCCTCAGATTTCAGCCTCCTGAGTAGTTATGATACACCTGTATTTAAAAATCTATCAAATTTTCTCTTATAAAATTGATATTATATGTTCATTGTAGTGATAAGAAACCATATATGTGAAAAGTTTGCCTATAATAGAAGCCAAAGACATTTTGGTAATCTTCACACTATGTAGGTTTTGTCTGCTTTTCTTTGTGGTAAACTTCACAGTGAATAAAGCTAGGTTTAAAAAAGAAAGGTTCTCCTAAGGAGATAATTAAACAGCCATTTAATGTAATTAGTATCCTTTGAAATGGCAGATCAGGTTCTTATTAATTTCATTCACTAGGTGGTGATGATTAGAGGTAATCTTAAAATCATAATGTCTGAAGACTTCAAGTGTTTTTTAATCAATTTCTATTATTATGCTTTAAAAGGGGTATAATTTGACCAAGGTAATGAAAGTTGACATTGTCTATGTTTAAAATCTCAAATCATGAAACTGATAGAGCTCATATGGCTGAAGAAGCCAGAGTTCAGAAGACCTGAAAGTTGGGAGAAATAGGAATTTGACTGGGATACAAAGGAGCAGCTTATAACTCAAGATAGAGTATACAGAGGGGATATATTGAAAGCCATGTTCAAAGATATAATGACAAATAGAAAGAGATAAAGAGTTTGACTGGTGCATATACAAAAGTCATACTTTTAATGGGCCTAACCTTGATTTCAGAGAAACTGGACTCAAAAACAAATATGGGGAACTGGTGCTATTGCTCAGGTGGTAGAGCATTAGTCTTGCAAATAAAGAGACTCAGAGTCCATGCTCAAGCCCTGAGTTCAAGCTCCATGCCTGGCAAAAAAAAAGAAAAGAAAGAGTAAACAATTTCTTCTTGAAGTGATAAAACATAAAAATAATAGGCCTATGAATATTCTAAATGCTATTGAATTGTAGACTATAAGTGGACTACATAATGTGTGTTAAGCCCATTTTTTTTGTGGGTCATGGTGCTTGAACTCAGCCCGGGTATTGTCCCTGAGCTCTTCAGCCCAAGGCTACCACCCTAACCCTGGGTCTGGGCCTTGTCCCTAAGCTCTTCAGCTCAAGGCTACTGCCCTACCAGTGAGCCAAGCCCCACTTCCTGTTTTCTAGAGGTTAACTGGAGATAAGAGTCTCAGGTCCTTTTATGCCTGGGCTGTCTTTGAACCTTGATCCTCAGATCTCAGCCTCCAGAATAGCTAGGATAATGGGCATGAGCCACCTCGCCTGGCTTTTAAGCCCATTTTGAAAGAAGCTTTATGACAGATATTTTGGTGCTTGTGGGGTCTTGAACACAGGGCTTGGGTTTTGTACCTGAGGGGTTTTTTTTTTTTGCTCAAAGCAGACACTGTGCCACTTGAACCACAGCTCTACTTTTGGCGGTTTTTTTTTTGCCAGTCCTGGGCTTGAGCTCAGGGCCTGAGCACTGTCCTTGGACTTTCTCAAGTTTAGAGCTCTACCACTTGAGCCTCAGCACCACTTCTTGCTTTTTTTCTATGTATGTGGTACCAAAGAATCAAACCCGGTCTTCATGTATGCTAGGCAAGCACTCTACCACTAGGCCAAACTCTCAGCCCCTACTTTTGGCTTTTTGAGTAGGTAATTGCAGATAACAGTCCCATGAACTTTTCTGCCCAAGCTGGCTTTGAATTGAGATTAGAATTACAAGCATGAGTCACGGACACCATACTGTTATTACTAGGCCAAACTCCTGGCTCCCTAAGATTGACTGTTTTTTGTCAGTCCTGGGGCTTAAACTCAGGGCCTGAGCACTGTCTTTGGGCTTTCTCAAGACTCTACCACTTGAGCCACAGCACCATTTCCGGCTTTTTCTATACTGAGAAATTGGCCCCAGGTCTTCATGTATGCTAGGCAAACACTCTTACCATGTGGCCAAACTCCCAGCCCCTAAGACAGATTTTTAATCTGTAGTTTATATACCATTCAAAGTTCCATATATATATAGTTCTGGAGGAGTATAAACTTAAATGGAAAATAAATGCCATTTTTATTGTCAGTAACTTCTAATTGAAATTTAATAGTGTTTAAATGTAAATACAGTAAAGAAACCATGGAAGTATTCATAATGCTACAAAATGACACCAGCAGAAATCACACATATTTTCATACAGTATTACAGATGTTGAAGATAATTAAAATATCATTTAGGCTGATGGTGAGAAAGATGTCAGATGTTTCTTCCATTAGTTTCTGTGAATAAAAAAACTCAGAGTAGCAAAGGAGAGAATATATTTTTAAGTTTATATTTAAATGGATATATTTAAATAACATACTGTTATGCAGTTAAAAGTATACACTGCATATTCCCTATCTATCTGTAATCACTTCCTTCTTTCCTTGCCTCTCTCTTTCATCTCCCCTTCCCTTACTCCCTCCTTCCTAAAAATTAGAAAACATGCCAGGTGCCCGTGGCTCATGCCTATAGTCCTAGTTACTCAGGAGGCTGAAATCTGAGGATCACGGTTCAAAGCCAGTAGGGCATGGAAGTCTGTGAGATTCTTATTGCCAATTAACTACCAGAAAACTGGAAGTGGTGCTGTGACTCAAAGTGGTAGGGCAGTAGCCCTGAGCTGAACAGCTTAGGGACAGAACCCAGGCCCAGAGTTCAGTCCCCCCCAAAAAGTAGAAAACTTGAGGGATAGGTGGTGATGAGATGATGAAAGAGGAAAATGATGAAAGAAATGACTTTGCTCAAGATGCATTGTAAAAATAATTGATATGTTAAATCAAAACCCCAATGTACAACTATTTGAAGAAAACAGTTCAAAAATCAAAACGTTTATTAATGACTTTCAGAGTTCAAGAGTTTAGCTGAGCCTTGAGAAAGCCCAAGGACATTGCCCAGGCACTGAGTTCAAGTTCCAGGACTGGCAAAAAAAGAGCTTTTAAGAAAGCCGGGTGCTAGTAGCTCATTCCAGTAATCCTAACTACTCAGGAGTTGAAATCTGAGATTCATAGCTCAGGAAACTTCCTGTGACTTTTTATCTCCAATTAACTACCCAAAAGCTGAAAGCAGAGCTGTGGTTTATATGGTAGACCTCTAGCTTTGAGGAAAAACTTCAGGAGCACTGTCTAGGCCCTGAGATCAAGCCTCAGGACAGGTGTGCATGTATGTGTGTTCATGTATGCGTGCACACACGTGCACACACACACACACACACACACGAAAGAAATTTTACCAACAAAAGAAAAAGAAAGTGTCATCCATTTGAAGAGTACATTTTGAAGACAGAAAGAGAAAGAGCGTCAGGAATCACAGAGAAACAAAGTCGAAATAGAAAAGCAGGAATCTTCTCAACTTCAACTCTGATTTCCCAGAACAGGGATAACCAGAAATCACAACCACAGAGTAATCCAGGTAAATCTTTAACATAGTGTAGGAATTTGGTGTGACTGTGTCTGCACTGCTGTGGCCAGCTAATTTTGGAGAGGAAAAAAAAAACAACGTATTTTATAGATCCCCCATATCTCAGAGAACACCATCTCAGAGGCACTATCTTCAGAGACTCTGAAGACTTGAAGAGAACTCAGGCAGTGAAGGTGATTGGTTGGACATGCCTAGTATCTCTGACCCAGGTCATGCAAATCATTTGATATCACAGACTCCCCTCATAACGTGGATAATTGCCAGGTTCATTCTGAAAACACTGAGACCCTGCAGATGGCAGGCATAATAACTGATCCCTTCAATTCTCCCTCTCCAGTGCAGAACTCTGTGCTCTGCTTGCTCACCCCACAATTTTGAAGACATTGCTACGTTCTGAGGCTTACTGTTCTTGGGTGGCACAAATTGGGGTCCTTGTGGACCAGCTTCCTATAGTATACAATGAGGCTTGTGGGTAGAAGTTACCCCTGATAACATATCCCTGGGACTCAATGGAGCAAACTGGAAAAAAAATGAAATGATTCTGTTGGATGAAAAATGTGTAGAATTGAAGATCATCAAGTTAAGAAAAATTCACACCATGTTTTGCCTTTTTTAAAAAAATGTAATTAATGGAGGGGTTTCAGTTATATTTGCCAGGTAGAAGGTGCATTACTTTACACACAGTGATACCCCTTCTAATGTGTTTGTCCTCAGTTCCCGCCACCCACCCCCTCCCCTTATCTTGTTTTTCACCCTTCCCTTTCCTATTTCAAATAAACAAATACATGTATATACAATATACCAGATAACAAGGTAAAATACTGTAACAATATGAGATTAACCAAAGAGCAACAAAAGAGAAGAGAAATAGCACAGTACATTAAGAACAACAATCACATTATAAAGCTCTTGTTTCCATATCCTGGAGGTCCTTTCATTTAGCCTCATCCTATATGGCCTCATGTATCTAGGTTATGAGCTATTGTAATCCCCTGCTAGGAGAGACCTAGATGTGTAATTATTACAAATGAGGAAAACCATTGAGCCTATGATCCTTTGGGTCTGGCTTACTTCACTTAATATGATTTTTCTAAGTCGTTCCATTTCCTTACAAATGGGGGAGGTCATTCTTTCTGATGGTAGCATAGAATTCCATTGTGTATATATATCACATCTTCTTGAACCAAATCATCTACTGAGGGACATCTGGGTTGGTTCCATATCTTTGCTATGGTAACTAGTGCTGCAATGCACATCATTGTGCTAGTGGCTTTAGTATGCCCTTGTTTCTGGAATATTGGGTAAATGTAAGTAGTGGAGTTGCTGCAGGCCCATTTTTCTTCTAAAATTTCAATGGGTTTCATTATTCTATGTTCATTATATATGTATATATGTAATATACTTCAATCATATTCACCCCACCATCACTTTAAGCCCACTAAAGATGATTCCATTCCAAACATTTCCCCTCTAATATGTGTTTTTCATTGTTTTAGGTCTAGATTCTGCATATGATAAAATAACACCTCTAAATGAAGCGAAGCCTGCCTGCCAAACACACACACTCTCTCTCTCTCTCTCTCTCTCTCTCTCTCTCTCTCTCTCTCTCTCTCTCTCTCTCTCTCTCTCTCTCTCTCTCTCTCGCTCCCTCTCTCTCTCTCTCTCTCTCTCGCTCCCTCTCTCTCTCTCTCTCCCCATATATGTGTGTGTGTGTGTGTGTGTAAAATATATAAAGAGCTAATAACATTCTTCAAATTTTGTATGAAGCCAGCATTACACTCATTCCCAAACCAGAAAAATACATGACAGATAACGAGATATATGAATCAATAGCTTTATGAACATAAATACAAAATTTCTAGATAAAATATTTGTAAATGAAATATAACATATTGAAGAGATCAAACACCACAATCATGCACATTCTTTTACGGAAAAATACCTGAAGAAAAACTAGGAATAAAAGAAATATATCTCAAGAGAATAAAGGCGGCATATAAAAATTAACCTTGTGGGGGCCAGGAGTTTGGCCCAGTAGTAGAGTGCTTGCCTAGCATGCACAAAGGCTTGGGTTGGATTCCTTGGTACCACATAAATAGAAAAAAGCCGGAAGTGGTGCTGAGGTTCAAGTGGTAGAGCTCTAGCCTTGAGAAAGGCCAAGGACAGTGGTCAGGCCCTGAGCTCAAGCCCAGGACCGGCAAAAAAATAAAAATTTTAAAAAATTTACCTTGTGGCCATCAACATAGTAAATGGGGAAACCCTGAAATCACTTTCTCTTCAGTCTGGAATAAGACAGAGTTGTCTACTCTCCCCGCTCCTTTTCAATATAGTACTGAAATTTCTAGCTAGATCAATGAAAGAAATAAAAGGGATCCAAACGGAGAAGGAAACATTTCAATCATTCTTAATTACAGATGATATGATCCCGTATTTAAAGGATGTTAACCAAAATTCCTAGATTAAATAAACACCTTTGGTCATATATCAGGACACAAAATCAACCCACAATACCCCCATAGGGGGCCGAGAGTGTGTGCCTAGTGTTAAGAGTGCTTGCCTAGCATGCACAAAGCCCTGGGTTCAATTCCTCAGTACCACATACACAGGAAAAGTTGGAAGTGGTACTGTGGCTCGAGTGGTAGAGTGATAGCCTTGAGAAAGCTCAAGGACAGTGCCCATGTCCTAAGTTCAAGCTCTAGGCAGAACTGGAAAAAAAAAACCCTACACCAATAGGTTTTTTACACCAACAATGAACTGACTGAATAAAAAGCAGAAGAAAAATGTCCTAGAAAATACTTAGAAATAAACTTAATGAACGCTGTAAGAGACCTCTATAAAAAAAGCAATAAAACTTTAAATTAGAAGAAGATACCAGAAGATGTAAAGGCCTCTCCTGCTCATTGGCAGAATTAATATAGTGAAAATGGCTATACTACCTAAATCAACCTAAAGTTTCAATGCAGTGTGCATCAAAATTCCAATGCTGTTCTTCTCAGAAATAGAAAAATCAATCCTAAAATCTATTTGAAGGCACAAAAGACCCCCATAGCCAAAACAATCTTAAGGGGGTAAAAAGATACAGTGCTAGAGATATCACAATACCAGACTTCAAATTATGAAATAGAGCTATGGTAACAAATAAAGACAGTCAAAACTTGTATAAAGGCAATGGAACAGAGTGGCAGAATAAATCTACTCAACTACAGTCATTTGATTTTTTACAAAGGATCCCAAAATGCATGTTGGAGAAAAGATAGCTTCTTCAAATTCTGGTGCTGAGAAAACTGTATATCCACATGCAGAAGCCAAATTAAATTCTTTTTTCTTACTCTGAACAATTCAAAGTGGATCAAGCTGATGCATTGAAATACTATAGGAAAGAACAGAGAAATCACTAGAATGTATTGGCATAGGCAATATTTTCCTGAATCAATAGCTCAACAAATGACACATAATATAGTATCAAGTTTAAAGTCTTCTGTATAGCAAAGGAAATAGCCATTAGTTTCAGCAGTCAGCCTACAAGATGGGAGAAAAATCTGCCACTTATACATGTAACAAGGGAGCTCAAAAAAGTAAATACCCTGGTAGGAGCATGGTCTAGTGGTAGAGTGCTTGCCTAGCATACATGAAGACCCACGTCTGAGTCCTCGGTAGCACCTACGCAGAAAAAGCTGGGAGCAGAGCTGTGGATCAAGTGGTAGAGCACTAACCTTGAGACTGCTCAAGGACAGTGCCCAGGCCCTGAGTTCAAGCTCAGGACTGGCAAAAACAAAAACAAAACTAAACAACCAAAGAATCAGTAACTCAATTACTAAATGAGCACATGAACTGAGTAGAAACTTTTTCAAAAGAAATTTTAAAAATCAGTAAATACATGAGAAAATGTTCAATGTCCTTGGCATAAAAGGAAATGCCAATCCAAAGGTCAATGAAATTTTTCTCCTATTCCAACCAGAATGGCTATCACCAAGAACACAAACAACAAATGCTGTCACGGATGCAGTGGAAAATAGCCATAGTGCACAGAAAGAAAGATGGAAGGAGAGAAGGAAGGAAGAAAGAAAAAAGAAAGGAAGAACATACAGGAAGAAGGAAATATGCATTTCTCCAATTCATTGCTACACTATTAGACCTACGCTTGGCTGTATGGTTAGCATAATTCTATTTTTCATTTTTCATCCCTCATTATGGTTTATATAATTGATTATTCCCCCAAACTATGAGCATGTTATTCACTGAATAGGCATGGAAATACTATCCTTGAAATGCCTTTATACTTATTAAAATGAGGATATTTTAGAAGGCTGAAATTTTACACAATTGTTATTACTATTAACCTTTTGAAATAAAATGTACCATCTAGACAGTAATTTCCATGTGAATTTATTTCAGAAAATGAAATTGCTTTAAGAATAGTAAGGCCTGGGCACTGGTGGCTCATGCCTGTAATCCTAGCTACTCAGGGGGCTGAGATCTGAGAATCACAGAAGCCAGCCGGGGAGAAATGTTCATGAGACTCTTATCTCAAATTAACTACCAGAAAACCAGAAGTGGTGCTGTGGTTCAAAGTGGTAGAATGCAAGGCTTGAACAAAGAGCTCAGGAATAATGCACGAGCCCTGAGTTCAAACCCCATGACTGAAAAGAAAAAAAAAGAAAGGGAAGAATAAATGAAAGACATCTTTAATTACATTTAAGAAAAATAAAAAATATACATGTCTGGTGGGAATATAAACTAATGTAATCATTTTGCAAATAAGTATACTGGCTTCTCAAAAGACTAAAACTAGAACCACAATAGGACACAGCTATACTAATCTTAGGTGTATATCTGAAGGAGTGTGATGTACCTTCACACCCATGTTCAAGTGTGAGGTACCGCCACACCCATGTTTATCGCAGGACTATTCATAATAGAGAAGCCATGGAAACAGCCTACATGTCCCATCACTGATGAATGGATCAAGAAAATGTGTCATATAAAAACAATGGGACATTATACAGCTACAAAGAAGAATTCTTGCATGGGAATACAGGAACTGAAGATCATTCTGTCAAGTGAAGTAAACCAGGTTCAGAAGGACAAAGATCACATGCTTTCTCTTATATGTGGATCCCAGACCTTAAAAGACAAGCATAAACACAAACACATGGGATCATATATATGGAACTGTTTATTATTGCACAGCTGTTTAAGGGAATCAGAAGGGGGAAGGAAAAACAAAATGGTGAGTGAACAACAAACACCACAATATGTTGTATCGATGAATGAAGATGACAAAAGAGAACTTCCTGAAAACTGTTAACAACAGGGACTAGAAGGTGAAAAAGTGAGACTGACGGGGTCAATCTGATTCAAGTTCTATAAGTATACGTGCCAAATGCCATGTTGAAACCTCTTTGAACAAATTATGAGTAACAGGAAGGTAGAACAAGTCCTTCCTGCAATGAGAGTAGGGAGAATGGAGAGGGTGAAGGAGGATGAATATGCTCCAAGTACCATATGCACACCTGTGCACACCTGTGAAAAAGACACAATAAGGCTTGTGATTCATTCAGGAAGGGAGGAGAAATAATGAGGAGAAAGCGATGGTGAGGCTGTGTCTGATAAACGTACATTGTGTGGTATGCATATATGGATAAGTGAAAAGGCAACCCCTTTGTAAAACTAATTGGTGCTAACTAAAATTGTAGGGGAAGAACCATATCTTCAACAGCATTACTAACATAAGCTAATAAAGGATCACAAGAGGTGGTGGGGGTGGGGGGAAGGGTAGAGCTAATAAACTCAGGGCCTCATTTAGCACTCTACTATTTGGCCGTGCCTTCACTTCTGGAATTTTGAGGGTTAATTGGATATAAGAGTCTCATATCGGTCTTCCATGACTGGCTTTGAACTCAATCATCAGATCTCAGCTTCCTAGAATAGCAAGGACTGTCCTAGCTGGTGCCCAGCCAATATCTGTCTTTTTCACTACTAGATCTTCAGTAAGTAATGGATACTGTGTCTGCCTCCTAGCAATCAGCTTAATTAAATAATTGGTTTAGTGAATGCATATATAGAGAAAGACTGGGATGGGAGGAGAAATATGGTAAGATTGTAATAGTTCTTTAAAAGGTATAAATAGCCAGTGGCTCATATCCATAGTCCTAGCTACTCAGGAAGCTGAGATCTGAGGATTGTGGTTCAAAGCCAGCTTGAGCTGGAAAGACTGTGAGACACCTATCTCCAATTAATCAGCTAAAAATTGAAAGAGAAGCTGTGATTCAATTGGTAAAGTGCAAGCCTTGAATGAAAACTTTAAGAGATAGTGCTTATATCCTGAGTTCAAGCCCCAGTACCAGCACATAAATGGGGTGTTAAGATGAATGCAGGTTCTATCATTCTAAAATCATGGATACATTAGTGACAGTCTGGGATTCTTCTAGTTATCTACTCATTTAAAGTAATGAGAGGGAATGGAAAATACCTACCTGAAGATATAAAAGTCAGAATCAATCATTTGCAAGCTTTGTTAATTTAGACACCTTATGTTGACACTGTGCATCAATTTTATCATCTCAAGATGGAGGACTCAGATAATCTCTAATCTCTATATCTACTCTGACATTCTGAGCTTCATAATACAAGAAAGTAAGGGAAAGAGAAATATTTGGTTTTGTGAGTTCTTAATGTTACAGCCACACACACACACACACACACACACACACACACACACACGAATATATATGCACAAAGTCAGGTACTAAAGGGTTACACAATCTGTTTCTTCTAAACAAAATTGGTGGTGATCACCAATTTTTGTGGATAAAGCTACAAAGGAGCAATGGCGGCAGATAGCTTACCTTGTTGAATTTTTAATAAGAATTGGCTTTAGGAACATCTGTTCATTTCTACAGAGAAGCAGCATGAACCTACAATACTAGCTGGTAGACTACTGCAAAGAAGTAAGTTAGGATGGTACAAAAAATGTTTTGAAAAAGAAACTGCCTTTGGATTTTCTTCATATTTGACTCTGATTTTATATATAACGATGAGCATTGTATAAAATATGGACTAAACACAAGGAGAAAGAAGTCAATGAAATCATTCATAAGTCTCCTACAAAGAAATAAGCATGAATTTCCAGTCTATTCATATAAACATATATGATATTTCATCATAGTGTATGGTTTTACTTTATTTTAGGAACTGTTTTTTTTTGCCAGTCCTGGGGCTTGAACTCAGGGCCTGAGCACTGTCCTTGAGCTTTCTCAAGGCTAGCACTCTATCACTTGAGCCACTGTACCACTTCTAGCTTTTTCTGTGTATGTGGTATCAAGGAATCAAACCCAGGGCTTTGTGCATACTCAGCAATCACTCTACCAGTAGACCACACTCCCAGCCCCTTGGAAAACTTTTTCTATGGCATCGCTAATACTTGCTTTTAAGTATTTTACAAACTATTTCATATAATTATGTCATACATCATTGCATGAGTATAGAATAATTCATACCTAAATATTCAATTTATATTTCCAATTCTTATTATTTATAATATATAAATGAATATAAATATATACAAATAAATGTATGAACATAAATGTATATAAATCTGCATCTGGTTTACGAACTTATGTTCTTTTTGTTTTTTGCCAGTCATGGGACTAAGCTCAGGGCCTGAGCACTGGCCTTGGACTTTCTCAAGGCTAGAGCTCTACCACTTGAGCCTCAGCACCACTTCTGGCTTTTTTCTATGTATTTGGTACCAAGGAATCAAACCTGAGTCTTCGTGCATGCTAGGCAAGCACTCTACCACTAGGCCAAACTCCTGGTCCCTGAACTTATGTTCTGAAGGTAACTTGTCACAGCCAAATGTTTACAACTCCCTGACACATACCCACCAGGTCAAACACATTTTCACCTGTAAATTTCATTGAAAGAAGTGTCTGGCCCATCTTCTATAAGTCTCTTAATCCCTCATATCTACTCTAATGACTGGTCTAACTTTTCATCCCTTATTTCAAATCAGGTTAAAGAATTTCCATCTTAAAATTAGTTTTCCTGTCAGGGGCTAGTGGCTCACGTTTGTAATCCTATCTACTCGGGAGGCTGAGATCTGAGGCTGGCGGTTCAAAGCCAGCCCAGACATGAAAGCCATAAGTGGTGCTGTGGCTCAAGTGGTAGGGCAGTTGCCTTGAGCTAAAGAGCTCAGGCACAGCACCCAGATCCAGGGTTCAAGCCTTACAACCAACAGAAAGACAATAGTTTTGCTTGTTTCTGTCTCCCCTTTGAATTCTATATCCATATTCCTGTGAAGAGTCTCTATCCCAGCTACTTCTATTTTAATCTAACTTTTTATTCACTGCAAACTATCTTCTATTCATTAAAAATCTGTACCGACAAGTAAATAGAAATTATGAATATTATTAGCCATCAGGGAAAGGCAAGTCAAAAATACAATGAGATGCTACTTTACTCTAATTAGTATTACTATTATTAAAATAAAATGATGCAACAAATCCTGTCAAAGATTCTAATTTAAAAGAACACATAAGCCGTTGCTGCATATGTACAAATTCTGTAACTGAGCCAGCCATGGTAGCTCACACCTGTAATCCTAGCTATTCAGGAGGCTGAGATCTGAGGATCAAGGTTCAAAGCTAGCCTGGGCACTAAAGAACATGAGACTCTTATCTCCAATTAACCACTAGAAAATAGGAAGCAGTGCTGTGGCTCAAGGGTTGGGCGGTAGCTGTGAGCTAAATAGCTCAGGGACAGTGCCAAGGCCCAGAGTTCAAGCCCCATGACCCCCCACACACATAAAAAATGTCGATAATTGAAAATGTACAAATTCTGTAACAGTACAGAATTGTGGGGGGAATCATGGGGTATCTTCAAAATAGTGTGTGTGTGTATATATATATATATACACACATATATATATATATACACAATCATCTATCTAATTTCTAGGTCTATCTATCCATCTCTCCAAAAGAAATTATGCACTATAACAATAACTGTACATCAAAGAAAATATGGCATAGGTGATGAGGGTACAATTCAGTGACAGAGCACTTGCCTAGCGTATGTGTGATCTTGACTTTGTTCCCCAACCCTGCAAAAATACAGAAGTGTGGTATGTTGACAGAACACAATATTATACATCAACAAAAAGTATGGAATGCTGTCATTTTCATTCAGATGAGTGGAACTGATAGATATAATTTTAAGTGGCGAAGGCAGAAATAACAAGACAAGTTCTGCATGTTTTCACTCATGTGTTGGAGCGAAAAATGCTGACTTGAATGTAGAGGACATTCTGGGAAAGTTGTATAGGCGTATAGATAAGGAAAGATTGGATTTCAGCAAAGAATGCTATATGCATATGACTAATGTCATACTGACCCACATTAATATGTATAATTAATATATATGTGGGAATCTCACACTAACCCATATTAGTTGTATAATTCATATGTTAATAAAAATCAAAGAATTAGTTTAATTTGACTTCTACTTCTTTCGGTTTTGTTTTCTCCTTTCATTTTTACAATATCGTTATCTCTGTTGACTTCTTTCTGTATTTATGAATGCCATTGATCAGCGTCTTTTACAATAATGGTTACTTCCTTCTTAATCATTTGTATCAGTCTTCCCCAAATTTGGGGTTGTCTTTTCTCTTCTTTAATCCTCTCTGCTTTCATTATATCTGATAGCTTATTACCACTATATAGTCAATAAAGTTCTAAATATATAGAGACTACAAATGGTTGGGTCAGACCTTATTTTAAATTATGTAGAGCAATGACAGAGAATAAACCAGACGCATCTCAGATTCTTAAAATTTCTGATGGAATGATAAATCAATAGAAGGTAGTATATTTCTTATGTATTTTAATAAAATATTATATACTTTATTGTTTTTATAAAGGAGACTTACAGAGAGACTACCATTATATAAATCAGGTCATAGGTACACTTATTATATTCTGGTAATATTTGGGATTTTTTTCACTGTGTATCTATAATCTGAACAAATCCTGTAATTTTTTTTGTGATCTGTAGGTTACAAGTAACATGCAAAACTTACAAATGTTTGTAACAGATACTCTGTATACATTGTTTGCTTTTAAACTCAAAGGGTAATAAGATCAGCTACTTTAACTTCAGGGAAAAATTATGGTGATGACAGATTAGATTTTCTACAGATTCTGTTGGAATGTTGTATCCATTGTCAAAGTACTTGAGAAAGCTGCTGTCACTTGGGGTCCCGCTTTCAATGCATAGCTATACAACTTTGCTCGTTCACCTATATCTGTAGGTGGGTGGCTGAGTCTTGGCTGGGCCATCACTTCCTTCTTTGAGGCCAGGCTGGCTATTTCTTTTCTATATGTGGAGTTCTGGGGAAAAGCAGACACAGATCTTGCCCTTGGCTCTTTTCCAGTCCAATTTCTTAGGAGCATCCACTAACAAATGTACTTTGCTGGAAATTTCTACACAATAAAACCCATGTCCAAAATAAAACAAATAAATAGCAGTGCCTCTCCATCTAAATGATATGAAGAAATCTCAAATTCAATATAACCCAAACTGAATTGATTATCCCCACTATCAATCATTTTTCCTATTTTTAACTGATGTGGTTTCATAGAATGATTACCATTATCTTTAATAGAGATAATTATAATAATATCCATATGGTAACCATAAATACTATTATAGTATATAATAATTATGTTATTATATATTATTACTATAATAATTATTCTTATATAAATTGTAGCCATAATACTATCTTTTATAAAGAAAACTTTATGATGAGCTTCCATTCATCTTTTAATCTTCTTGATATTGAACTTTTTAATTTTGCTTACCTACTATGTCTCCACACAGGTAAAGAAACTTGTTATTCCCCTTTTGACAATATTCTTTCATCTGGTGTTTTTGCTTCTAGTGTGTCCTCAGTCACTTGTCCTTTCAAACAACAGCCTTGGATATCCTTTTTCAACACAAATTTATTATGGGCACAGAAATTCCAGCCATTAATGTTGTTTGTTTTGCCAGTACTGTGCTTTGAACTCCTGGCCTGAGCACTGTCCCTAAGCTTCTTTTACTCAATGCAAACACTTTGGGCCACAGTGCCACTTCTGGGCTTTTTTTTGGTTTTGGGCTTTTGTTTTTGAATAGCCTATTGGAGATAACAGTCTCACAGACTTTCCTACCTGGGGTGACTTGGGACTGTGATCTTCACATCTCAGCATCCTGAGTAGCTAAGATTACAGGCATGAGCCACTGGGCACAACCTTGATATATACATTTGGAGAGCCTGATGAACTCTTCCCCTTATTAGTACAGAGTGATCTTCTTTATCCCCTATGGCTAATTTTGGCAAGATATTTACTATCTCAGATTGATTATGGTGTATTACTCATTTTAATTTCATTTTCTTGGAATATAATTTTATGTCTTTTCACTTTCAGTCTGTATGACTTTTTCCCACTGAGGTGTGTTTCTTGCAGGCAAAAAAGTTAGGTATTTTTTCAACACAATAAACCAGTTTGTGTCTTTAAGTATGGGAGTTACAACCATGTAAATTTAGAGTTATGAAGAGGTAGATATTAATTCCTGTTATTTCTTTCTTATTTTTACTCCGGTTGATTTGTGCACTCTTCTTTCTGCTAGTCACATGCTTCTCTCTCTCCCTCCATTCTGAGAAATTTACTCAGCTCCAGGTATCATCCACTTTATCTCTGACAGATATTAAAAATGAAAGAAACAGGCAGGGAGTTTGACCTAGTGGTAGAGTGCTTGCCTAGCATGCATGAAGACCCAGGTTTGATTGCCCGGTACCACATATATAGAAAAAAGCTGGAAGTGGTAATGTGGCTCAAGTGGTAGAGTTCTAGCCTTGAGAAAGACCAAGGACAGTGCTCAGGCTTTGACTTCAAGGCATAGGACTGGCAAAAGAAATGAAAGAAGCAGAGAGAGAAAGAGAAAGAGGGAGGGAGGGAAGGGGGGAGGGAGGGAGGGAGAGAGAGAGAGAGAGAGAGAGAGAGAGAGAGAGAGAGAGAGAGAGAGAGAGAGAGAGAGAGAGAGAGAGAGAGAGAGGGAGAGAGAAACACTACCCTTGAAGAGCATTACCTAAAAAGCTCGAGAGAAAAACACTGTTGTTGTCATTGGCTGCATTTTATTCTTGTTCTGTACTGTGAGCATGACAGTTAGAAATTTTCTCTGGCTCTATTTACAACCCATTTCTTTTCTGTCCTTGATGGGTACTGGCAAGAGTATAAGAGGAGAATAGTCCTTATCCACCATCCTGTCCCAGGCATGCATAGCTAGGGGAAGTCTGAGGTCTTGCTGTGCTGTCATGTGCACAATAGCAAAGGAAGATTTTTTTTTTCTTGGTTCCAAGCTTAAGTGGCTTCCGTGCATTGATTACAATTGAATCACGTTTGTTCACATAACTCTGATAAGATTTGGTGAGTCATAGAGGGAAAGTTGTGATTTCTTTCCTACCTTTCCCTGGGAAACTCTTGAACATGTACTAACTAGGTCTGAATTGGGAAAATTATTTTGGGCTCCTTACCAGGACTGGAACAATCCACTGAAATGGAGTCAATATAAATAGTGCCTGAAGAAAGCAGCTATGCTTACCACTATACAATCAAAAATAACTAACTAAATAAATAGTGTCCGAGGAAAAGCCTACCAACTCAATAGGGGCCATCATCCCCTTTTCATACTGACCACACAGGATGCACGTGCTGACATCTTTCAGAATCCTCCCTCAATTGCTAGTGTCCCACAACTTATGTGACTCATATAGATAATGGGTATATCCACCACTGATTCACAATGTGCTATAGACCAAATCACTAAGAGGCTATAAGCAGTTCATATTACAGTACCAGCTAGACATAAACTCTGCATTGCACAGCAAACTTATAACCCAAGATATATCTTTAAGTGAAAACCAATTACTACCCAGGCCATCCTATAAGTATGGTAGATATTCTTTGGACTGGGTGTGGAAATGGACATAGCAATACAAGAAACATGAAAAACAAGGCATTATGATACTCCTAAAGTTCATGACCATTTAGTAACAAATTCCAAAGTTATCAAAGTATATTAAATTTCTGATAAAATGATGAAAGGAACTGGGCACTAATGGCTCATGCCTGTAATCTTAGCTACTCAGGAGGCTGAGATCTGAGGATTGTGGTTCAAAGCTAGCCTGGACATGCAAGTCAATGAGACTCTTATCTCCAGTTAATCACCACAAAACCAGAAGTGTTGCTGTGGCACAAGTGGTAGAGCACTAGCCTTGACTGGAAGAGATCAGGGACAATGCCCAGGCCCAGAGTTCAAGTTGAAAGGCATATTTTTTAAAAAGCTTGCTGAGATACAAGAGCATACAGATTAATTGCTAAATGCACTTATGACAATAATGTAGGATGTAAGTGGGAAATTTAGCAAATAGATGAGAATTTGTAAAAGAATCAATGAGAAATTTTATAAAGAATGAATAATTCAGATAAAAATTGTGGTTAAAATCTCAACCATCAATCAAGTAGAAGAAATAATATTAAAACTTGAAGATAATACTTTTGAAATATCACCTTTAGGCATAAATAAAAATAAGAAATGAAGACAGCATTCAATATCTTTAAGAGAGCATTAAAAATCAAATTCTACCTTTCTGGCATTCACAAAGTGGAAGAAACAAAGTATAAAAGGCATAGTTAAAGGTTAAAATAAACGTATTCAATGAGATTAGATAGAAAATTTGCTTAGTTTTAGGAGAAACATGAACAGCAATATAAAAAATGCGTATTGAATGCCAAAGAGATACAACCAGTAAAGATCTTCAGTATTAAATAATGTACACAAACTTTCAAAAATACAAGACAACTGAAGCATTTTGAAATCTGTAAGAGAAAACACCAAGTCACATTTAATGGCAACCACACTGGATTCACTAACTTCTCAGCAAAAATCCTACAGGCTAGGAAGTCATGAAACAATGCAAGATTGCATTATCCAGAAAGGCATCCCTCATCAAAAGAATACTAAAGAATTTTCATGGTAGGCAAAAACTATGGAAATTCAAAAGCGCCAAACCAGCTTTCCAAAAAATTCCTTTTTTTTTACCAGTCCTGGGGCTTGAACTTGAAGCCTGGGCACTGTATCTGAGTCTCAAGGCTAGTGCTCTACCACTTGGGCCACAGTACCACTTCTGACTTTCTCTGGGTATGTAACCAAGGAATCGAACTCAGGGCTTCATGCATGCCAAGCAAGCACTCTACCGCTCGGCCACACTCCTGCACCACCCCCGCCCCGCAAATTCTTAAGAGAGTCTCACACTCAGAAGTAGAAGATAATAACCATCTTGATAGTATGTGAAAATATAAATTCCACTAGAACAGTAGATTCACAATGAGAAAATAACCAAACCGTCGCTACAGTAAACCATTGATAAACAGAGAGGAAGGACTGGAATGAAGAATATTCAAAACAACCAGGTTCAACTGAGCATTGCTGGCTCATGCTTCCATTCATAACTACTCAGGAGAATTGAATCAAATCTGAACATTGTGGTTTGAAACCAGCTCAAGCAAGACAGTCTGCCAGACTCTTATCTTCAAGTAAACACCAAAAAGCCAAAAGTGGAGCTGTGTCTCAAGTTGTAGAACACTAGCTTTGAGTAAACATGCTCATGGACAGAGCCCACACCCATGTGCATGCACACACACACACACACACACACACACACACACACACACACACGCACAGAACTCAACCCAATCTTAAGTCCATACTTTTTGTAAAATGTTTCATTTCTACAGTTGAAAGATACAGACTGGCTGAATGGTTTTAACAATAAGACCTTATCATACAAGAAAATGACTTCACTATTCTAGATACATACAGTCTGAAAGTGAACTGAAAAAAAATGGTACTCCATGAAGATTGAACAAATAGTCAATTTACAGCTGACAAAATAGAGTTTAATACAAAAACAGAAGCGACAAAGGAAATCACTATAAAATGACAACAAGGTCAATTCATGCAGAAGGCATGCTTTATATATTACATATTACTTAGTATTTTATATGTTATTATATATTTGTATTTGGTATTGTTTTATATGTACTATATAATATACAATATATAATAGTATATATTATCTGATACAAATTTAACAAAAATAATCAGTTCACTACACTAATAGATGAAATGGGCTTAACAGACATTTACAGAACATCCCATTCAATGGCTAATTGGAAGGAATGACACTTTGTTTTCATCGGTGCATAGAAATTTCTCCAGAACAGGCCATTTATTAGGCCATAAAAGTAAGCTTAACAAATTCTAAAGAATTGAAATAATATCTAAACAATTGCCCCTCTGTAAAGCAATATACACAAGACATCAGTTTCCTCAAATTTAATGTTTTAAAAGTACAACTGTATTTACTAGTACTGCTGTAAGTTGGATATATAGGTTAAAATTCCAAGGCTATATATCATTATCAAGTAATACCAGTAAGCATTCCTAGCATAATATTCAAGCAAGTTAATTTAGGCTGCTGTTTTGAAAGAAAAACATATTCTGAAACTTTGACAAAGAGACTTAATGACAAGTGACATTTTGAACAAGGCACACATGATTTGAGAACTGGCTAGTAGTGGGTGAAACTGACATAAAGGCATGAATAGACAGAGAAGTTGATGAATTAAAATCACAAGTTGCTTTACACTGGCATTTTCTACCTCCTTTTCTGTGAAGAGTACTTAACCTTTTCTAGTATTCATTCTTATTTGTAGTGAGGGGGAAATGAAAGGCTGGGTTAAAATTAAGATTTCTGTTTCATTGAGGATTTATAAACAATAGACCAGGAAAAATGATCTGTCACATTGCTTTGGTGCCTATGACTGTAAGTTATAATTGACAGGTACAAAATATCTAAGGAAAATAATATTGCTGAATGTTTTCATTTTCCTGTATAGTCCTCTTGATTTATTTCACAAATTTGACTTCTTCTTTCCAAAAAACAAAATGGTCTAGTAATCTGTTTTAATAAAATAAGCAAATGTGCCATTTTGTCTAAGATATTTAAATAATTTCAGGAAGCTATTGGAAGTTCTGACTCAGGGCTTTTTAACATTGAATCCATTGCTAAATATATTTTGCAAACTCTACCCACATAATTCTTCAGTGCCTTGAAAGAATTATCAACTTGGCAACACTATTAAAACTTTATAAAAGATGGTCTTTAGTGCCCATGTCTCATTATATATACATTGATAATCCTATTGCTAGTCTGTGTGATGGTGGTACTGCACCAGCATGCTGGCTTTGCATAATTCCTTCTTTGTTAAAATATTAATGTCCATAAAATGTTACCAGAAAATGATTCTCTGCTGCCATTACACAAGTCATGTTAAATAGCTTCTGGGAAGAACAGAGAAGATATGAAGTCGGCTATTAAGTGTGAAAGGAGGACCAGTTCAGGAAGAACAAATGAAAGGAAAAACAAGACAACAATCCCCTCCACACCAAAAGAAAAAACAACCATAAAACAAAGACCAAACCAAACTCTTCATTCAGGTAATTCAGATTTAAAGAAAAAGTTAAAGGAAATCACAAATGGTTAATTGCATGCCGTTTTTAATGCTTGTCTTTTAGACTGACTTCACAAAATTGTTCTGCTCAGTTCACAATGCTTAAAAGACATCCTACATGCAGGATATTCAAATGATAGAAAGCAGTTTAATTGACTAAGCAGTGTTTTTGCTTTGTATTTCTTTTTCAATTTTTTTTAGCCTTCAATGTTAGAATATATCAAAGCTTTGTTTGTAGGTACAGTTTCTTATTATGTGGAAAATGGTTCTTGCCTGTTAGCTTTTGTTAAAAAATGCATAGTAAAAGCTAAGCTTTTAGAAATAAATGCATTTACCATTAAAAAAGAATTGAAATAATATCCAGTACATTTTTATCACAATGAAATTAAAATAGAAACTAACATCAACAGAAATTTCAGAAATTATACAAATAAAGCCAGGTGCCAGTGACTCATGCCTGTAATATTAGCTACTCAGGAGGCTGAGATCTGAGGAGACTCTTATCTCCAATTAACCACCAGAAAACCAGAAGTGGTGCTGTGGCTCAAGTGGTAGAGTGTTAGCCTTGAGTGAAGAGCTCAGGGACAGCACTCAGGCCCAGAGTTCAAGCCCCATGACAGACAAAAAAGAAAGAAAGAAAGAAAAAGAAAAGAAGCAAAGAAAGAGAGAAAGAGAGAAAGAAAGAAAGAAAGAGAAAGAAAGAAAGAAAGAAAGAAAGAAAGAAAGAAAGAAAGGAAGGAAGGAAGGAAGGAAGAAAGAAAGAAAGAAAGAAAGAAAGAAAGAAAGAAAGAAAGAAAGAAAGAGAAGAGAAATTATACAAATAGGCCATGGAGCATTGCCTAGTGGTAGAATGACTGCCCAGCATGCATGAAGCCCTTGGTTTGATTCCTTAGTACCACATACACAGAAAAAGCCAGAAATGGTGCTGTAGCTCAAGTAGTAGAACATTAGTCTTGAGAAAGCCCAAGGACAGTGTTCAGGCCCTGCGTTCAAGCCCTAGGACTGGCAAAACAAAAGAAATTATACATATATAGGGAAAGTGAACAGCAAACATTTAAAATAACAATTGGTCACTTAAGAGGTAAGAAAGGAAATGTAAAAGTTCCTTGATGAAAATAAAATTGGAAATACAACAAATCAAACCCTGTGGGGTATAGCCAAAGCAGTTCCAAGATGGAAACTGATAATAAGGGAAACATACATTAAAAAATAGAAATGTTGACTGCTTGAGACTCAGTTGGCACAAGAGATGGACAACTCTCAAAACAAGCACAAACAAGAAAGGATACTGCTGCATATGTTAAAAGCATATTGTAAGGAAAATAAGGAAGCTGGGATTCTCAGTATGAATTTATCTAGATCTAAATCAGCTCATCTGAAACAAGAGATGGGGGCTGGGAGTGTCCTAGTGGTAGAGTGCTTGCCTAACACGTATGGAGTCCTGGGTTCGATTCCTCAGTACCACATACACAGAAAAAGCCAGAAGTAATGCTGTGGCTCAAGTAGTAGAGCATCAGCCTTGAGAAAGCTCAAGGACAGTGCCCAGGCCCTGAGTTCAAACCCCTGGTCTGGCAAAGAAAGAGAAAAAGAGAGGGAGGGAGAGGGAGAGACAGAACAGTGAAAGTTATTTCCACAAAGAAGAGGATTATCATTCTCTACTAATGAACTGAATGATTATTGACTACTCATAGCACGTAATTGTTTAGGGACCTCTGGGGAAGTAAAGTCAGAAATATAGCAACAATTAGATGTAATGAAGAAACAACTAGTATCCTAGCCTGCCTGACTTGAGAAACAGGACAAGAAACAGATGCTTAGAAATCCTCAGAGAAAGTTTAAATGAAGATTCTCTTGTTGGAATTGCTGAACACCTTTTGTTACACTGGGAATGTGACTTAAAGTGAAATGGGATCCAAATTTGGAAAACTGTGAGTCAAACATGTACAAGCAGTGGAGTTCTTCATTTTATTTTAGAAATCCGCATGAATCAAATATATTATTTGAATTTCATGAAAAAATACATAGGCATTACAGTGTCAGATATTAGTAGAGATCATACTAGAAATAGATAATGAAGTCCAGTGACTAAATAAGTAGCAAACCTAGGTGAATTTCATTCAGTGGTCACAGTTCCAAGATTTCACACACTAGACTTGATTCAAAAGAGCAGAATTTGGTTAAAGGATCATTCTCAAAAGAAATGGCATTGAAGGAGCTTCTGGCATTCTTAAAACTAGTGTTCCTGCAAGGAGCAGAACAGCAAGAATTCCCATCAAGAAGCTGTCACCTATAAATCAGTAAACACAAAAGGGGGAGAGAGAGATAGACAGACAAAGACAGAGACAGAGACAAGGACAGAGACAGACAGAGATAGAGAGAGAGACAGAGACAGAGACAGAGAGAGAGACAGAGACAGAGAGAGAAACACGGAAGGAAAAATAAATAATGACAAAGGATGCTAGCCACTTATCCATAATTTCCCTAAATGTAAATGGGCTGAACATCCCAATCAGAAGACACAGAACAGCAGATTGGATTAAGAAACAAGATCCATCAGTATTCTATCTCCAAGAGACTCACCTCAGTGCCAAAGACAGAAACAAACTCCAAGTGAAGGGATGGAAAAGAATTTTCCAGGCAGGAGTTTAGCCTAGTGGTAGAGTGCTTGCCTAGCATGCACCAAGACCCGGGTTCAATTCCTCGGTACCACATACATAGAAAAAAAAGCTGGAAGTGGTGCTGAGGCTCAAGTGGTGGAGCTCTAGCCTTGAGAAAGCCCAAGGACAGTGCTCAGGCCCTGAGCTCAAGCCCAGGACCAGCCAAAAAAAAAAGAATTTTCCACTCCAATGTACTGTGCAAAAAAGCAGGAGTAACAATCTTAATCTCTGATAAAATTAACTTCTCAGTAAAATCAGTGCATAAAGATAAAGATGGCCACTACATATTCATAAAGGGGTCAATTCATAATGAGAATATTACAGTTATAAACATTACTCCCCTTACATGGGAGCACCTATGTCAAGCAAACTCTCTTAGAGTTACAGGACAAGATAGAGTCAAACACAATCATAGTGGGAGATGTCAGTAGGCCACTCTCATCAAAAGACAGATCAGCTCAGCAAAACATAAGCAAAGACACCTGAGTTAAATGACACCATAGCCCATCTGGGCTTAACAGATATACACAGAATCTTCCATCCAACAGCAAAACATTGCACATTTGTGTTAGCAGTCCACTGAACATACTTCAAAATAGATTGTATAATAGTTCACACAGAAAACTTAAGCAGATACAAGAGGACTGATATAATCCTCTGCATTCTATCTGATCACAGTGGAATCAGACTAGTTCTAAACAACATAGTAAGGGTAAAAAATATTCAAACACTTGGAAACTGAATAGCACACTTCTGAATAATTCCTGGGTTACAGAGCAAATCAAAGAATAAATTCAAAATTTTCTTGAATGTAATATCAAGATACATCACAAAGGAACTTATGGGACACAGCAAAAGCAGTCTTAAGCGGCAAATTTATCGCCCTAGGAATCCATTAAAAAGACAGAAACTCATGTAAACAACCTAAAGAAGTAATTGAAGCACTTAGAGGAGCAAGAAAAAATTAACTCTAAAACAACTAGAAGGACAGAAATAAAAATAAAATTGGAAATATCAGAGATTGAAATAAGACCTACTATACATAAAATTAAATTAAAAAGTTGGTTCTTTGAAAGAGTCATATACATACAATGGAATATATATAATGCAATACATACATACAATGGACTATATATACATATATATACATACAATGGAATTCTATATAGCCAACAGTCAAGATGAAATAATGGCTGGGAAGTGGATGAAACTGGAGTGAATCATGTTGTGTGAGATAAGTCAAGACCAAAAGACCAAAAGGTGCACAACCTCCTTGATATGTAGATATTAGATCCAAACAGTACAAGAACAGTGACTCAATATTTGCATACACAAGGTTATGGACATGGTCTTGGAGATTATAAACATAACTACATAGACATAAAAATCTGTGAGGGGCTATAAACTATAGACATAATATTTTATTATATAGATTAATATGTATCTATGACATACAAACCCTCAGCTTAAGTTTAATTATGTTTTAAAATCTATGTGCCAGTGATTGTATATAGAGATTCTCTTTTTGAAAACTTGTTTGTTAAACATGGCATTTAAAATATGATGTAAAAATCAGTGTTAATAAAATCTTAAAAAAAAAACAAGCTAGTGTTTCTGGACCGGGAGTGTTGCCTAGTGGTAGAGTGCTTGCCTAGCATGCACGAAGCCCAGATTTGATCCCTTGGTATCACATCCATAAAAAAGCCAGAAGTGGTGCTGTGGCTCAAGTGGTAGAGCTCTAGTCTTAAGGAAAGCCCAAGGCCTCTGCTCAGGCCTTGAGTTCAAGTCCTAGGACTGGCCAAATAAAAAAGCACCTAGCAGTCCTAGTGCTAAGTTTAGTCGTCATACAAATTAATCCATTGGTGGTAAACTCAGGAAAAATGAGGGACAGTGATTTGGAATAGTTCGTGTCTGGGAAAACAGAGCTTCCACTGATGTTACAATGAGGAACACAAAGCAAAGATTATGGTCTATTTTCAGTAATCAAAACAATCCCCTGAATCAGAGATGCTGTCATTATCATAATTTTCAAAAGGAAAGTATACCTATACAAGAAATCAAAAGATGGTGGAGCAGTGGTTCAAAGTGGTAGAGTACTTGCCTTGAGCAAAAGACTTCAGGGACATCTAGGCTCTGAGTTCAAGCTCCAAGACTGACAAAAAAAAAAGAAATCATGTCTTTTAAGGAGAGAGGTGTTTTCACAATATAGGCAATGCCAAGCTACTGTATATCTCACATTCTGTAATTAAATACAAGTCTAGAAGACAGTAGAATAATCTAGCAGATCCTCAACTAATGTACAATGGCATCCAAATATCACACTGGATCTTAGAGAAAGTAGAGATTGGGTTCATGTTGCAGATGGACTCCCATCTAGAATAGGCCTTGCAGAAAAAAGTCACTTCTGCAAGCAATGGTTGGAGCCATTTGCCACATGGTTACTCATTTAGAAATGTCAGGTACTCAAACTTCAGTTACCACACTTCATCTTCAGAGGATTCTGATAATGACCTTGTTGAGTCATCCTCATTGGCTTGCCAATCAGTTTTTTTTTAGCCAGTTGTGGGGCTTGAACTCAAAGCCTGGGCACTGTCCCTGAGCTTTTTTTGCTCAAGGCTAGCACTCTACCACTTGAGCCACAGTGCCACTTTCAGCTTTTTCTCTTTAGGTGGTACTGAGGAATTGAACCCAGGGCTTCATGCATGCTAGGCAAGCACTCTACCACTAAGCTACATTCTCAGCCCACTCCAATCAATTTTAAAGCAGATCCTGACTAGGTTGGAAAACTGAGTTCTCAGCTGCATCTGCACCAGAGATTCAGAGAAATGGTCAGTAGTCAACAGACACACAGTTACAACTTTAGGCACAGGTCAAGACAACAGACAGCAGATTCCTCACTACAATGCCAAGTGAAAATGAAGCTACTCAGTAGCAGGCCTGAAACATTATCAGTGGGGATGGAAAACAGTTTCAATATTCAGCTTTGTTGAAACTAAGCACTACCTATTTGCTTTGCTCACATCTTTTTACTATGAGGCGAGGAAGACGATGATCGGATACATGATTTAAAACAGAGAAAACTAACAATCTTTTCCCCAGAGCTATGAGCACAATGGCATTAATAGTGTACTATATAAAATTGTAGCATTGGTATCAGTGACTAGAAACAATTCACGCAAGTATGTGTAGGAATGAATTTCAGCTTCACTGTAATGACTGATGACTCCAAAGACCTACATTTGTCTAATCTGTGGGCAGCCTAGTTTAGGATCCAAGATATGAAACAATGAATGATACTTTGAGATCTAGTCAAATACTGCCTTTTAAGAGAACTGGGTATTCAAGCATTCTTTGGTTATTTTTGATTTATTTTGAGCTGGTCTTGGGACTTGATCTCAAGAGCCTAGGTGAGTTTTTTTTTCTGGTCCTTGGGATTGAATTCTGGGCCTGGGGACCATTACTGAGCCTCTTTATGCTCAAGGCTAGCACTCTACCACTTTAGCCACAGTGCCACTTCCAGCCTTTTCTAAGTAATTTATTGGAGATAAAAGTTTGATGGATTTTCCTCAATGGGCTGGCTTTGAACCATGATCCTCAGATCTCAGCCTCCTGAATATCTAGGATTACAGGCTCGAGACAGCAACACCTGGCCTATTAAGTTATTTTTAATGAGCTTAACCAGGATGAAAAATTTTATATCATAGTTCAAATTATTTTTTTTGCCAGTTCTGGGGCTTGAACACAGGGCCTGGGCACTGTCCTTGAACACTTTTTGCTCAAGCCTAGAACTCTGCCACTTGGGCCACAGCACCACTTCCAGCTTGCTCTATGTGTGTGGTACCAAGGAATCAAATCTGGGTCTTCATGCGTGCTAGATAAGCACTCTACCACTAGGCTATGCTCCGGCCCTCAAACTATTTTTGAGAGGTTTTAAAAATTGCTAAGAGAGAATTTTTATATAAAATTTAAAATGCAAATGTTAACTCATTTAAAAGTACAGAGTAGTGAATATTGTTAAAACCAAATAACTTTCAAAATGCTTTTATGTTGGTAGTTTTGTCAGGCTAGGTATTTTTGTACTGGCACAGTTTTATAAATTAAAATCATTTTTCTTTTAATATTCTAGCAGACATTACTTGGACTTCAAGGCTTATTACTATATTTAAATATTGATGTCTAAGTCTTGGAAGAATGCTTGTCTGTATGCTCACTAACTATATTCAAGTTACGTGAAATGATAATTTAACATTCAGTATATCATGCATATATATACATATATATGTGTATATGTATATAGATAGGAGAGAGAGAGAGAGAGAGAGAGAGAGAGAGAGAGAGAGAGAGAGAGAGAGAGAGAGAGAGAGATACAGTTTTAAGGTTAAATGATTTGGATAAAATGACAAGTTTCATTCTTTCTTTCCACATTTTTTTGCCAGGCTTGAGCTCAGGGCCTGAGCACTGTCCCTGGACTTTCTCAAGGCTAGAGCTCTACCACTTGAGCCTCAGCATTACTATGTATTACTGTGTATGTGGTACCAAGGAACTGAACCCAGGTCTTCCTGCATGCTAGGCAAGCACTCTACCAGTAGGACAAACTCCCGGCTTTTATTCCACATTTTTATTAACATCATAAGTTGTACAAGGGTTTCATTTTGATATGTCCATAGACACATACAATGTTCTTTGATCAGATTGATTCCCTCTGTCCCTCTCCATGTTCTCCTTTCTCCCTCCTGAACCAATCACCAAAAGCTTCATTGTTCCATTTCCACAAATGTAAAGAATGTTTTTAGAGTATAGCCATCCCTCCTTCATACTCTCCATTTGCTCTCCCCACATAGCAACCACAACCCAAAGAAGACCTGTTTCACTTCCTGTCAAGAATTTGTAAGTATGCTAATTGTCCACAGGTCAAGTAGTTCACATATGCAAATAGTGTACTTTAATCTGGTTGACCTTCTTGCTAAGTCTCACTTTCTCTATCCCTCACTAACCCCAATTATTCAACAATTTTCAGTGACTTTGCCATCTCTATTCACAAATGCAATGTATTTTGGTATTGCTCACCTTCTAACCATCTCCTTTCCTGTCCACTTCCTCTAATCCCCTCAGATGGTCCCATGGTTACAAAAATGTTTCTCTTTCTCTGTCTCTCCTCTTCTCTATGTCAGTCTTTCTGTCTCTTATCTCTCTTACATACACATAGAAACACATATACATATATTTGTTTATGAATTTGTTCCTCTTTTAAGGTCTAGCATTCACATATAAGGAAAACATGTAACCTTTTGTTATTTTTTTGTAGGTCATGGGGCTTGCACTTGGCCTGGGCACTGTCCCTGAGCTCTTCAGCTCAAGGAAACCACCCTCCTTCTGGGAGTGGGCATTGACCCTGAGCTCTTCAGCTTGAGGCTACCACCCTACCCTTGAGCTAAGCCCCCTTTCCTATTTTCTACAGGTTAATTGGAGATAAGAGTCTCAGGTCCTTTTGTGCTTGGGCTGGCTTTGAACCTTGATCCTCTGATCTCAGTCTCCTGAGTAGCTAGGAATACAGGTGAGAGCCAGGCCCCAGGAGCTTTATTATTCTGCAACTTTGTTATTCTGAATCCAGCTTGCTTTTGTACACTATTGCCTATGGCAGTGTTTAATGATGAGGTCATTTATGAGATAAAGTGAACCAAGATTTAATTTTAAAGAGACAATTTGCTGCCAGCCTGATGGTTCATGCTTGTAATCCTAGTTACTCAGGAGCTACTCTTAGCTACTAGCAATGAGGATCACTGTTCGAAGGCAGCCCAGGCAGGAAAGTCTCGGAGACTCTTATCGTCAATAAACTCTTTAGAAAAAGCTGGAAGTACTTCTGTAGCTCAAGTGGTAGAGCACTAGCCTTGAGCGTAAAGAGACTCAAGGATAGCCCCCCAGGCCCTGAGTTCAAGCCCCAGGACTGGCAACAAAATAAAAGACAATTTGCTGAAATGTCTCTGACAATAGATTAGGCTTGTTATACAGCAAACAATATATAATATTTAACAAATATTTCTTTACTTAGAAATAGTGCATGGAAATATGAGGACATACAGGTTCTTAACCTGATTTCAGTCTCTTGTAACTTTTTGAAAGTGTGAATATTTGAATTAAGATAAATAATATATGTGATTTCTCAAATTTAGTTTGAAAACCTTTTTTAAAAAAAAGTCTACAAAGAATCAACTGGGTGGATAATTTGTTAAATTCATTTGGAGGTCTAGAAACTCCAAATAAAACAAAAAGAATCTTATTAAGAACTTAGGGAAAGGGGCTGGGAATGTGGCCTAGAGGTAGCGTGCTTGCATAGTAGCATGTATGAAGCCCTGGGTTTGATTCCTAAGTACTACATAAACAGAAAAAAATCAAACAAACAGAAAAATCCAGAAGTAGAATGTTAGCCGTGAGCAAACAAGATCAGAGACAGTGATCAGAGACATGCCCTGAGTTCAAGCCCCAGAATTGAGAAAGAGAGAGAAAGAGAGAAAGAGGAGAAAGAGCTATGGGGGAAGCACTGAGGAACAAAGTGTGAACCAATGCAACAGCAATATTCACAAGACAATATGTTGGAAATGAACTTTACAACTTGGAGAGGGGTGGATGGGGGATAGGGAAAGTGGAGGAAAATGAAGGAGGAGGTAACATTGTTTGACAAGAAATGTACTCATTACCTTACATATGTAACTGGAACCCCTCTGTATATCATCTTAACAATAAAATTAAATTTAAGCAAAGAACTTAGAACCTACATAAGCATAAAGGATGTGTTGAAGATCTAGTATTACTAATAAATATAAAAACAAAAGTACTTGTATTCAGGATGATACACCTCAAGATCTTGAAAAAGCAAGAATAAAACAAACTCAAAATTAGAAGCAAAAACAATATAAACAAATGAATGAGTCAAAAAATGAAATAAAGTTGATTCTTCAAACCAATAAATTGGACAAACCTTTCTTGTTTAGTCTTGTTTAACTAAACAAGAAAAAAAGAGAAAAGACATAAGTAAATAAATTAAATTAAAACGGACAAAAGGATGCTACAGAAATTCAAGGGATCATGTTTGCAAAATTATATGCTCAAACGTAATTGAAAGAGAATATTTTGAAAAATTATATAATCATAAATTGTGAAATCTAGAAGAAATGAGAAAATTTGTGGACACTTATTGTCTACAAACCTAAATCAACAGGATATTAGAACCTGAGTAGTCCACTATATTACTTGCTAACAATAATTAAATTAAATTAAAAATAAAAAATTTCCCAGAAAATCCCAGAACCAGATGGCTTCAATGTTAAATTTTACCAGACTTTTAAAGGACAATTAATATTAGTGTTTCTCAAGCTATTCTACAGAAATGAAAGGGAGGGAAACCTCTAAACCTACCCTATGAGACTACCCTTACCTTAATACCCAAACCTGGGTATGCTTCTCTCAAAAGGAAATCTATAGACTAATATCACTGATGAACCTAAATGGAAAAGATTCTTCTATAACATACCGGAAATCAAATCCAGTATATATCATTCCAGGGATGTAAGAATGTTTTATTATTTAAAAATAATCATCATGCATAATATAACCAGAATAAATAGTAGTGTTCATTTCTCCACAAGGCCTAAAATAATCATCTATAAAAAATTTCACCCTGTTTAGAACCTGATGATTTTCATTTCCTATACTCTAGACCCCTAGAGAAATTAAAAGGATGTTATCTCCAGAGCATCACTGCTAAAGTGAGTTAGTTTTATTCTATTTGAACAAAATGGGCTTTATTGACAAAGTTCACAATAATTTCACTGTTGAACTAAAATAGAGACTTATTAAGTACTACTCTGATATATCAAGCACAGCGGCAGATTTTCAAACTCATGATATTGACATACTTTTCAGAAATGTGTTTCCAATCCATTCTCTAACATGGGATATAACAGTAGGAGGAAAATCTAAATAAAATGAGGAAATAATTGAATTTGATAGCTTAGCATGAAGTCCTGTAGAAATAACACTTGGGTAAAGATTTTTCATAATCCCCTGTGTAATTTAGCAGTCAGCTATTAAGTAATTATAGGATATACTTACTAATAATGAAGTATACAATTATTTCTACTTAAGAGAACAATTAAGCATTAAAAATAGTATGTAGGGCGAATAAAGGTTGTTGTAGAAATATTTATCATCTATATTTGTATTTGGTTATTTGAAATTGGATAGGGAAGGGGGGAAAACAGATGAGGGGTGGGGGTGGGGGGGGGGAGGGAAATGGGGACCAAGACATGTGGAAGGGTATCAATGTATGGGAATTAATGCACCATCTATCTGGCAAATATCATGTAACCCTTCTATTAATTACAATAAAAATATATGAAAAAAAGAACAATACAAAAATGTTGAGAATAAGAAAAAAAGAGCAATACATTGATGATCAGGTTGGAATTTTTGTTCTCAAGGGAAAATGGGAGTGTTGAAGTCTTACAACTTAGAATGTGTGATGTTAAAGGTATTTTTATTCATTAGTGAATATAACCTAGGAATTCAGCATATGTATGGCAGAGTAGGATTAGAATTACAGATCACTTAGCAAATGTGTGCATGAAGTAATAAACAGCTGAATGAGAAGTAAGATGCTGAAGAAGGCCTTTAGAAATGAGAGGGGGGGTGGACAAGAGAACACATTTTCAAAAATAACTTCAGTTTAAAACCATAATGATGATCAGATTACATGCTGAAGTTTAATAACCAAGTAAAACATTTAAAAAACATATGCAGTATTGAGAAATGATCAGACATTTGTTAAAGCAAGAAGGAAGATTTTTATTCAAGACTACAATAGCAGAAGAAGGAAACAGTTCTCCACTTTAAATCCAAGATCAGTCTTTTTTATTATTATTATTGTGTTTACAGGATACCATATGTTGGCAATTTACATAGAAAAATAAAGTCATTTCTTATATTCTGAAAAAAAGAGATATACTTATCATCTAGATAGAAGACATGAACTTTGGCAGTATCAAAGAGAAACTACTGGCTGGGAGTTTGGCCTAGTGGTAAAGTGCTTGCCTAGCATACACAAAGACCCCAGTTCATTCCTAGGTACCACATAAAAAAGCCGGAAGTGGTGCTGAGGCTCAAGTGGTAGAGCTCTAGCCTTGAGAAAGTCCAAGGACTGGGTGCAGACCCTGAGCTCAAACCCAGGACTGGCAAAAAAACAAAAACAAAACAAAGAGAAATTACTAAAAACTGAAGTAATTAATTTTACTAAAGTAAATTTTTTCCCATACCACTATGAAATCAATGTTAGCTGTGTGTCTAGTAGTTGTGATATCACTTGATTGTAATTCAAACATTATTTACATTGACAGATGTGAAAAGCAACCACTTATGTGGATTTGTATTCAAGATTTAGTACAAGTTTTATATTTGCTCTCCAAGTATCTCATAATTTAACTCAAAAATAGATTATGGATATGGTAGAATATGTGAATCTTATAATGGAAAAATGACTTGATAGAACTATTTTTACTGGCCATGGATTAATGCATAAGGATAATATGACTTATATAATTAATAGGTATTCATAAGAAATATACTGAGCCACGTGAGAAAAAATAATTACACCAAAGCTTTAGACCTGCAAGCCCCATGTTGTTTATATACTAGACATTAGTTTAAAATAAAATAAAAATAAGAGCTGAAGAATAATTCTCAAATTATGAAGTACTTAGAAAAACAAGCTATTAAAGCCAATCAACTGATCATAGAAAGATATTATATGATGAAGGATAATTTTTTGTGTATTACTAATCAGGAATCTGATCTAATGCCAGTGACAGTCACTAAAGTTAATATTACTTTAAAATTTTAAACTCATCATAATATTAATCATGACTTCCTTATATATTTGTCTTTGGATTTATTGGATATACACAACATTGGGAATGAGTTGAAGAACAACCATCCCTATAATGCAAATTCTGTGGAAAATGTGACACTTCCAAGTTATACCCAAAAGAGCAATGAGAGTGGGAAAACCACAATTCTGTAAACTTCTTAAAGAATATTGATGGATGTGGCTAATTTTATGTGCTAAATAAGCTCTTGGGTACTGAAAAAAATATGAAGAACAAAATGTCAGAATAAACCTGATAAAGAATTATGGAAAACAAACACTATTAACATCACTGGATATTTCTGTGTTGTTTTACACCTTTAACCTCAGAAAGTTTCTACTGCTTTGCCTGTAATTAATCCTACCAAGGGCCCCTGATTCCTAAAGAGGACCTACTCCTTACCTCCTGCCAGGTCCAGCTGCCTGAGTTAACAGCAGATGAAGCTGGAGAAGAGTTCAGAGGCGATATTTGCAGATCTCTGTAGGGAGTCAAAGCAGTAGAAAATCAAAACAGTTGCCTATCCAATTGAATAAAATGTTCTTCAGGATGGCCTCCCTGCTGCTGCTCTTGGCAGATAGGCAGGAAGATACCAAGCAGGGGACAATACTGAAGGGCAAACTGGAATTGATTACCATTTGGCTTCACTTAATTGGGACTTACTACAGCTAGGTCAGGACTCTCATTCTTTCTGCCATCACAGATTTGTGTCTTGGATACAAACAGGCATTCTTTTCTGGAGAGAGAAGATAATAATAATAGTAATCTTTATGAGATATCTCTTTTATGTTCCAGACCTCTACACTTTATTTCCCACTTAATCTTTCCATTCATTTTACCTTATAAGGTAGGTCTGTCAAACAAAATGTTCAGAGTGCCATTGATTTGGTCCTAGTATCCTGACAGGACCCAACAAAAAACTATACCCATATAAAATTTCACCAGAGACTGCACATTGGCTTTAGGAGGAGACTTTGTAGCCAATTAATTAGGCTGCAACTAATTAATGGATTGACTAGGCTGTCGCCAACTAAGTTGCTTTCTATACCTTACTTGTGTTTCCTCATAAATGCATTCTGATCATATTGTTAGGGCAGTCTCAAAATTCTGCTCTGCTACTCCAGAAGGCTGAACTCTGCGGGTAGCGATTCCAAGCCAGCTCCAGCAGACAATTCCAAGAGATTCTCATCTCCAATAGATCAGGGGAAAAAAGTTGGAAATGGAGTGTCAGCCTTGAGTGAAAAAGCTATGGGAGAGCACTTAGGCCCTGAGTTCAGTTGCCAGGAAACACACATGCACACACTGCTCTGATTCTTGAAACTACCTAATTCATGAAGTTTTTGTTTTCTCTAAAGTCAATTGTAAGTTAATTGGCTTCAGAAAATTGTAACATTTCAGATACCTCTATCTAAGCAAGCGGTTCTGGTTTTTGTTGTTGTTGTTTTTGTTTTTGTCTTGGTCAGTCGTGAGGCTTGAACTCTGGGCCTGAGAGTTAGTTGTCCCTGAGCTCTTCAGCTCAAGGCTACTACCCTATAGGGGAAAAAAAAGCTCCCTGGCCTTTTCTGTATATATAGTGTATAGTACTGAGGGATTGATCCCAGGGCTTCGTGCATGCTAGGCGAGTACTCTATACTCCTGGCCCAATCAGTTCTTCATTGGGTTCAATGTCAGAGTCAGTGAGGGAGAGGAACTTTAATCAGTTGCTCAGATTACTTCTGATGTCAGTTTAATCATAAGTGTGGAAGGTGTGGGTTGTGAATCCCAGACACTAGGAATGTTTTTAAGCTCCTTAGATCATTCTAAAGAGCAAGGTTAGAATAACATTTCTAAAATGTCTCCACTGCATAGATTTTCCCCATCATAAAAATCACCTGGCCAGAAGTGATGGCTCACACCAATAATTTCTACATTCTCAGGAGGCTGAGATCAGAGAATTGTTGTGGGAATGTAGCCTGGGCAGGAAAGCCTGTGTGAGTCATATCTCCAATTAACCTCTACTCTCGTCCCTCAAAAATGCCAAAAGTAGAGCTTTGGCTCAACTAGTAGGAAGCCATCTAGGACCAGAGCTTAAGGCCCAGAACCGACACAAAAAAATCACAAGATGAAAAAAAAAAGTCACAAGATGGTTGTTAGGAATAGAGATTCTTATTACTTTTATCCAGTTATTTTAATTTAGATAATATAGGCAGAGACCATTAATTCTTACTTTTAAGAGGCACTACCAAGAAATCATTACAATCAAAGAAGTTTAGGAGGGTCCCGGTGTTTGGTCCAGTGGTAGAGTGCTTGCCTAACATGCACAAAAGCCCAGGTTCAATTCCTTTGTACCACATACATAGAAAAAGCCAGAAGTGGTGCTGTGAGTCAAGTGGCAGAACACTAGCCTTGAGAAAGTCCAAGGACAGTGCTCAGGCCTTGAGTTCAAGCCCCAGGACTGGAAAAAAAAAGTTTAGGAAAAACCACCAGATACAATTTCACTTTCACCTAGCACAGGTCTTGTGTACAACCCAGAGTTAGACAACCTAGACAGCCATCTGTTACATCATTAAACAAAGTAGAACATTATAATCTCTGACTTTGTAGATGCTGTGGACATTTTGTATGCGTTCTTCCTCTTCAAGAATCAAAGCTTCTAGGGCCGGGAGTTTGGCCTAGTGGTTAAAGTGTTTGCCTAGCATGCATGAAAACCCGGGTTCGATTCCTCGGTACCACATACATAGAAAAAAAGCCAGAAGTGGTGCTGAGGCTCAAGTGGTAGAGCTCTAGCCTTGAGAAAATCCAGGGACAGTGCTCAGGCCCTGAGCTCAAGCCCACGACTGGCAAAAAAAAAAAAAAAAGAAAAAGAATCAAAGCTTCTAAAGAATAGGTGCCACCTCTCTATTTTTAAAACTTTCATTATGCTTAGTCTTTTTACATAGTTGCAATCAAAAAGTGATCATTAAAATTATTATTTAGAGCCAACCGCCTGTAATCCTACCTACTAAAGAGGGTGAGACATGAGAATTGAAGTTTGAAGCAAGCCCAGAAAGGAAAATGTGTGAGTCTTTTTTTGGGGGGGGAAAGGGGAGTCCGTGGGCTTGAACTCAGGGCCTAGGCACTGTCCCTGAGCTTCTTTTGCTCAAGACTAGCACTCTACCACTTGATCTACAGTGCCACTTCCAGCTTTTTTGCTTATGTGGTGCTGTGGAACTGAACCCAAAGTTTCAAGCTTCCTAGGTAAGCACTGTACTACTAAGCCACATTCCCAGCCCGTTTGTGAGACTCTTAAAGCAGCTAAAAGCAGAAGTGGAGCTGTGGTTCAAGTAGTAGAGCTCCAGCCTTGAGCAAAGAAGCCAAAGGACAGTGTCCATACCTTGAGTTCAAGCCTCAATACCAGCACACACAAAAAACATCTGATTCTATCCCCCTGTTGCACTTATTGCTAATAAATAAAAATTATTTCTTGAATAACAAGTGCCATAGGGGATAGAACAAGATGATTTGAATTAACTTCAATATATTGCATACAAATAGAATGAATAAGCTTATAAACACATCTTCAATATTCATAGTATACTAAACAAACTACCAAGAGGCTCTTCTTTAATGGTGCCATTGAACGTCAGGATTAAAGTACAGCTGTCAGTAAACTCCCTTTTGCAGAACAGAGTAGCTAAATTCCTTCCAAGATACTTAGCAAAAGTGTGGATTGTTTTGATTACTGTGTACAGAGTAGCAGTTCTCAAAATGTCCTGTTTTATATATATATATGTATATATATATATATATATTTCATAAAAGGGTCGTAACATCTTCAGTTCTCCCTAGTCCATTAAATTCATGAATGTGACACATAGAAGTTTGTCTCCCTCTGGTGCTCTGTTTTAGAGTACACAAGACAAGGAAGGGTTCTTGTTTCACTTCATCTTCCTCCATTTCTCTACAAAATAACAGAGATATCAAAGAGTTAAAGACAAACATGCTTTTCACTTCATTCTAAAAGAGCTTTAGGGTAGGACAGCTATTGTAAATACGCAGAGTTCCCAATGAATGATGAGAAGCCTGGCTCAAACGGAAATATGTAAACATTGAAAGTATGCCAATGAAAAGAAAGATCTGAGTGGCTGGGAGCATGGCCTAGTGGTAGAGTGTTGTCAAGCATGCGTGAAGCCCTGAGTTCGATTCCTCGGTACCACATGCACAGAAAAAGCCAGAGGTGGTGCTGTGGTTCAAGGGAAGAGTGGTGCTAGCCTTGAGAAAGCTCAAAAACAGTGCCCAGGTTCTGAGTTCAACTCCTGGGACTGGCAAAATAAATAACTAAATAAAGATCTGAGACAGCACCTCTTGGAGGTAGTCATGACCGTGAGCTTATTCTCTCAAGACAGAGAATCTCGGGATGAATGTGGCAGCAACCATAGTAATCTCGATGTACTGGGACTTGGCTGACAGCACTGTTTTGTTTTTTGTTTTCCGGAGGAGGAGGTGTTCTACAATTTGTTGAAAGGGACAACTGCTAGAATTGGGCTCAAAAATACATAGTAACAAGCAAAAGCTGTATCACAGTAGTTTCCCTCCAATACCAAACTTGATCTCAGCCTTCTTGAAATGGTACCCCCTTACTTACTCCTAACCATGAAATCAAAGCACCTTCTTTCCCCAAAAAGTTATGTCAGTGAGAGGAGAAATAGGAATGTGACAAGGGCACCAATGGCTCTATCTGTAATCCTAGCTACTCAGGAGGCTGAGATCTGAGAAGCATGGTTCAAATCCAGCCTGGGCAGAAAAGTTTATGAGACGCTTATCCCTAGTTAACCACAAAAAGCTGAAAGCTGGAAGTGTAGCTATGGCTCAAGTGGTAGCATGTGAGCCTTGAACACAAACTTAAGAACAGCACACAGCCCAAGAATTCAATCCCCAAGACAGAAGGAAGGAAAGAAAGAAGGAAAGAAGGAAGGAAGGAAGGAAGGAAGGAAGGAGAAAAAAAGAAATAGGGTTGTACGAATATTTCCATCAAAGACCCTAAATGAAAAAGAGCTTAGTAATTTGATTATATAAATAAGTAGACATAAATAAAATTCTTTACTTCAGGGTTGTATTGGTATAGTTTGAGTCAAAACCTAAGTCTTTTAGCTCTGTATTTGTTGATATGCCACTTGCTTTACTATCTCTACTAGGAAGAGGAAGGATGGGATAATACAGATATAATATTCAAATGCAACCTGGTAACTTGAGAGGATGGCTGGGGTTAAGAGAGATAGGGGAGAATGATAAGTTGGTGACATAGACCAAGATGCATTATACTCATGTTGAATTGAAATCCCTTGGTACAACTCTTTGAAGATATTAAAGCTGAATGTTGATGGCTAATGTCTGCAGTCCTGAGCCTGAGATCTGAGGCTTACAGTTCAGCCAGCTTAGGCCGAAAAGTCTCTGAAACTATTATCTACAAATAACCATCAAACAGACAAAAGTGGAAGTTGGCTCAAGTGGTAGAGCACCAGCCTTGAACAAACAGGCCAAGCAAGAGTTCAAGGTCCTATGTTCATGCACACAAAAGAATGACAATAGAATAAAATTTTAAATGGAACTTTTTTTCAAGACAGTGCACTCTGACTTAAAATAATTAAGCTTCTTTTCAAACAATCACCCAGCTATTGCTGATACTGTGAAAGTGTTCTTATGGTACTTTCCTAGCCACACACACTCTTGCATAAATTTCTAGTAGTTCCTTTGGGCTGTATTTGCAGAGGGCCAAACCTAGTTCAAAGTGTGATATTCATAGCAGGGTACAGGAAGCTCACATCTATTATCCTAGCTACTCAGGAGGCTGAAATCTGAGGACTGAGGTTCAAAGCTAGCCCAGACAGGAAAATACATGAGACTATTATCTCTTAAGCACAAAAAAGCTAGAAGTGGATCTGTGGCTTACGTGGTAGAGTTCTACCTAGACTTAAGCAGAACAGCTCTGTGACAGCACCCAGGCCCAAAGTTCAAGCACCAGGACTAAGACCCCCCTCCCCCAAAAAAGTTATATTCAAGCCGGGTGAGGTGGCTCCCACCTGTAATCCTAGCTACTCAGGAGTCTGAGAACTGAGGATTGAGGTTCAAAGCCAGTATGGGCACTAAAAAGTCTGTGAGACTCTTATCTCCAATTAATCACCAGAAAATCAGAAGTGGCACTGTGGCTCAGGGGTTAGAGCGGTAGCCTTGAGCTGAAGAGCTCAGGGACAACACCCAGGCCCAGAGTTCCAGTCCTACAAGCAACAACACAAAAAGTCATAAAGGCTCTGGAACTCTATTTATTATTGCTTTCTCAACTATGTCTTCAATTTCTCTTCAGTGTTGAGCACTGACTCATCTTAGAGTATACAATCTAATGTGCTCCATAGAGGACCATATTATCTCACAACTCTAAATTTTCTGATGTATGGCTCATCACAATATTTCTTGAATAAAAGGAGAATGACCATTAGTGAGATCCTGACTAGGGGTTTTGTTTTGTGCCACTGTAACAAAACCACACATGATAATTTATAAAGAAAAGAAATTTTTACTCACAGTTCTGGAGACTAAGAAGACCAAGGTCAAGGTACAAGTGAGTTAGGACCATATCTGCTGCAAATATGGTCCCATGAATGCTGCATTCTCTAGAGAGGATGAATGCTAGGCTTTCCACATGAAAGGGGAGTAAAGGATAATAATTCCATTCCTCAAAACCCATTTCTTTTCTTTATTTTTTAAATTTTTATTATCAGGATTAGGTATACAGGGGTTACAGTTATATTCATAAAGTAGTGAGTACATTAATTCTTGAAAATTGTTACCCCTTTCCATGATTTTCTCCCACATTTCTTCTCCCCACATGTCCCTCCCAAGTTTTTAAGTTCATATCCAACATCTCGTCTTGTGAATATCGCTGTTACATTGTTTCATACTTTGTCCTTTTTCTCCTCATGTTGTTTTTCTCCTAAAAGCTATGTACATATGGCCAAAAGAATAAGAGAAGGGAAATGAACTGCAGGATAGGGAAACAAGATTTATCCTTGTGGTTATTGTTTTTAATGTACTATGTGAGCCTATTTCTTTATTCTTTTTTTTTCCCCATATGATTTATCCTCTGTTGCTGCTGTATCTGACTTTGGTACCTGTTATATTGTATATACATCTATTTGTTTATTTGAATTAGGAAAGGGAAGGGGGAAGCCCTTTTCTTATAATAGAATTAATACCCTTATTAAAGTGGAGCCATCAAGAACTAAACACCTCCCACAAGACCTGACCTCCAAACACTATTGCATTGGGATTGTTTCCAACATATAAATTTGGAAGAGGGACACATTCAAATGATTCTCCAAGTAGTTATGTTTTCAATCATAGCCACATTTAACCCTAGAATTTTATCCAGATTTATGCATTGATTACGATAATAATAATTGTATACTGAACATTGATTATTGACCTGACATTCTTCTAAGTGCTATTTTTTGGTGATAGTCCTGGGATTTGAACTCAGGGACTGGACACTGTCCAAAAGCATTCTCACACACGGCTAGTGCCCTATCACTTGAGCCACAGCTCTATTTCTTGCTTTTGGGTGGTTAATTGGAGAGGAGTCTCATTTTCCTTCCCAGGTTGGATTCTAATCACGATCCTCTGGTATCAGCCTCCTGAGTAGCTAGGATTATAAGCCTAAGTACTATTTAAAGACTCTCTTTAAATCTTAATAAAAAATCCACTAAACACAATTGTATTGTGATTCTTATTTACATGTCAAAAACTGAGCTAAAATGTTGCCCGAGGTTATGTAAGCAGTAAATGTTGATGCCCAGTAGCTAACTCAAGTCAGCTGAACCCCAAGGCTCATCCTCTGTGGCACAGAACCTAAATCATGGCAAATTTTTTTTAAAAAGATACACAGATTAAACAGTACACTTTACAAAAAATTAAAGGGCCAAAAAGAGATGCTCAGGGAACCTAGAAAATAATTGGATGTGAACAAAAAGTGATACAAAATACGCCAAAACATCCAGGCGTATTGGCTCATGCCTGTAATCCTAGACAGTCAGGAGGCTGAGATCTGAAGATCAAGGTTCAAAGCCAGCCAGGGACACAAAGGGACCTGAGACCCTTATCTCCAATTAACCTCCAGAAAACAGGAAGTGGGTATTGGCTCAAGGGTAGGGTGGTAGCCTTGAGCCAAAGAGCTCAGAGACAGTGCCCAGGCCAAGTTCAAGCCCCATGACCCACCAAAAAAATGCCAAAACCTATTAGAAAAAGCAAGGGGTGATGGGAATATTTAAGTCAGGAAATGCCTACCTTTTGTTTTCAAAAAGAAAGATCCTAAATCAATAACCTAATTTTACATCTTAATTAACTAGATATGAAGGAAAAGTAGAAATAAAGATTAGGATAGAGATAAACAAAATCAAAAGAGGAAAATTCAACAATGAATATCAATAAGAAAGCTAGTTCTTTGAAAAGATTAACAGAGTACATAAGTTTAGACTAAAAAAAGAGAAAGAAGACTAAATTTGTCATATCATAAATTACATTGTGGACATTATTTCCAATTTTAAAGAAATAAGTATAAAAGAAGTGGTGCTGTGGCTCAAGTGGTAGAGTGCTAGCCTTGTGCTGAAGAGTTCAGGGACAGTGCCTAGGCCTAGAGTTCAAGCCTCACGACCTATTAAAAAAAGAAGAAGAAATATAATATTTATCAATTTATACTTATAGTAGGTAAACTAAATGAAACAACTTGTAGAAGTATGTGCTATCAAAATTTAAAACATAATAGAAAATGTAAACAGATCTATAACAGGTAAAACTCATCTTTATAGTTATTAAAAATAATAGCTATAAGATTATTGGTTTAAAAATGTAAAAACCAATTAAAACACTTACAACAAAATCTAACCTCAGAATTAATATGGCTTGAATATTTCTATCCAACATACAAAGTTACCAACACTTTTCTTTTTTTAATAATCGTTTATTTTATTGTCAAGGTGATATACAGAGGGGTTACAGTTACAAAAGTAAGGTAATGAGTGCATTTCTTGTCAACAGTGTCAGCCCCACCCCCACCTTGTTTGCTGCCACTTTCCATTCCCCAGGCTCCCCTCCCCCTGAGTTGTAAAGTTCATTTCCAACATAGTGTCAACCGCTCCCAGTGATCACCTTGTTGGTAATCCTACATGAGCCTTTTATGTGAATTCTACAAGGGAATTGGAACAGGCTCTAGAAGGTTTCATACCCAGGCTTCTTACTAATCTTACTTTGTTTGTTTGTTTTGGGGGGGTGAGACAGATTGTCTTGAGGTCTCAGGCTTGTCTGGGACACCATATCCTCTTGCATCAGACACCTAAGTGACGGGATTACAGACCTGCAACACCACACCCAGCTTCTTAATCTTGTTTTTGTAAAGGTCTTTGAGGTCTGCACTTTGTGAACCTAAAAGGAAAATATAAATGATTTACGAGTCTGTTGATCTGTGTCTGGTTTTTGTTATGGCTAATTCCTGCTCTGTGCTCTTCTGGCTATCACGACTCCAGGTGTGACCTTTTCCCTGGCCTGGGATTAGAGAGTGTTTGAAGAGTGCAGTGTGTTCCCCCGTTACCCACTATGTGCAGTTTAATCAGCAAAAAGAAAGGAAACAAGCCTTAATTGGGGGGAAAATTAATTTGTGCCAGGAAATTTTCTTAAAACTCATTCCACAATTTCACTGTTATAAAGACAGAAGAAACAAGGTTTTTAAATTCATTTTTTGAATTTATCATTCCTTGGATATCAACTGCAAGCAGATAACACTTGGAAAGAAAACTGCACACAAATTGGGTAGAATATATTATATATATGCATAGAAATGCCACAATCATACACGGAAACATACTAATGTATAATAATTTTGAACAACTAATGCTTTTATTTTGTTTTCCTGGTGTTTTGGTGCTGTAGATTAAATCCAGGTTTGTATTTAGGAAAATAAAAATCATGCTAAATATCTCTGATGAGTATATATGCAAAATTAAACAAAATATTGGCAAATCAATTCCAGCAGTGTATTAAAAGAATTACATATCTTTACCAAGCAATCCTTCCCAAGAACAACATAAGAGAATGAAAAGGACAGACTATAAAGATTGTTTATACTGATGCAAAAAACCACTTGACAGAATGCAAGACCATTTGATGTGTTAGGTGCTTAAAGAAAAACACTCATACTATCAATAAAAAAATAGTTTCTTCAACATGAAACAGGTATCGATGAAAACTCCATAGGTCACATATATTTGATAATGAAAAACTAAAAGCTTTTCCTCTAAGTTTAGGAACAAGGTAAAGAAAACTACTTTTACTTTTTTTTTTTTGGTTAGTCCTGGGCCTTGGACTCAGGGCCTGGGCACTGTCCTTGAGCTTTCTCAAGGCTAGCTCTCTACCATTTGAGTCACATAAACACTTTCGGCTTTTTCTTTGTATATGGTACCAAGGTATTGAACCCAAGGCTTCACATATCCTAGGTGAGCATTCTACCACTAGGCCACACTCCTGGCCAAGGGCCTTGTATTCTTGCTTTGCTCAAAGGTGGCTCTCCACCACTGGATCCATATTTCCACTTCCAGGTTTTTGCTGATTATTGGAGATAGGAATCTCAGATTTTACTACCTAGACTGGCTTTGAGTCTTGATCTTCAAATCTCATCACCCAGAGTGATTAGGAGTTAAAGTGTGAGCCACCAATGCCCATTCGAGTTTTCAATATTTCTGATAAACATTATATTGAAAGTCTAACCACAGTAATTAAATAATCAAAAATCAAAGGCTTCCAAATTGGAAAGCAATAAGTAAAATTATTCAATGTCTACTACAGCCAAAATCCTATAAATAGAAAAATCCTAGCTAACTCCCCCACACCTACTGACACTAACAATTTAATTTGGCAGAGTACATATTAGAAGATAAACACACTAATTAGGTGATTTTTCTATGAGGTAGCTACAGACAATCAAAAATGGGTATAAAGTAAATTTCCATTTATGAAACTGTTAAAAAATAAAATACCTAGGGTTTGAGGTGTGGCTCAGTTGGTAGAGTTCTAACCAATGAGTGAAAGCAGTGACAAGTACTCAGTTCCAGTCCCAGTCTCAGACCTAAAAAAAAAAAGAATGAAATAATCTCAAATCAGAAAAGATTTGAGATGCAATTTCTATTTGCAAAACAGAAATGGAAGCCAGGCGTGGTGACTCACGCCTGAAATCCAAGCTACTCAGGAAGCTGATATCTGAGGATCAGAGGTTCAAAGCCAGCTCAGGCACTAAAGACTGTGAGACTCTTATCCCCAATTAAAACTAGAAAACCGGAAGTGTCACTGTGGCTCAAGTGATAGGGTTGTGGCCTTGAGCTGAAGAGCTTGGGGACAGCACCCAGGCCCAGAGTCCAAGCCCCATGACCAAAACAAAATACAAAACAAAAAAAACAAAAAAGAGAAATGGAAAATCATGGACTTAAAAAATGGTTCAAGTGGGAGACTGCCTGTCCTGAAATGGAAAAGTTAACTCTACACTCTATACAAAATTGCAAAGAAACTTGAAGAGACAACATAATCTTGAAAAGACAGAAGAAAGCTGGAAGGCTCATATTTCCTAATTTCAAAACTTAATACAAAACTACAGTAATTAAAACAGTGTAGTACTGACATAAAACCAATGACATTACAGATCAATGAAATTGAGTGAGAGTCCAGAAATTCACACATCTACGATCAGTTGTTATTCTGTAAAGATAGATGTCAGCCTCATTCAATAGAAGATTAATAATAAGACCAAATGAATAATTCAATAATGGTGCTGAAAAAAGAATATTTACATGTAAGAAATGGGATCAGAAAAAAGTAACCAAAATAGGAAAATAAGATTTTAGCATAAAAGCTGTAACTATAAAATTCTTGCAAGAATAATGGAGTGGTGAGAGTTTGGCCTAGTGGTAGAGCTTTTGCCTAATATGCAGGAAGCCCTGAGATCGATTCCTCAGTACCACATAAACAGAAATAGCCGGAAGTGGTGCTGAGGCTCAAGTAGTAGAGCTCTAGCCTTAAGAAAACCTAAGAACAGTGCTTAGGCCCTGAGTTCAACCCCAGAACTGGGAAAGAAAGAAAGGGCTGGGAGTGTGGCTTAGTGGTAGAGTGTTTGGCTAGCATTCATGAAGCCCTTGTTTCAATTCCACAGTACTACATACATAGAAAATGCCAGAAGTGGTGCTGTGGCTCAAGTGGTAGAGCTCTAGCCTTGGGAAAGCCCAAGGACAGCATTCAGGCCCTGAGTTCAAGCCCCAGAACAGGGGAAAAAAAGAATACATGGGGGCAAATTGTGATTTTGGCTTGGCAGTTGTGTTTCAAAATAAAACTAAAAGAATCTCAACTAGCAAAAGATATGTATAAAGTGGATTTACCAATATTAAAATATTTCCTTGCATCAGAGGATATTATCAAAGAGACTAAAAAGCCAACCCACAGAGAGGAAATAAACCCTTGTAAACAACATATCTGGTAGGAGTCTAGTGTCCACAATACATTTACAAACTCTTAAAATTCAACAACAGGAACACTAGAAGCCTATTTCCTTACAAGGAAATTAAACCAAACCAGTTACGTGTGTGTTTGGCCATCCTGGGGTCTGGGTACTCTCTCTGAGCTTTTCGTGCTCAAGGCTAGTGATCTACCACTTGGGCAATAGCTGCACTTCTTGCTTTTTGAAGGTTAATTGGACATAAGAGTCTCATGGACTTTCTTGCCTGAACTGACTTCCAACCATGATGATCAAATCTCTTCTTGAGTAGCTAGGATTTTAGGCATGAGCCACCAAGTAAATTTTAGGCATGAGACAGCCAAGTAAATGACTTTATGTCATAAAACAAAACGTGAATGTTCAAGCTGATCGTGGCAATAGGGTACAATTTAACAGCCACATGTTTTTTAAAGATTTTGTTGACACTGATTTTTTACATCATATTTCAAATGCCATGTTTAACAAACAAGTATTCAAGAAGGGAATCTCTATATGCAATCACTGGCACATAGAATTTAGAACATAATTAAAATTAAGCTGAGTGTTTGTATGTCATAGATACATATTAATCTATATAATAATATATTATGATATTATTATATAGAGTATATAGCCCTTGATAGATTTTTATGTCTATGTAGTTATGTTTATATCTCCAAGACCATGTCCATAACCTTGGGTACCCAAATATTGAGTCATCACTCTTGTATTTTTTGTATGTGTGTATATATATATATATATGCATGTGTATATATATGTGCATGTACCTACATATACACATATATGTGTGTATGTATGTGTATATACACATAGTCATGTAAACATATGTAAATATATGTACACACACACACACACACACACACACACATATCCAGCACAAATTTCCAACTTTGAGTATTCCCAAGGCCAAGGCAGATTCCTAGATTGAATTTGATTAAAAACAAAACATTTAAAGGCAAAGTAGTAGTCCAAACAGAATAGGATAGCATTAAGAGAAAAACTAGGCAGATAAAATATTGTGATTACAATATTTAAAAATAAGAATCTTGATTCCAGGTACTAGTGCCTGTAATCCTAGCTACTCTGGAGGCTGAGATCTGAGGATCATGATTCAAGGCCAGACTGGGCATGAAATTGTGAGACTTTAATCTCCAATAAACTACCAAAAATTCTATAAGTGGAGGTGTGCTTAAGTGGTAGAGTAAAAGAAGTTCATGGACAATGTCTAGGCTGTGTGTTCAAGCCCCAATGTAAGAATCTGGAGAGCAGCAAAAACTGAATTGTCACATATACGTGACCCTCAATAAAACTATGAACCAATTTTGCCTCAGGAATACTGACACCCAGAAAGAAAAGGACTGATAGATATAAATTAATGGAAAATAACAAAAAATTCTGTGTCTAGTACAACTGTACTTCAAAAATAACAGTAAGCTGGTTTGAAGTCAATCTAGGCAGACAAATCTGTGACACTGTTATCTCTAATCAGCTAAAAGCCAGAAATGGAGGCATGGCTCAGGAGGTAAATAGCCATATATACATACTGTATACATGGCTGAACTCCCTGAGATTATTTTGCTCAAGGCTAGGGCTCTACCACTTAAGCAATAGCTCCACCTCTGGCTTTTTGTTGGTTAATTTGGTGATTTTCACAAATTTTCCTGCTCAGGCTGGCTTTGAACCACAATCCTCAGATCACAGCCTCCTGAGTAGGATTATAGACATGAACCACCAACACCCAGCAATTTTATGATATTTTTTTGAGTATAACATTTGTGCATCTTTCTGGAGTATAGTATAATGATTTGATACATGTGTAGAATGTTTGCTGATCAACTCAGGGTAAGGAGCACTTTCACCTTCTCAAACAGTGATCATTTCTAGGTGCTAGGAAACTTTGTACTCTTCCAGTTATTTTGAAATATGTAATAGACTGTTATAAATAAAGCTAGGGTAAATCAGAACTAATTTTCCCTAATGTCATTTTGATGACTTTTGTCTTATCATCTCTATTTTTTACCCTGGTCATTCACAGGTACTAATAACCACAGTTTGAGTCTCTTCTTCCATAATGTTGATGTTTTTTTAGCATTCACAAATGAGTGATTGGTAATGTAGCATTTTTCTTTTAGTGCCTTGTTTATTTTGTATAATATAATGAACTCCAGTTCCATCTGTGTTGCTCCAGTTGAATATATTTCATTTCTTATGGCTGTATAATAGTAAGTATTCCATTTTATATATGTATATATATATACATATATATCTCATATTATGATGTTTCCCCATCTCTTGTAGGGTACCTTGCATATCTATCTTGACTACTGAAAACCCTTCTTTTCTTTCTATCTTTGTTTCTTTGTTTCTTTGTTTCTTTGTTTCTTTCTTTCTTTCTTCCCTCCCTCCCTCCCTTCCTTCCTTCCTTCTTTCACTTTTTCCTAGCAGCCATTCTGTTTCAATTGTACTTCTACATGATCTCACAACAGTTTTAAAGTACATTTTCTCTGATTAGTGTCATTCTGAGTATTAATCCTTTGTTAAACAAATTGAAGATATTTTCCTGCAGGATGTAAGCTGTCTCTCCACTCTGTTGTCTTCTGTACTGTGCAGGAGCTTTTCATTTTATTTAATCTATGTGTTAGCTTTTATTTCTATGCCCTGTGTTTTTGGGGGGCGGGTCCTTTCAATGAAAATCTAGGAATCCACACAAAGTGAAACCAAAGGAAGATACTCTTAGAGGAGGAATACATAGATGCAATTCGTAGGTATATCTGATCATAGAAAATATTTATCAGTATGAACTCCAGGAAATGGAAATGGAGTTTGTTTTGCTGCTGCTGTTTTCTCTGTCTTTTCTGCCTTGTTTGTTCGTTTACCTGTTTAGGGGAGGGTAAGGGCACAGAATTGGAGGGAGGAAGGGTGGATAACTGCAACAGTGATACTCACTGGACACTATGTTGAAAATGAACTATCCAACTTGCAGAGATTCAGGAGGGAAAAACTGGAAGTAAAATGAGAGAAGAAGTGACACGGTTTAAAAGAAAATGACTGACTTCTGCAAATGTACAGCACTTTTATAATAACAATAAAAGCTTTTCAGAAATCTTTTAAGGAGAAAACTTTTTTCTAGTAAGTGTGATTTGGATATTTATAACTTCTTCATTTGTGTGTCATAAAAAATTACCATCACAGGGGCCGGGAGTTTGGCCTAGTGGTTAAAGTGCTTGCCTAGCATGCATGAAGACCCGGGTTCGATTCCTCGGTAGCACATACATAGAAAAAAGCCGGAAGCGGTGCTGAGACTCAAGTGGTAGAGCTCTAGCCTTGAGAAAGTCCAAGGACAGTGCTCAGGCCCTGAGCTCAAGCCCAGGACTGGCAAAAAAGAATTACCATCACAGGTTTATGATGGTAGGCAACTGTCAAGATTCATAAAGAAGCAGATGTGTCTGTCCCATTATGTACTCCATGATATTTTTTTTGCCAGTCCTGGGGCTTGAACTCAAGGCCTGAGCACTATCCTTGGACACTTTTTGCTCAAGGCTAGCACTCTGCTACTTGAGCCACAGCACCACTTTCAGCTTTTTCTGAGTATGTGGTACCAAGGAATTGAACCCATGGCTTTGCACATGTGAGGCAAGCACTCTACCACTAGGCCACACTCCCAGCCCCATAGTACATGATTTTGAGGGTCTTAAATGGTCTTCTGGTTAGATTATCCCTACCCTATCATAAGCTAATGTCATGAAGTACTGCCTCTATATTTTCTTATAGTGATTTCATAGCATAACGTTTTACATTTAGGAATTTATATTTTTAGTTGATTTTCCTGGATGATAACACATAAGAATCTCATTTCATGTTTCAGTATATGCATTTTGATTTTCCTAGAGGCATTTATTGAAAAAGCTGTCCTTTTTCCAATAAATGATCTTGAGGCTTTTATAAAAATTACTGGCTATTTACACATATAAAAATTTTCTAGGTTTTTCTCTTCCACTGGAAGAGATTCACTTTAAATGTAAAGATGGAAATGGATTGGAAGTGAAAAATGAAAAAAGATACAGCATGCAAACAATAACTATAGAAAAGTTATGGTGTCTATATTAATATACAAAACAGACTAAATCAAAACTGTCAAAAGAGACAGAGAAGTATATCATGTGTTGATTAAAGGGTCAATATGCCCGGAAGATACAACATTTAAAAATGTATAAGCTGCCTTGCACCAGTGATTAGTCCTATAATATTCGCTAATTAGGAGACTGAGATCTAAGGATCATGGTTCAAAGCCAGCCTGGGCAGGAAAGTCTGTAAGATTTTTATACCCAATTAAGCACCAAAAAAGTCAGAAGTGGCACTGTGGCTAACTTAAGTGTTAGTATGCTATCCTTGAGCAATAAAGTGGAGTGGCAGCACCCAGATCCTGAGTTCAAGCCCTAGGACCAACACACATACACACACACACACACACACACACACACACACACACACACACACACACACACCATGGCCTGGTACTGATGGCTCACACGTATAATCCTAGCTTCTCAGGAAGCTGAAATCTAAGGATTGCAGTTCGAGGCCAGGTTCGGCAGGAATGTCTTTGAGACTCTTATCCCCAATAAACTATTCAGAAAGGGCCAGAAATGGTGCTGTGACTCAAGTGGCAGAGTGCTAGCCTTCATCAAGAAGACATCAGAGACAGCAGGGCCCTCAGCTCTATGACTAGCAAAAAAAAGTTTAGGCTAGGTGCAAGTGGCTTAACCCCTGTAATCGTCACTATACAGAAGGAGGCTAAGATCTATGAATTGTGAGTTCAAAGCATGCCTAGGAAGGGAAGTTCCAATACGTTTTCTCCAATTATCTACCAAAAAGCCAGAGATGAATTATGGCTCAAATGATTGTTATTCTGTCTTTCTTTCTTTTTTGTTTTTATTTTTGTTCGTTTGTTTGTTTTTTGGTCTATCCTGGGGCTTAAATTCTGGGCTTGGATGTTGTCCCTGAATTCTTCAGCTCAAGGCTACGGCTCTACCACTTGAGCCACAGTTCCACTTCCAGTTTTCTGGTAGTTAATTGGAGATAAAAGTCTCACGGACTTCACTGCTCAGGCTGGCTTTGAACAACCATCCTCAGTTCTCAGCCTCCTGAGTAGCTAGGATTACAGGCATGAGTCGCCAGAGCCTGGCTCGAGTGTTACTCTTAAATGAAAAAGCTAAGGTGGAGCACCCAGGATCTATCAAAACCTAAGTAGTCACACACAAACACACACACACACACACACAATGTATATTCATTGGCCATAGTAGTACAGGCCAGGAATCCTAGCATTCAACAGGCTGAGGCAGAAGGATAATTATGGCTTGCCTGAACCACATTGAGAGACTTTGTCTCAAAACTGAAAACATATAGATCAAGTATCAGAATCATAATCTATGTAAAGCAGGTATTGACAGAACTAAAGGAAATACAAACACACACACACACACACACACACACACACACACACACACACACACACAGAGTTCTAAAACAATAGAGACTTAAGAATTCACTTTTCCTGCCAGGTGGGTGGCTCACACCTGCAATCCTAGCTACACAGGAGGCTGAGATCTGAGGATCAAGGTTCAAAGCCAGCCAGGGCACAAAAGGACCTGAAACCCTTACCTCCAATTAACCTCTAGAAACCCAGAAGTGGCACTGTGGCTCAACGTGGTTAGAGCACTAGACTTGAGCTGAAGAGCTCAGGGACAGCACCCAGGCCCAGCGTTCAAGCCCCATGACCAACCAAAACAAAACAAGCAAACAACTACAAAAATCCAGCCAAGTCAATTGCTAATAAAAGAAAAAAGTCATGGACTATCTGCATATTAAAAATATGGCACATGGGGGCCGGGAATTTGGCCTAGCGGTAGAGTGCTTCCTAGCATGCACTAAGACCTGGGCTCTATTCCTTGGTATCCCATACATAGAAAAAGCTGGAAGTGGTGCTGTGGCTAAGTGGTAAAGCGCTAGCTTTGAGGAAAGCCCAAGGACAGTGTTCAAGCCCTGAGTTCCAACCCCAGGACTAGCAAAAAATAATACTACACATGGGCCAGGACCATGGCCTAGAGGTAGAATGTTTGCCTAGCATAAATGAAGCCATAGGTTCTATAGCTCACGGAAAAAGTACATACACGGAAAAAGTGGCACTGTGGCTCAAGTAGTATAGTGCAAGCCTTGAGAAAAGCCCAAAGATAGTGAGTGCTCAGGCCCTGAGTTAAAGCCCCAGGACTGGCAAAAAAAAATTCCACACTTTAAGTAGGATTTGTTCCTAGAGTGAATGATAATACAGATGCAAAATACTTAATCTAATATACTATAGTAATTGAATAGCTGAGTAAAAATAAAATGAATGGTACAGTAAAAGGCATTTTACAAAATTCAACACCCTATCATGATTAATAAACAAAAAGCTTGCAGTTAACTTGGAGTAGAAAAATATCACCTTTCTGACCTTTAAAAGTAAAGTCTGCTGGGTGTGGTAGCTCATGCCTATAATCCTAGCTATTCAGGGGGCTGAGATCTGAGGATCCCAGTTCAAAGACAGCTTGAGCCCAAATGCCCCTAAAGTCTGTGAGACTCTTATTTCTAATTAACCACCAAAAAACTGGAAGTGATGCTGTGGCTCAAGTGGTAGAGCACAAGCCTACCACTGGGCCCAGGCCCAGAGTTTAAGCTCTACAACCAACAAATAAAAAAACAAAAACAAGAACAAATCCTGAAGAATTCGCCCCAAAATTTAACAAACTCAGTATTAGCACTAATGAATTATAATAAAGTTGTTGAGTATGTGGTACTGAGTAATTGAACCTGGGTCTTCATGCATGCTAGGCAATTACTCTACAACTAGGTCAAACTCCTGACCCCTACTCCTTTTGATACTAGCTATTCTATAGGAATGAGGTGGTATCTTATTTTTGTTTGAATTTATATTTATCTAATTATTAGCAGATTTGAGTATGTTATTCATATAACTGTTATTCATATAACTTTTCATATCTTCTTTATAAAATTTTCTATTCAAAACTGTTGTTTTATTTTTGACCATTTTTAGGGCCCCTTCGTGCAATTGTAAACAGATTCTTAAATTTGTGCTGTTAAGTTTGTTACGGTTTAAATCTGAGATCTCTCACAAAAGCTCATGTATTATTATTTTTTTTTGCCAGTCCTGGAGCTTGAACTTAGTGCATGAACACTGTCTCTGAGATTTCTCAAGGCTAGCGCTCTACCGTTTGAGCCACAGCATCATTTCTGGCTATTTCTGTGTATGTGGTACTGAGGAATGTAGCCCAGGGCTTTATGCATGTTAGGCAAGCGCTCTACCACTAGGCCACACTCCCGGCCCTCATGTGTTATTTGGTTATTCTTTATTTCTATTCAGTGGTTCTTATAAAAGGTGACTGGATCACAGGTCACTAACCTTATAGATAGATTAATCCATAATGAGTTTATAATTGTATGGGCTACCAGGAGATGGGGGAACAAGTTGGAAAAAATAAGATCCTGAAGCCGTGCCTTAGAAGGGTATATATTGTTTCTGGCCCTTTCTTACCACCCCTGCCATGGCTCAGGGTGGGATTTATGCCATCCAATTATATCTTTTCTGGCAGTCCTGGTGTTTGAATTCAGGGCCTGAGCACTGTCCTTCGGCTTCCTCAAGGCTCACTCTGCAACTTGAGCCATAGCACCGTTTCTGGCCTTTTCTGTGTATGTGGTGCCAAGGAATCAAACCCATGGCTTCATGCATGCTAGGCAAGCACTGTACCACCAGGCCACAGTCCCAGTCCCAATTTATATCTTTATTATAAGAAGAGATTGGGACATATGCAAAGAGATATGTTTGTGCATATAGGACATAGCAAGGAGAAAGCCATTTGCAAGTCAAAAGTAACCATTCATAGGAAACTAACCCTGCTGTCACCTTTATCTAGGATATCTACCCTGTAGAACTGTGCAAAATTACTTTATATTTCTATCATTTATATTCTTTGTGTGTGTGTGCTGACCCTGAGGTTGAACTCAGGGACAGGGCACTGTCCCTGAGCTTTTATGTACAACTTAAGTTACTGCATCACTTCTAACCTTTCAGTGGTTAATTAGAGAAAAGTCTTATTGACTTTTCTGTCTGGGCTAGCTTTGAAGCATGATCCTCAGATCTGAGTCTCTTGAGTAGCTAGTATCACAGGCATGAGCCACCAGTGCCCAGCCCTCATTTGTATTTTCTTCAGCCACCCAGTATGTGGAATTTGAGGAAACTAGTAAAATGGGTATCTTTTTTTTGCCAGTTCTGGGCTTGAGCTCAGGGCCTAAGCACTGTCCTTGGACTTTCTCAAGGCTAGAGCTCTACCACTTGAGCCTCAGCACCACTTCCGGCTTTTTTCTATGTATGTGGTACCGAGGAATCAAACCCGGGTCTTCATGCATGCTAGGCAAGCACTTTAACCACTAGGCCAAACTCCCGGGCCTAAAATGGGTATCTTATGAAGGTCTTTTATCCATTAAAAATATGAACAAATTTTAACTCAAGAATCCAAAGACAGGGCCGGGAGTTTGGCCTAGTGGTAAGAGTGCTTGCCTAGCATGCACAAAGACCTGGATTCGATTCCTCAGTACCACATACATAGAAAATGTCAAAAGTGGTGCAGTGGCTCAAGTGGTAGAGCTCTAGCCTTGAGAAAGCTCAGGGACAGTGCTCAGGCCCTGATTTCAAGCCCCGGGACTAGCAAAAATAAAAATAATAATAAAAAATAGGCAAATCAAGCTGTGAATGTATCTTAGGGGTAGAGTGCTGGCTGTGCATGCATGAAGCCCTGAGTTCAATTCCTCAGTACCACATAAACAGAAAGGCCAAAAGTGGTACTATGGCTTAAGTAGTAGAGTGCTAATCTTGAGCAAAATAAGCTTAGGGACAGTGCCTAGGGTCTAAGTTCAAGCCCCAGGCCTGGCAAAAAAACAAGCAAATCAAAGTCAGAGGGTATGGTTCAAGTTGTATAGTGCTTGGCAAGCAAGCACAAGGCCTAGACAAAAAGTTCCTATGACCTACATTTCAATAGTAAAAGTTGTATGTGGAGGCATGCCTGTCATTCCAGCTATGATGGGAAGTGTAAATAGATTTGTGGTTTGGGTCATCCTAGACAAAAACAAGATTTCATCCCCAAAATAACCAGAGCCAAAAGGAATGGAAACATGTAATTCACAGAGAACAACCGTGATAATAGAAGGAAGACTATCAAGATAAAGGAAGATGAGCAGAAAAGCAAAGATGAAGCCAGGGAAAATATAAAAAAACTATATATCAATAAATAACCTGGGCATATTGACTCATGTCTATACATGAGAGTTAGGAGGATCATGGCCAAAGGCTGGCCTTAGGCAAAATCATGAGACTCCATCTGAAAAGTAACTAAAGCAAAAAAGGGGTAAAAAAAGTACAGGCATACGTGGTAAAGCATTTTCCTAGCAAACAGAAGACCCTAAGTTCAAATACAAACCCTTGAAACACACACACACACACACACACACACACTCCCACAGGCCGAAAGTATGGTTGGCTCTGTCTCACAAATCTTTCCAGACTGGCATGCAGTGTGAGCACATCAAGGTCCATAGCCTCTCTCTTTTTCCTATAAGTCTGGGTATTTACTGAATGAGTTAGCACTTTAGTCTTTCTGGTCCTTGGAATTTTACCAAGCTGCTGACAGAAATTATAACACAGTGATGCATCTAAACAAATGTCTCCATTTCTAGGTCTATTGTGTGAAATGTAACTCACTAGAGGGCATATCTTTTGAGCCAAAATGATCAGTACATTTTTTTCACAGTATAAACATGTCAATGTAACACAATTTCAAAGATCCTTGAAGAGTATGAAATCAGAGTTAAGAAAATAATTATATGATTTTAATATTCTATGGAATGGAAAAGACAGATTTACATTTAAAGCTACTACCCTCTCTGATGAGCAGAATCTTTTACCTCAGTGGTTTGTGTTTATATGACTAACTAGTTTATCTGAGTAGCATATGTTATGTTCTTTTTATAGTTGTGACAAAGACTTTGTAGGTTAATTAGGCTAATTGTAGATTAGTTTTTTTTCAATTGTTGGGCTTAAACTTGGCCTGGGTGCTGTCCCTGAGCTCTTCAGCTCCAGATTAGCACTCCACCACTTTGAGTCACAGCACCACTTCTAGTTTTCTGGTGGTTAATTGGAGATACGAGTTTCACAGACTTTCATGACCTGGCTGGCTTTGAACCACCATCCTTATATCTCAGTCTCTTGAGTAGCTAGGATTACAGGTGTGAGCCATGGGCCCCTGGCAGGCTTAGAACTTTTAATCCCATTCAGTTTCACATATTGTATTTTTCTGTAATAGCTTTCTCTTCTGGAGTGACAATATTCCTAACCAGTGCACCAACTACCTATCCTAGTACCAATATGGGGATCAACTGAAGACAACCGGGTAACACAAACTGTTTATACAACATGAGCAACAGTATAATGAGCTATGAACGAGAAGACTAAATATCGAGTTGGCAATGTCAATATTTGCTCAATTACAAAAGGGTGTCACAGGGCAGAGAATGGCTAGATCAGGATGTCTCTCTCCTTGATTTCAACTGAAAAACAAGTAAATATATAAGCAAACAGAAGAATGCGAAACAGGTAAATTATATCTACTTGACTATGACAGGCAATAAATAGACAACACTAAAACATTCCACTGAGAGGAGGGAGAACTGGAAGCAAGAGTAAGATTCTACAAAAACAAAGAATACACAATTTAATGTCTTACAATGTTTCCAATATGATCCTCCCTCCTTATGCCCAAATACCCAAGTAATATTTTTTCAAGAAAATTTAAGATAGGGATAGGTAAATACATGGAAAACATTTCCCAAAATATGGGTATGATTTTCCTTCCATAAATTAATTTAGGGGAAAAAAACTTAAGACTAAAGTTATAGGGCCAGGAGCATAGCCTAGTGGAAGAGTGCTTGCCTAGCATGCACAAAACCCTGGGTTCAATTCCTCAGTACCACATACTCAGAAAAAGCCAGAAGTAGTGCTGTAACTCAAGTGGCAGAGCACTAGCTTTAAGCAAAAAGTGTTCAAAGACAGTGCCCAGGCCCTGATTTCAAGCCCCAAGACTGACAAAATAAAAAGACTCAAGTTATAACATGAAAACATCACATAAAAGCCGCATCTGAGAATGTCCAACTACACAGGGAGAATCATTCTCACCTAGGGGATCAAAATCAGCCTGACAACATAGTAACAAGAACTCATCTCAAAAATAACAGAATAACACAAAATGAAAAAAAAATAGCAGATCATGGAGCTCCCAAATTGATCCAAATGATTTAACTGACATTGTTGCCCATGAGAATCCTCATTTCAACTGGCTGAAATCCAGAGGAAGGAGGGTATATACCACTTATATACTGTCAGTCTAGAATTAGAAGTATAAGGAATTGGTTTAAAAAATTAGCAGAGGCTGAGTACCAGTGTCTAATGCTGTTTAGGAGGCTGAAATCTGAAGACTGGAGTTCAAAACAAAGTTGGACAGGTATGTCCATGAGACTCTCTTCCCTAATTAACCACCATAAAAACAAAATGGAGCTGTGACTCATGTGGTAGGGAGCATATTGAGGCTCAATAACAGCACCCAGGCCCTGAGTTTAAGCCCCAAGACCTGAACACACACAAAAATTCCCTTTTCATATTAAATATTGCATGAATATAACCCTATTTTAAAGCCATTTCATCTGCCACAATTTATTCATTTTTGTACATACAAAGAAGTTTATAAGTGAAATTTGAACATAGTCCTAAGGGAACCTATGTGTACAATAACCTATG